>NC_025995.2:5697665-6067665 GCF_000442705.2 Elaeis guineensis
GTGTCGGGTCGGCGCAGTACGGCCCTCAGGGGCTGGTTGGTGAGTACCACGATGGCGTGGGCCTGGAAGTATGGTCGGAGCCGTTGCGCGGAGACGGTCAGAGCGAAAACCATCTTTTCCGTTTTCGAGTATCTGGCTTCGGCGCCGTGGAGCACTTTGCTGGTGTAGTAGATGGGCTGATGGGTTCGGCACTCGTTTTCCCGAACGAGCACCGAACTGATCGCCTCAGAAGATGTGGCCAAGTAGAGATACAAGGTCTCCCCGACCTGCGGCTTTACGAGCAGCGGCGGGGAAGCCAGGTACCTTTTCAGGTCTTCAAAGGCCTGTTCGCACTCATCCGACCAAGAGAAACCGTTCGCCTGGCGCAGGGTCTTGAAGAATGGGAGGCACCTTTCAGCTGATCGGGAAATGAATCGGCTAAGAGCGACGATTCTTCCGTTCAGCTGTTGGACCTCCTTCTTGGTGTTCGGATGACGCATGTCGAGGATCGCCTTAATCTTCTCAGGGTTGGCCTCGATCCCTCTCTGAGAAACGAAGAATCCGAGGAACTTCTCCGAGGTCACCCCGAAGGCGCATTTGGTCGGGTTGAGCTTCATTCGGTGTCGTCGAAGGGTGCGGAAGGTCTCCTCGAGATCCTGAACATGGTCCGGGATCTGCGTGCTCTTTACCAGCATGTCATCCACGTACACCTCCATGTTACGCCCGATCTGGTCTTTGAAGACCTTATTGACGAGTCGCTGGTAGGTGGCGCCGGCTTTCTTCAATCCAAAGGGCATCACCCGATAACAGTAGAGGCCCTTGGGGGTCACGAACGCGGTGTGCTCCTCGTCTTCAGGCGCCATCCGGATCTGATTGTACCCGGCGAAGGCGTCCATGAAGCTGAGCAGTCGAAATTCGGACGTCGCATCCACCAGCTGGTCGATCTTCGGGAGTGGAAAGCTATCCTTCGGGCATGCTCGGTTGAGGTCGGTATAGTCGATGCAGATCCTCCATTTCTCGTTGGCTTTCTTGACCATGACGACATTGGCGAGCCAATCGGGATACGTGGATTCCCGAATGAAGCCTGCTTCGAGCAGCTTGTCTACTTCTTCGTCAATGGCCTTCTGCCTTTCTGGGGCGAAGGACCTTTTCTTCTGCCTCACCGGCTTCATTGTCGGGTCGATGTTGAGTCGGTGAGTAATTATTTCTGGAGGGATGCCCGACATATCTGCTGCCGACCATGCGAATATGTCGGCGTTGGCCGTCAGCAGCTCCGCCAGTCGGTGGCGTTCGGTGTCGGGCAATTGAGACCCGACCCAAACTTTTCTGTCAGGATTTTCTCCTACCGGGATCGCCTCGAGCTGCTCGGCCGGCGAACCCCGCTCTTCCTCCTCCCGTTGATCCAGTTTGTCGATTGTCAGGGGATCCTCTGTCTCGTCGCTTTGGGCGGAGATTTGGAAGCATCGTCGGGCGAGCTGTTGATCTCCGCGCATCTCCCCGACTCCATTTTTGGTCAGGAATCGAACAAGGAGATGGTACGTCGAGACGATCGCCCTGAGGGCGTTCAGTCCGGGTCGCCCGAGTATGGCGTTGTAGGCCGAAGGAACTTGGACGACCGCGAAAATGAGGGAGACTGTGCTTTGCCGTGGTTCGGTACCGACCGTCACGGGCAGGGTGATTTCTCCTTCTGTCGTGACGGTGTCTCCGGCAAAGCCGATCAAGGGCGTAGAGACCCTACTAAGTCGATCAGTCGGTAGTCGCATTCGGGAGAAGGTCGAGTAAAACAAAACATTTGTCGAACTTCCATTATCAACAAAAATTCGTTTTACATCATAATTGGCTATTGTCGCCGACACAACAACAGCGTCGTCGTGGGGAGTCTGGATGCCCCGAACGTCGTCTTCTGAGAAGGTAATCACGTCGTCCGGGCGCGGCTTTTTCGTCGGCTCGCCCCCTGTAGACGTCCCCGATCCCAGCCGCTTGGAGATCATGTTGATGACTCCAGCCGTCGGCTGGTTAGTCGGCGCCTCTTCAGTTGGCTGGGGGCGTCGATCGGCAGTCGGTCGGGTCGGCGCACCCTTTCGAAATTTGCCGAGATACCCCCGGCGGATGAAATTTTCGATCTCATCCTTCAACTGGATGCATCGCTCGGTGTCGTGGCCGTGGCTCCGATGGAACCGGCAGTACTTCCGATGGTCGAGGCCCTTTGCCTTCAGAGGTGGAGGCCGTCGCAGGTATTCTTCCCCTTCGATCTCCATCAGAATCTGCGCGCGGGGAGCGGAGAGAGGAGTGTAGGAGTCATACCTGGGACGCACCGGCCTCGGGGTCTGTCGGCGAGGTGATTTTTGGATCTGTCGGGGTGGAGAAAGCCGACTATTGGCCGGGGGCCTGCTTGGTTCGGCGGGCTCCCGACCCTTTCTTCGCTTCTCCTTCGGACCTCTGGGCTCGACCAAGCGTCGGTCGGACGCTCCTTCGTCCGCGCGCATATACTTGTAGGCGCGCTCCAGTAGCTCGGCGTATGTTCGGGGGAGGGTCTTGTCTAGAGAATAAGTAAACCGGGACGACCTCAGGCCCCGCTTCATGGCTGAAACCGCCATGTCTTCGTTGAGGTCCCGGACCTCGAGCGTGGCCGCGTTGAATCGCGCCACGAAGTGTCGGAGCGTCTCGTTTTCCCCCTGCTTGAGGGAGAAAAGGCTATCCGACGTTCGCGGCAGCTTTCGGCTGGTGCTGAAATGGGCCACGAACGAGTGCTCGAGCTGCGCGAAGGAATGGATACTGCCCGATCGGAGACCGGAGTACCAAGCCCTGGCAGCCTTGCGAAGTGTAGCGGGGAAGCCGATGCAAAAAAGAGCGTCGGTTGCCCCTTGAATCGTCATGAGAGCTTTATAGCTCTCGAGGTGGTCGACTGGGTCGGCGGAGCCGTCGTATGGCTCCACGTTCGGCATTTTGAACCGACTGGGGATCGGCTCATCGAGGACCAGTCGAGAGAGTGGCTGGGCGGTCTGGAAGTCGACGTCGTTCGAAGACTTCTGGCCGTCCATCTGCAGTTGGGCGAGCCGGAGGTCGATCTCCTCGAACCGTCGCTCGTAGTCGTCCGCTCGTCGATGCTGGGAGACCCCAGGAGTGGAGCCTCTGGAGGATTCTGAAAGAGAGGCCGACGGTGTGCGCGGCCGCTTTTCCTTCCTCGCCCGTTCCAACGGGGAAGGAGAGGGCTGCTGAGACCGTCGGTCGTCGCGCCGTGGTCGCCCCTCCTCCTCTCCGTGGGAGCGCTGTTGAGAGCGCTCGCTTGGAGGCGACAGGGGTCGGCGCGGCCGTCGGCGGCTGCTCCTGGAAGGCATAGGTCGGGCCGTCGGTTGTTGCTGGAGGCTTTTGACTGCGTCAGTCAGTACGGTCATCTGCCGTACGATGGCCGCAATCTGGGCCTCCGTGGTCACTGCAGGGCGCGGAGAGCTAGGCTCCGCCGCCGGTGGGGGCGGGGAGGCTTCTTCCCGGCGGGAAGAGCGCCTTGCCGACCCAGTGACTCTCGATCGTTGAGCTCTTGTCTTTGTCATGCTGTCCCCCTACCTGGCGCGCCAATCTGTTGCGGCCAATCGCCTCGTCGCCCGATCGCCGGGAAGCGTGCACCTGCAAAAGGAAGTCCGCACTGACCGGAGGCGGCTCCGACGGAGACCCTCCGACGGTCAAGTCAGAGAGGTGACTGGGCAACAGTGAAATGCAGACAGAGAGCTCTGAGAAAGAGGGAGGAAGAGAGAGAGAGAGGAGCGAGCCTGCGTATGTGGGAGAGACGGGCGGATCGACCCTTTGCACTGTTGCCTTCCCTGGTATATATAGTGGAGCACGGTATGGCGCCGTCATTAATGGCGCGGACAAGTGAGGAACTGTCAACTCACTGTAGACTGTCAGAGCCGCCGTGAAAATGTCATGTCGCCGTGCAGCCGTCTAATCACCAGGGTTGACCCGGCTCTCGGCGGGACAATGCCCCTAGGTAACTGTGCCGCATATCCGTGTCAGAGCTGACAACGTCTGGCGGTCGTACGGTGGTTGGTGGAGTCGGCCGACCCAAGGTCGGTGACCAGCAAAGTGGCGTCGGACTCCTCCGTCGGTCGGCGAGCTTCATGTGGGTCGGCTACCAGGCCTCTAAGTTTAGTCGGTCGGGAATGGACCGTGGAATGGCCGCAGTTAGCCGCTGATGGCGTCCGTCGGCCTGTCAAAATCTGTTGCGGCCAATCGCCTCGTCGCCCGATCGCCGGGAAGCGTGCACCTGCAAAAGGAAGTCCGCACTGACCGGAGGCGGCTCCGGCGGGGACCCTCCGACGGTCAAGTCAGAGAGGTGACTGGGCAACAGTGAAATGCAGACAGAGAGCTCTGAGAAAGAGGGAGGAAGAGAGAGAGAGAGGAGCGAGCCTGCGTATGTGGGAGAGATGGGCGGATCGACCCTTTGCACTGTTGCCTTCCCCGGTATATATAGTGGAGCACGGTATGGCACCGTCATTAATGGCGCGGACAAGTGAGGAACTGTCAACTCACTGTAGACTGTCAGAGCCGCCGTGAAAATGTCATGTCGCCGTGCAGCCGTCTAATCACCAGGGTTGACCCGGCTCTCGGCGGGACAATGCCCCTAGGTAACTGTGCCGCATGTCCGTGTCAGAGCTGACAACGTCTGGCGGTCGTACGGTGGTTGGTGGAGTCGGCCGACCCAAGGTCGGTGACCAGCAAAGTGGCGTCGGACTCCTCCGTCGGTCGGCGAGCTTCATGTGGGTCGGCTACCGGGCCTCTGAGTTTAGTCGGTCGGGAATGGACCGTGGAATGGCCGCAGTTAGCCGCTGATGGCGTCCGTCGGCCTGTCGCCCGACCTACGATCGGCTAGTCAGAGCCGTCCGTCGGACGTTGGTTAGTCGGTCGGGCTGCCAGCCGGTCGGGTCCTCCGGTAGTCGGTCGGTCGGTCGGGCCGCCAGCCGGTCGGGCCCTCCGATAGTCGGTCGATCGGTGGGTATCCCCCAACAACTACCATCTCTTCCATACATCCTGTATATAATCATATATGTACAACCATTGTAAATATCATCTTTTATAATTTATCAATCTCAGGAGAATTTCCCTTTCCTCTTGGTTACTCGAAAAAAAAAAAGACAACAGTATACCTCTTATTTCTTTTCTCCATTAATCCTACCATTTCTTCGTAATACATTTCTTTCAATACTTAATATTCTACTTCGTTCTTCTGATGAAATCATGCATGCATTTAAAATTACGTTCTCAATAAAAGCACATACCTCAATTATTAGCTTCTAACTAGCTTATAACCTACGTAATGCATGGGGTATAATTTTTTTTTTTCGAACTAATTTTATAGCGTATAATATTATTTATATAAGATATGCTTATATTTGATATGTTTGTTTAAAGCATGCTGGAAATATGAAATTATTTTAGATGCATTTTACATATTATAAAAAGAAAAAAAATTATTAGATTAATCCCCATAAAATTGGTTTATATTTTTGAAGCTCTTAAAAAAATAGAAAAAATCACATGTAGATACAAGATATAATAATACTTTCAAGGTATTTCCTTTTAGGATTTTTATCTTCAAGTATTTTCATAGTATTTGTTCACTCGTAATAATTAGATGTATTTTTACTAAATAATTTTTAAAAAAAAATTATTTTTTTTCATTTCAAATTGTATATTAATTATTCTTATTTTTAGATTCATAATTTTGCTTTTTGTTCTCTTCTTTGCTGAAAAATAAAGTAAAATATCATACTTATTGAGATATATTGTTTGATTTGTATAGTACTTTATTTTTAAATTTACAAAATATCATCTAAATTAAGCTACCTTTTGACTTATTTGTTTATCAATCTATGTTTGTTTTCTCTCCTTTATTTTCAGTTATTCTTTTGATTTCATCGTTGTTTATAAATTTATGATCTTCATCTCTCCCAACGTTATTCCCCTCTATGTCTTCCTAAAATATGCTTCATTCTTTTTTGGAAATCATGCTTTGGAAGGTTTTACTCTATAATTAATAGAAACCTGATGGTGAAGAGATTACAATGAAGGAAGTAAATGTTATTATCATATATGAAAGTAAATGTTATAGATGAATTAATGCAACGAAATGATGTAGGGATTAAAATGGATGGAGTAAATATTGTTATAATACATAGAAAT
The DNA here is from genome assembly GCF_000442705.2 of Elaeis guineensis. Taxonomy (NCBI): domain Eukaryota; kingdom Viridiplantae; phylum Streptophyta; class Magnoliopsida; order Arecales; family Arecaceae; genus Elaeis; species Elaeis guineensis. The sequence continues at coordinate 5,703,822 of NC_025995.2, forward strand.
AAATGATATAGATGGATTAATATGGCAAGATAATGAAGGCATTAAAATAGATGAAGTAAATGCTCTTATAATACATGGAAGTAAATGCCATAAAACTTTAATGTGGAAGTAAATGCATTCATAGTAGAATAGTATGAATATAGATGATGGATGGATAGTTTTGCTAACCTATAGCCTTCATTTTAATATATATTAGCTTTTAATATATATTAACATATTATTCATCCGCTGCACAGGATATATCTTTTATTTGAAAAATATATTATATTTAAAAATATTATTCTATTAATTACATAATTATTTAAAAATAATATTATTTAAAACTAACCATTTTTTAGCAATCAAATTCAAAAAATCAAAATAGAATACAATCAAAATAAAAAGAACAATAACAAAAGATCAAGAGAAAAATGGTGAGGGTTGGACCTATGGAGGACGTCGAAGGTAATATAGATACATGACTATAATTATAAGAAGTGACGCTATAGATATACATCCACATCTCCTCCTCCACCAGTAGCTTGAATGCCTCTTGCTTCACCATCGAGTTGAATAGCACTAACTCTGACTTCTCCATCATAATCAAAACCCTCATCCTAGAGGAAGAAAATAGAGGATAATGATTGGATCAAGATTGGAGAGAGAAGAACCCTTATCCCTCTACCCTAATATATAATGATTGCATTCTCACATAATCGTTTCCCATACATGCATTAATGCTCTTCTATATACAAACTAAAACTTCCAAAGGAAAAGATCCCAACACGTGTAGTATCATGCTAAACCCAAATATGAAAATATGCATACATTTTTAGGCGGTTGTTTCGATCCATTATCTCATTGAGAAAAGTCAGGAAATGCTTATCTTTTCTTAATAATACTCATGGTCTAAACCAAACCCTAAGATGTAATATATTAAATGTATACTATAAAGGTTAAACATGATGTTTATCTTCGCTGTAATACTAGATAATTCTCAAAGTATATACCATAAACATCATATGACATACAGAAGAGTTTCTATTAAAAAAAATGGAAGAATTATAAGCGTTGCAAATGGAGGCTCTACCAACTCAGAGGCAGAGCCTTTTTTTATAATATATATATATATATATATATATATATATATATATATATATATATATATATATATATATATATATATATATATATATATATTAGATATTTATTATTGCTAATTTTATATAGGAGGGAGAATCATATCATAAATATATTTTTAAATTTCTATATGCTCCTTCAAAGTGCAGACCAATGCAAGAAATCTAACAACCTAAAAAGAAAAATATTTATGCTAGGTTCTTAAAGACTAGGACATCTCAAAATATAAATCATAAACAACAAATTAATTAGATTCCAAATATCTTACATTCCAACCATCTTTCTATTTAAATTGGAGATCTCAATTAAAATCATCATACTGCATAATAAGAATCCACTCCAGATATGGCACTTTTATGAAAAAAATCTTCTAAAATCGCTCATAAAATATATAAATAATTTTTTATATGCTCCTACAAATAGCACACCAATGCAAGAAATCCAACAATCTATAGATAAAAAAACTTATACTAGGTGCTTAAAGATCAAGACATCTAAAAATAGAAATCATAAGTAATGAATCAGATTTTAAGGATCATAGTTCTAACCTTCTTTTTGTTTAAAATGAGGACATCAATCCAAATCATTATGTTCCATATTAAAAATCCACTCTGGAATCGTTTGGTTGATGGAAAGTAGAGGGAAGAAGAGACAGTTCCTAGGAAAGTGGAGAGGAGGCTTTTTGTTTGGTTAGAGTTTTAAGAGAAAAGAGAATAAAAAAAAATTTTCTTATGGGAAGTCACTTCCCATATTTTATGAAAAGTAGAAATCCATGAGGGAGGTAGGTTTTGGCACTTTTTATGGGATGAAACGTGACAGTATTTTTTTTTTCAAAATATCTTTTTAAGATCTATGGTTAAGATTTTTTAAAATATCAATGGATGGTTAGGATAAAATACTGAATAGTAATATAATATTATATTTATATAAATATTAAAATAATATTAATATTATAATATTTATTATATTTTAATATTTATACTAGTATAATATTTTTATTAATATTAATATAATATAATATTTATATCTATATTAATAAATTTATTATATTATAATATTATTATAATATTAATATATATTAGTATTATATTAACATAATAAATTATTATGATCTAATATTATATTATAATATATTAATATTATATTTATATTAATATAAATATAATATTTATATTTATATAAAGTTTAGAAGCAAAAAGGTATGGTCTTATGTCTACTAAGGGTATAATTAATAGGTATTTAATACAGTTTTTTCACAAAAATAGGTGCTCAACCAAATATAAGTGACTATACAATAAGTTACTTTTCTATGGTCAACCAAATATATCAAAATTTTATTTTTAAAAAATAATTTCTCAAAAAATAAATTCTTGAGAAAAAAAATTCTTTTCGTAAACCAAACGAGTCCTCTATGTATGACATTTTTATGAAAACAGTCTTCGAGAACCTCTCCTAAAATTCATCTCGTGATATGATAAATCACTAAAAAGAAAAGAGACAAAGTGAGTAGGTGCTTAAAGACTAAGATGTCTAAAAATAAAAATCATAAGCAAAATAATTAGATTCCAAATATCTTAAATTCTAACCTTCTTTCTATTCGAAACAGAGATCTCAGTCAAAATCGTCATACTCCATATTAAGAATCCACTCTAGAGAACTAATTAAATTCCAAATATCTTAAATTTCAACCTTCTTTCTATTTAAAATGGAGATTTCAATCAAAATCATCATGCTCCATATTAAAGAATCTACTCTAGGTATGGTATTTTTATGAAAAAAATCTTCAAAATGCCTTCTAAAATCCATCTCCTAGTGTGATAAATCACTAAAAAGAAAGGGGCAAAGTGAGTATAGATGCTTTAAGACATCTAAAAATAGAAATCATACACAAGGAATTGGATACCAAATATCTTAAATTCCAATCTTCTTTCTATTCAAAACATAGATTTTAGTTAAAATTGTCATGCTCCATATATATTAAGAATCCACTCTAGGGATGGTATTTTTATGAAAAAATTCTTCAGAAACCTCACCTAAAATTCATCTCCTATGAAAAAGAAAGAAAAAAGCAAGCAAGAGAGAGAACTTGAATTTCTTGTAGAGACTAAGAGTAGACAGAGGAAGACAATTGGAGATTGAAGTAATTACCCATGTGATGGACTATGGAGCGCAGATCACGACTATCCCCATGCATGGCATGAATGATAGAGGGTTGGGGCTAGGACTTTTGTCGACCAATCTTATCTTTAGCGCTACTATTTATCGAGTTCTTATTTAGACGAGTTATATATCTTTCAGTTCTTAGTCGACTAAATAGCACCAGCACCTGTGGCATTATGGCAAAGGGTGATGGGGTATCGGCACCACCGAAAGGAGGGTTGATATCAAAATAGAGGGGAACCTTCAACATTAATAGCACCGATGGAGGTGCAAACAAAATAGACTAAAAATTAAAACATCGAAAAGAGAAATATGGAAGCAAAATATTTTTTTCTCCTCATTTAAATTGAAGTTTCTTGGTTTTCTTCTCATTCAAACTGAAGCTTCTCGCTTCTTTCTTAGATGTATACATGGTGGTTATACATGTATACATGTGGCGGATGGACACTCCACCAACATAGAATCTCCATTTTAATATATAGGTATATTAGATGTCGAGTTTTGTTTAGGTAAATAGCATTATTTTCTCAACCTAATCCTTAAAAAATACTATGACCAAAGTTTTATGGTGTGACAAGGTTCTTTGAGTTCATATCTGACCTCTATCAGTGCCATTAGCAAAAAGTATTTTCATGGTTTGTTGTGCCATCTGGTATAGGATACTATACCGATACCATATTTATATTTCATACCACCCCATTTCGTACCATATCGAACTGCCTACTAACACTATAATAGGATTTTATCGATATAGGATCGAGTACCAAGATGGTGAACCTTGGGCATTTCATCCAAAAGTGATATAAATTAAAAAACTAGCCGGTGAAAATTAAAAGCAAAGAATAATATGTGACCATAATTAGCATTGTTATGGAGAATAATATTGCACGATCATGCTTCAGTTATTCTAATTCAAATTGTCTTCTTAATTTCTATTACTCAAGCCCAAGCCACAATCCAATATTTTCCTGTGATTATATTTTAGTAAAATAATTGGGTCTAACTTAATCCAATTTTCCACCGAAAGGAGATCCATGATTAGCTGACTAGAAGAGCACAATCGAAAAGCACGACTTGATGTAAGAAGAACAATAGAAGAGATGACAATTAGAAGGCATAATACCTAGCTTCTTGCAATGCCAGAGGGCCATTGCTGAACTTTGTCAAGTAAAACTTAATTTGAGACAAGATATGTTAAGCACTCAAATGAGTTGCAGCATCTCTATTCCCATCCCCAAGATTGTTCACACAGACTATCAATGGGGTTTTAACATGATGATAGCCATCAGACCATATTATCTCCCCAAAATCATACCGCCCTTGGGATTGTTTAATTGGTGTGATGGTCACATAATATGAAATAGTTTTCTTATGCAAAGAGAAGACCAGGAACCTTGGCCACACATAAGTGTACACTCCCTCAGGGTTCTTGATGCTGGAGAAATAAACAACACTACTTCGACCAACATTCCGAAGGCTTCTCTTGATTGTTACCGTCGATTGAAGGTTTGATATAATTATTGCTGGATAGTTTAGCTCCAAATCAGAGTGGCTTCCACTGCAACTGGTATCAATGCTAGGTGAAGGAAGAACCATCATCTTTATCTGGACCTCAGTGTAGCCTAAACTACAAAGAAAAAGAACATAATCTCGGGCATCCATATCATATACTAGTCCTGGGTCTATTGCTATTAAGGGATTTACATGCCCTGCACCTACGTCAAAAGGATCTGCTGCTTTCAAAGTGCCTCCTGCCAAGATGTTGTCTGAACTTGTATCACTCATGTAAGCTGCATCAACAAAATGACAAACAAATTTTTAAGTTTTAGTAGAAAAAACATGCAAAATGGACTAATGGCAGGAAAATGCCTGTAAAAAAAGATTATGAATCAAGCTAGTGGATTATTGGACCCCTAACTTGAGTTTATAACTAGGGATTTATACACAAAATGTGTTTTCTTGACTGTTAGGATTTATACTCAAGGAATTCAACAAGATTCTTTCATGCTCGTATTCAAAATATTTGAGTAATTGAAAATGATAATTTATTTAATTTTGAAATTCAGAACTGGGATGGGTGAAAGCTTGATAGAATACCAGAATGATGTCCAAAGAGAACACATGCAGCTTTCTGTTTTCTGTACAAGAAACTTTTCCTACTTGACCAATTGACACTCTTGGAAAATGAGATTGTTTGTGCTTTATCATTTAATGGTTTTTCCAAGTTATTAGAAACTAATTCAACTATTCAAAAACTACATATCTAATGATTCACAAATTTCATAAAAGTTTTATAAGCCATAACTTGTTCATTGCATATCGATTTTGTTGCCTCATCAATAGCTTTTATGCATACACTGAAGACATCGATATACCAATTAATTACGAATTTCTTTATGTTTACTTTTTGAGTTTTTTATTTGGTTGAAACATGTTTAAATGCTTGATTGTTCCATATTAATTAGTCAATGATGCCAACTTGTTTCTGGGCTTGTAGGTTCTAATGTTTTACCTGTTGTCATTAGAGCAGACTTGATTGCAGCTGGGGACCAATCTGGATGAGCAGACTTAAGAAGGGCCACAATGCCTGATACATGGGGGCATGCCATTGAGGTCCCTGAGTCGAAGTTCCAAACCACAGAACGACCATCGAATGGTAGCAAAGTTGGTGAAGATTTTGGTGACCATGCTGCTAAGATATTTACCCCAGGAGCCATGATATCAGGCTGTAAGAAGATAAAAAATGATGTTAACCTTCACGAAAAGTTGGATGATGGGGATCATCAATAGCTCAGCCTCAGCTTGCTAAATGATCTAAGTAATCTAGCTCCAGCTGCATCTTAATACTTATATATCAAAGTAACGAAAGCTGGGGCTGCAATAGAAACAATTCAATACAGCCTAATTTATGTTTTTAGTGAGGATCCAATTGAACCAAGCCATTCATGGATAAATCAGGCTTGGCATGCTAAAAAGCTTGTTCAAGCTCATTCAGTTGGAAAGTAATGGAGATAAAGCTCAATCTTAAGGCACGTCCCAACAAGCTTAATCAACTAGGATGACATTTGGCTTGAAAAATAAGTATAATCTTGGATTCATCTAGAGAATCAGCTTGTTTAGGGTTTCCATGAACCAAAAATATTGTCATACAGGCATTGTTGGCTTGAGTTTAATTTTGGGCTTAATCGCTCTGCGAATTAGAAGTGTAATCAAGCTGAGTCGAGTCGAGTAGTTGAAAATTCAAGTTTGATTTGATTCAAAATATTCGGACTTGAAACTCAGCTTGAGATCGATTGAGCCTTGATATCCCAGACTCGAGCTTGACTTGATAAAAAATAGATAAAATTTAAGATTGACTCGACTCAACTCGAATATCAATCGAGCTATATTTGAATTTGAGTTCAAGCACGAAATCAAATCTTAACCTACTAAGTGTATGTATATATATATATATATATATATATATATATATATATATATATATATATATATATATATGTATATGTATATATATATATATGTATATATATATATATATATATATGTATATGTATATATATATATATGTATATATATATATATATATATATGTATATGTATATATATATATATGTATATATATATATATGTATACATATATATATATATATATATATATATATATATATGTATACATATATATATATATATATATATATATATATATATTGAAACTCAGCTCGAGATCGATTGAGCCTTGATATCCCAGACTCGAGCTTGACTTGATAAAAAATAGACAAAATTTGAGATTGACTCAACTCAACTCGAATATCAATCGAGCTATATTTGAATTTGAGTTCAAGCACGAAATCAAATCTTAACCTACTAAGTATATATATATATATATATATTTGATTAGGCTGCGAGCTTTCAAGTCAAGTATTATGTTACTCGAGCTCAATTTGAGCTTAATAATAACTGAGTCGAGTTGAGCTCGAGAGCTCATAAGCTACTTGACTTCTTTGTACCCCTACAGTCAAATGAATACATTTTAATTGACCTAGCTTTGAGGTGTGAAACACGTCAAAGATAGCAAAAGTATAATGCTCAATTAAAAATTTGTGTACCTTCAGGATATTTGGGGATATAGAACTCGGCCCTCTAGAGGAGAAATAAGCAACAGATGGAGCAGGAGAGTGACCAATGTTTGTTTTGCTGGAAAAGATTTGCACCGATGGATCCCTTCAATGTTTTCATGCTTCATATTAGATAACTAGATAACAATATTTTTACACAAAAAGAAAAATATCAATGGCTTTATTGTGATTTTTTTAAAAAACATAGCGAACAGATTTCTCTATTAAAAAATTTTGCTAGTGTTTTGAGAATTTCTTATAGAAAAGGTGGAAATGTTGTCAATTGTCTATGTTCAAATTGATTATGTCAAGTACTCAGAGAAATACCTTTCATGGTTCAAAAATTGACCTTTTTTCAGGAGAGGTGTAAACACAAAGCTGCAACTTGGTTTAGAAGCAAGTTTAGTTAAGAGTTCTACTCGCCATTTTATTTATCATATTGAGGTCTTTTACACCTATATTAAACTTGGGTAGATCATATTAATTTCTTAGTGGCAATAATGGACTAATCCAACCCTACACACACACACTGACATTCTGAGGTGTTATATTCTCAATGGATTGACTTTTGTAATCTAAATTAGTGTTATTTCCTTAGCTATAAACTTTTCACTTACTTGGAAGATTGAATATAATAAAGCATCTGAGTGCCTTCATAGAGGTCGACATGGATAGTAGGAAGGAAATCATCTTGAACTGTTTGCCTTGATATGGACTCAACAAAAATAATGCCTGATCCATTGATTGCTAAGACTGATAGGGCTGCAACTGTGCTAGATACCTGTCCTACGGAAGAGAAGCAAAGAACAATCCTCCCTGAGGCTAGCTTGCGGCCGTTCCATTTGTCAAGTGAACATGACCTTCAAAATGCAAAAGATGTGGATAAATCATCATCACTCATCAGTAGACAAAAGTCAGAAAAAAAAAATACTTCAATGAAAACTTATATTTTAATGCTTTGTTCAGTTCTTTTCTTCGAATTAAATTTAAAGTAACGTGATTACACCAATAATTATATGGTTGAACCAATCTACAAAGAAAATAAAATTCAGGAAAGGACTACTCAACTTTATATGGTGCCCTTTAAAATTGATGTTGTATGGGGTAGGTTTATAGGTGAGAATGTAAAGTATGACATCATTTATAAAAAAACTTAAGTACTTCAGGTATTTGTAACATATATATCAAATGGCCACTATATACATAACTTTTCATCAACAAAACAAAAGTCCTGTCTTGATCCAATATTAGGAACCATTTAAACAACTTAAACTTCATTATAAATTTTTGTCAAGGAAAAAAGATTGAATTATTCTATTCTCCTCGAATAATTACAACATATAGTGGTTGCAAAGAGCATGATGAACAATGTAAATCAATTGTGTTTTTTTACCAGAAAACAAAAAGTAAATCAACTGGTTTTGATTTTTGAGAGGACATTGATGTTGATAGATCATCCATACATTTGACACAAGCTAGCTACGAACATTTTTTTATGCTTAGGAACATTAAACCAGCCATTTTAATCCAAACATATAAATGAATAGCAAAGGATCCTGTTACGGAGAATTGAAGCTTTGTTCCTAATAAATTCTCAACGTAATGTAGCATATGGATTATGGTCTTCAAATATGTTCAACTACTCTATAAATCATGTATATTTTTTATCTCAATCTCTATGGGAATTATAATTTTGAATTTATAAGTGATATTTAATTAATAACATAAATGTCTAGTTTGCATATGTTTATTTTTTCATTCATTCATTTTTATCTATAATTAGGTTGCAAAAAATTACCGTGATGAATTACTTAGTTTATCATCACTAAAACATTGTGTGTAGAGAAACACACACACACACATATGGATAGATTGGTAAATATATATATAGAGAGAGAAAGAGTGTGTGTGTGTGTGTAAATGATGCTCAAGTGGATCTCTGCTTAGATTCAATTATGTCTACGTAGGTAATGGAGATCCTAATTAAGCAGATGATCATAGTGTATTATTTTCAAACTGTTTATATACCAAAAGTCATATGATTTGGAAACTCTTCCCTATGCACCAAGCGATCGAAAAACACATATAATTTATTTTATTTAAATTTTTTGAGTACTTAATGCATAGGTTAGAAGTCTTCAAATAAAATAATTTTTAGTATATAACCAACTTAAAAGTTATAGAACTCGTTTGGTTGATGGAAAGTGGAGGGGGGAAGAGATACTTCTTGAGAAGTGAAGAAAGTGCTTTTTGTTTGGTTGGAGTTTTAAGAGGAGAGAGTGTGAAAAAAGTATTTTTCATAGAAAGTCACTTCCCACATTTCATAGGAAGTCACTTCCCATGGAGAAGGAGGGTTTTCGCACTTTCCGTGATATGAAAAGTGGTAATATTTTTTTCTTTCCTAAAATATTCTTTTAAGATCCATAATTAAAATTTAATAAAATATTAATAGATTGTTAGGATGAAATACTGAATAGTAATATAATCTTATATTAATATTATCTTAATATTCATATAAATATAATATTAATATTTATTATATTTTAATATTTATATTAATATAATATTTTTATTAATATTAATATAATATTTATACTAAAATAATATCATATTTATATCTATATTAATAAATTTATTATATTAAAATATTTATATTATATTAATATAATATTAATATATTAGTATTATATTAATATAATAAATTATTATAGTCTAATATTATATTATAATATATTTATGGTCTAATGTTTATAATATTTATATAAAGTTTATGAGTAAAAATGTATGATTTTATATCTACTAAGGGTATAATAGGTATTTTATACAGTTTTCTCTGAAAAATAGGTGTTCATCCAAACATAAGCTACTTTATAATAAGTCATCTTCCCATGATCAACCAAACATACCAAAATCTTATTTTCAAAAAATTACTTCCTGAAAAATTACTTTTCAGCAAATTACTTCCTGGAAATAAAAGTTCTTCCCGCGAACCAAATGAGTCCATAGATCACATCTAATGGCTCGGATCCTCGATATAAAATCTATGTTATTTAATATAGATCTCATCAGATCACAATAGAGATTCACTCAAGTGTGGCTAAGTCCAGCACACGCGCTCTCTCTCTCTCTCTTTTTATATATATGTACATATATGTGTATGTGTCCAGTGCTTTAATTTATATCCAAAACATCCGTGCTCATACCAGATGCATGTAAAATTGTATATACAAGTGCATGCCATACTTCTTACAAACCCCCACATGACACCCACACCCCCATTTGCCCTACCAACTAAAAAAAGAATACACACAGAGGTTGAGGGATAGGAAGATCACCCATCATCAAAAAACCTCCCACTATCAACCAATTTCATCTTTATTTCTCTTGTGATGAAGCCTTGTCCCTGTCGAGAGATCAATTAAGTAGTCACAATTTTTGGAAAAGAATAAAAAACAAAGACTTTGTATAAGTTTCAGCATTACCATAAATATCTTAGGAGCCACCATGTTTAAGATAAATGCTACATATTCTTTATCCTTTCCTACATGGTTAAGAAAAGGAAGAAGAGCTTTACTTTCATTGTTTTTATGTTAAAAAGAAAAAAATCATTTCCCTTGTATAACAATATATTTCTAGCTTTTATATATGAAAACCTAAAACCTACGTTCTACTCCAATTAGAAATATGAAGCTATAGGGAGCCAAAGAGAGATACGTAGGAAATCATTTAAAGTTCTACAATAGATGCAAACCTAGATATATGAGTTTTTTCGTAGCTTATGCCAGTAGTGCATGTTGACTCAACCAAACCAACAAAGTTGCATGTTCAATTAGTAAAGAGTATATGGCCCCAAGAGAAATTATGTAAAAAAGGGATTTATTATCATGAATTTGGTATTACCAACATGCAACATGTAATGTGAATATGTTTCTTAGACAAAAGGAAAAAAATATGTCTTGCAAGTCTACCTAAAAGTCAAGTAGGTTAATATGCTTGTGATAAATAAGAAGAGATGAAGGTTGATACTTGCTTTTCATGGCTTAGATAATCTTATGAAACACACTTGGTTCATGGGATTGAGATTAAGATTTTTCAATACTAAAGTATATTGAGCTTGCTTTGACCCACATTAACCAAACCCGCACGAGCCCAATTCTAGAGAGAGACTGAGAGAGAGAAAAATATTGTACACTTTTTTTTATTTTTCAATTTTTTTGTCCCATAATTTTTTGGCCCCCTATTAATCCCTACACTCTCACTCTCTCTCCCCCCCTCTCCTCGCCATATCTTACACCCACCCACTAGCTCTTGGTTGATGCATCCTTCTCAATTTAGTGATTTGGTGTTTTTGATCTCACAAATGCAATGGAATTTGGTATAATTTATCTAACCAGACCCTTAAATTTTTTTTCCTAATGGGATTGAATAACTTGAAGTCATTTCAAAGTAGACATATTCACAAACCAGACAGTTCGCCTGCCCAATCAAGCGCAAAACTTTTCTAACAAGCTTGAGCCTAGATTTTAAGCATGACGGACCAGGCTAAGCTTGAATATAAGCCCATCTATTAAATGGGCTGGACTCGGGTTTAGGTATGAAAGCCTAACCCAAGCCCAGCCAGCTTTAGATTGGTGCAATACAGAGGTGTAGCCCAGACCATCTGGTCTCATTTTTTATAGCTGCATGCATTCCATTTCCGTGCATCAAGTCCTTATCAAACAACCATAAGACAAAAGCCAATAAGCCCGGTTAATCCCTCTCGAATATTTAATCTTTGTAAGTATCTTTGACATTTTAAAAAATTAATAATAATAATTCAGAAAGCCTTAGGCCCAACTCGAAGCTCAAAGCCCGAGCAAGTAGTGGGCTTGGGCTTGGGAATTAGGTCCAAATGCTGAAGTGGGCTGGGCCCAAGCCCAACTAAAATAAGTTATACCTTAGGCTAAACATGATCAAGTCTATTCCAAATGGATGAGTATATATGAATTACAAGTTAGATATTAGTTTTCTGGGGAAAATGGACCCCTTTTAATAAGAAGGGAGCTGGTTTCATTATTATTGTTATTTTTTTCTAATAAAGTGTCCTTCCTCTCCCCTTCAACTTGGTTGAATAATCTAGCAAGTTTTCTTCAACTTGATTAAATAATCTACCAAGTTATAGACCTTGCATGATTGTAAAGCAAAAAAAAAAAAAAAAAAAACACAGGGATCTACAGGATCTATCTTATAACCAGTATTCTACAAACGATTTTTTCATATGAAATTTGGATCATGAATGTTCATTTCGCGCCAGACAAGCATCATATGCATCAACTTGTGCTAAGATTATCGTACAACTGTTTTAGAGTCCTTTTAAGATAAATAATGAAGTCACTAGATCATAAAACTGAACAGCCAAATGACTGAATTATCGTGTATAATCTCCCTCTCACATCAATGCACATATGTAAACTAGATAAGAAAAATAGACAATGCTAGTGAATAGAATATTAAAATTTGATTGATTATTTCTCAGAAAATTTTTGTTGATTAAACGAAATAGGGTTGGTGATACCCAAAAAACAAAAAAAAAAAAAGAAATAGCGCTGGACATTCTATTATAGTTTACTTTTTCAGAAGAAAATTATTTGGATATGAAGATGTGATTTGATCATGGTATTTTGATTGTGCTAGCTATATTTTAACAGTTTTAGTCTAATTTTTACAAAGTTTCACGATTTTATCCTTTTTAAAGTACCTTATAGGAGAGAGAAGGCCTATTCTGTCGTATTCTTTTTTGATTCATAACCGATATGAGATTAATGATGCCATCCTTCCGCAATAATTACCTTCTTTATTTGAATTCAAAATAATTTTAAAGGTTACGTAGGTCACTCCTTTGCGATGTTATTTTGCTAAGCTGTTGTTATTAATTTCTCGTCTACTTTTAGCTACGCATGATTCATGCATGGTGTTTTTTGTGAGAGTATACCATCATGGAGACGTTGTTTCCCAGTACCATCTGTGTTGGGAATGCCCGGTCAACTGTCCCGGCGGCGACGCACAAGCCCCACGGCGACACATTTTGCACCAGGGAAGAGTCAGGCCCATCGTTCCCCGCCGAGAAGACCACCGCCACCCCCAGCTGCGTCGCATGGAACGACCCAATGTCGCTGCTCGTCGAGAAGAACGGCATCAACGGCGGCGACGATCCGATCGAGGCCGACATCACGTGCACTCCATCGTGCAAGGCGTCGTCGAAGGCTGCCAGGATGTCGGCCTCACTGCACCTCCCTTGGAGGTCCTTCAGCCAGCACACCTTGTACACCGCCAGCCGAGCCCGTGGCGCGCCGCCACGGGCGGTGCCCGGTGCAAGACCAAAGTAGCTCGCGTTCCTTACAACAGACCCGACGGCCGTCGATGCTGTGTGCGTCCCATGCCCGAGCCGGTCACGGGGCGATCGGTACTCGGCATCGCCGCTCGTGTTCAGAGGCCCGAACTCACGTTCGAAGCCATCGATGTAGTACCGAGCTCCGATCAGCTTCCGGTTGCATGCTTTCTTTGGATCGAACTTGTCGGCTTTCACGCATGTGCCGTTCCATGATTTTGGGATCGGACCCATGTCGGGTTCCTCCCGGAAACAATCCAATTCCGGCCAGACACCTTTGATGATTAAGAGAAGTGATTAACAAGTAATCAGTAATTTCCTCAAAAGGACCAAGAAATCAGGAAGATAGCCATCTTTAATTTGTTGCTAGAATACCGAGCAAAGAATAACAGGTATTTATCATATCAGTATGTTGCCAATGCACTTGTAATGCCATGCAGTAATTTGACTTTGTTTGAGTGCATGTTGGTGCAATGCAGAATTTACTTATCTAGCTTTGATACGGTTGTGTCACGGCAAATCGAGAGTTCAAGAAATAAAATTAAAAAAAAAAAATCAAGACATCCAAGATTTACATGGTTCGGCAATTTTTGCCCATATCCACATAAGAGATTAGAAGAATTCACTATAGTTTGTGGAAGATTTTTGAGATTTACAAAAGATCTCTCAAACCCTAATTCCTATATACCTAAAACTGTCCTTCTCTCTTTCAGAAGACTACTTTCTTTATTTTTTAAAAAAAAATCATATAAAAAAAATATATTTAAATTCAGATCAGATCAAATAATCTCAAATTTTGAGTTAGATTAGTCCGTACCGCAGGAGCGTTGCCACTGCACCCCCATGGGCTTTCTTATGGGCTCCGAGCAAGGCCGATCGCTCCACGACTAAAGCTTTTTTTTTTTGGATTGTATTGAATCATATATTTTATTCTGGATCACTTAACATTTTTGGACCTACAACATATTTCAATCTACCTCACAATCTTGAATGCAGGCCAAAACTTAACAATTAGTTGGGTCTTTTAATCTACTAATTGGTGATGATCACAAAGCATTTTGATGTTTCTACTTGTGTTTGTTTATCTTCTCTGCAGCACATTGGCTGATAATTTTGCACTGAGGTGGGCAGTTCCAATTAGCATATGTAGAAACTATGGTAAACAAAGAGGAAGAGCCAAATTAGACTTAAGAAGAAAGAGGCTTTATTTAAAAGAACCTGTATCAAAGATGCCAACAACTATATCATCACCATATTTTAACTGCATCGGCGTAGTTTCCTCAGGTCCCAAGGTGAGGCCCATGAAATCCCAACTTCGAGTCGTGTGCAATCCCAATATCTTGCTCCTGAACACTGAGATAACCCCTTCCACACCTACAAATTTGATTAAAACTCTCTTACAGTGAAAGAACGTAGTATAACTAATATATTTAATGCGGATTTAGTAGAGTTTGACACGTAGTTAACTTGGAAGAGTCACTAGCAGCTTCTTACTTGCCAGCGTGGTGGCTTGTGTTGAGTTAAGCATGGCAGCGAAACCAGAGAAGGCATGCTTGTAACCATAGATCATGGCTTCCTTTGCTTCAGCTTCTCTGCAAATTAAGTAAATTGACCAAAAAGAAAGCTGATAGGAAAAAAAATTCAGGATACGATATTATAAGCAGTTGTCACCTAGAAAAGACATTGGAGAGAAGTCGAACATGGAGCCTTGTGGTTAGGAGAGGATCATGGCCATGGGTGTGGCCCAGGTAGACTATGTGAACCTACAAGACAAGAACAAGAAGACAGCATGATATGAGACTATAATTTGGAGGGAAGAGAAAAAGGTGAGGCTCTTCGTGGGATAAGGTTACAACACCTACATGGGGTGTGGGTGTGGAAGGAATAGAATAAAGTGAGAGTGAGAGGAAGAGGCCCCAGAGGAATTGAAAGGAAGTGGTCATTGTCCCTCACACAATCACGCAATTGAAAGTGCTGAGGGATTATATAGATGGGGAAAGGTCACTACATATGATCCCATGCTGCCGAGAGTGGATAGCTAGCTAGCAGTGTAGGGTGCTTGCATTACAATCCTTGGAAAGGCACTAGGCATTGACAATTCCCCATGGTTGCATGATGACCTCTTTCTTTGGTATCTTGCCCCTATCTTGCTCTTTCTTTGTGGTGAACAAGCTCCATTATAGGGATAGAGAGGTCCCTCTCTCTCTCTCTCTCTCTCTCTCACACACACACACACACACACAGTTGCATGTCTGTACCAGCTACCAAGATTATAGCAGGTTTTTTTTTTTTTGATGTAAATGAGTTAGGGAAAGCCTAACTCTGATGTTATTGATGCGAAAAAGAGTTACAGTACTATGTCAAGGTTATGAAAAGTTGGAGTTACACTGAAAGATTATAGCAGGTTGATAAAAAGGAACAGTTATCCACTGCCTCTTTCGAATGTAATCATCTTATCTAGTTTTACCACCTATATATCTATACTTTGGGATGTGAAGATGAAAGTAAGCTATATTATGATGGCTTTCTGGAGTTCCTAAAAAGGCCAATCTCAGAGTTTAGTGTACTACGTTATACGTAAAAATGGTTATGTGAAGAGTAGATATATGCTCTTCATGATTACTCTTGCAACTCAACCTCAAAAAGATTTACAAATCTTATTTATGATAAGGTAAATGTTGACCTTCGCTTTTCATCAAAACATTGATCTCCCCTGAGTATTTTATTAGCATCGAAAGGATAAAAGCTATATTCCTATTGATCTTGTTTGCTATAACTCTGATGGTCTTGGAATAGTTGTCCAGGTGAACATAGTATGCAATAGTCTCATGAAGGCTATGCTTAAATTGCTGAGAGTTTGCATATATCAGTGGTGCACTTGTGCTTTAACTGTAGGCATTATATCTCAAAAATAAGATTTCGTTTGGACAGCCTCATGGGGGAATGAAACCTCTCCTATGTGAATCTTCTAACAACTTCAAAAACTAGTTGGTAAACTAAAATATATAGCATTGTTGAAATATAATTACGTGGTCCTAACCTACGTTCTAGGATATTGACAGCATATGTTGGCATAAGAACATCTAAAGATTCGTTAGTTCATAGCGTTGCCCCAAGCTACATGATTTCTTTATGAATGGAGTGGTAGAGGCATTTGGGAGCTATTATTACCTTCATGTCGTTCTTCTTCAGAGTAATGAACATGATTCACTACTCTGTCTACTTCTTTACTGGATAGAACTTTTGATCTGAATTGACCTTTTTTTTTTTTTTCCTTTGCAAAACTAAGTTTCTTACTGATTTTTTTTTTCCTACCAAATTCATGGTATGTTACTTTGACCATGATAGACATATAATGAAATTTGAGTATCATTTTTTTCATAGAATAAAAAAAAAAAAACAGAAAATTTGAGTATAAATACATTGCGTAAATGTGAATCAATATCTAAGCCTACAAGACTTACAAGACACTCCTTATCTACAGACATGAGTTCATGTCATCATTCTTCTTTTTACCTCAACATAAATAGCGTCAATCATGCTTCACTGGCATTCATTCGATCTTCCTGGTAAGTAACTATTATTACATGCATACATGTATCATAGTTTATACCTGTGAATTATGTCAAGATGCTTTAGTCTTACTACAATGCAGTAGCTTTGCTACTCACATTTATCCCATTCTTGGACCACCCAACAAAAATCAACCATTTCAACAATTTTTTTTTTTTACCGTCACTCTTATGTTCGATCGAAACATGGAGCTCAAGAACTCTCACCAAAATCACAAAAACAGACCAAATACCCCGTTCGAGCTATGCTGCAATGAGATTTTGCTAATTGGAAGATGCACTTGGTGGTCATTTCAAATCATATTTAGGCTGCAAAAGGGGCTGAATGAACTATAAAATCTCCATGGCATGTAAATACTCAACATTAGCCAACCCCAACTGGTTTATGATTAATGCTTTCTTCAGTTGAGTCGTATGTAAGCACTCAACATATATAGAATTATATAGATTCAAGCATGAATATTTCTCACTTAAATCTGAAAACAAGACATAACAAATGGGGAAAAGTCACAAGCATGTTTCATATTAATAAATGAATCAACAAGTATGACATATTCAATTAACAAATCCAATATGCACATTATATAGTACCTTTTTTTCATGATTGGGCAATGTTTTGGAAGATATAAATGCAGCTCAACCTTGCTACGAGGTACTATATTCTTCATATGGCAATTAGAAACAGCCATTCTATTATAGTATTGTACTCCTTGGCTAATAGATAATTTACACCTAACTTAGGTTTTATTTACTTTCAGTTTCAGCTTTCAATTTTTAATTTTCATGAAAAACAAAGCTAATTTCTTTATTTTTTTCAAAAACTGGAACTTAAAACTTATTTTTAGATGTCAATTTCTTTGATTTTTAGGTTGTGGCAGCGGTGACAGTGGCGATAGCGGCCTGCATCTAGTGGTGGGTGGTGGTGACGGCCACCCACGGTGGTGGTGATTATGGACGGTTTCCATTTTCTCTTGAAAAAACAAAAAGTGAAAGCTACTTCCTGAGCTTTCAATCTTATCAGAAATTCTAAATGGTATTTTTAAAAAATCAAAAAGCAAAATGGGTAGCTGAATGAGTTTCTAACATCGGTTTTTGGTTTCTGGAAATCGAAAACTGACAGCAATACTGAATAGGCCATAAATGATCAAGAAATAAAGTTCAATAAAAATTTCCAAAGAACAAGGCTACTAAAAGCATATTTTTGTACCCCAAAATTCCTCAATTAAATATCATGCCTTGTTCCTTTTTTCTGGCATAAAGAAATGAGTGAGATTATTTTTGATGCCACATTTTATGTACAGGCCCTTGAGAATATATTGACATTAATATGCTAAAATTCCATGATATATACTATTTTCTTGAAGGCAGGATTTTGGTCCCATGGACACATGCCTATAACATTTTCATCCCACTCAAAACAAATAACATGATTTGTGCATAGATTTACAGAAGTGGGGATGCTTTATGCAATTTGTTTGCCAGGGAAATGGGATTTTGCTTATGGTGACAAGATATATAAAATTTTGAAACATGTTATGACCCAATAACCATCTTAGCAAAAAGAACCATGGCAATAAGCTGTTGTTACACCAAGGCATTAACTCACAATGTCAAAGAAGAAGCCCATGTTTGTCGGAAGAAGGTATAGGAAAAGATGTAAACCAACTTGTTCTAGCAATTTGATAAGAGATCCTTCATGACAGAGTAAGCAAATATCTCTGACATGACCAACTTGGTCAATTGGTCAATGGAGATAAACATGACTCTCTGGGTATTGACCATTTCATCTGACCATATTAGGAGTTTACTTGGAGTAATCACTGCTTTGGAAGTCCTTGCTAGTCTATACAAGTTGACTCGAGACTTTGTCGATCTGGATTGAGTTTTAGTATGTGTTCTATTGCAATTTTTTCATTCCACAATTGAATTACATTACTAGATGTTTCAATACGATTTTTTCCTTTCTTGCTCTCTTTTTTTTTTCCTCTCTCTTTTTTCCTATTAGCCCAGAGCTTTTGGATTTCGAAAAAGACCATACTCACAAGCATTTTGGCATTTATTATTAGGCCGGCATTTTCTATAATGGTGGATACATTAAATTCAGAGAATTTTTTTTCTTTCAAGCTCTCAAACTAACATCAACCTTCTCAGCTGATCACAATTTCTTAGCCAATGCAATTTTGGAGAAGTGTGCATCATGATACATAGAAAGGCCAGTTGATATATAGGGAGGCAAACCTAGTTGATTGAAAATTTAAGATCCTGGAACCACTGCACAACTCTGAAATGTTGCATCTAGACTTCGAAAAAAACAGAGACAAAATATGGGATGTGACACAGATTTATGTAGAGAACTATGTTAAATAAAACTTAAAAGACAGGGAACATGCTTTCCCAAAAAAAAAGAATGGTGAACATGTATGGTAAAAATAGCTTCTCTCATATTGAATCACAAGGTTAAGAGGGGATTTAAACTTCCTGCAAAATGTGGTGGATTTGCCAAAAGTTTTAGGAGTCAATCAAGTCAAGGAAAGAATACATATGAGAAACATAATAGATGTAAAACTTGTTAGTACATATCATTGTGAGAATAAGAGGGAGTCCTATCAGGGATTCCATCCATATATCACCACCAGGAAAGTTCCTCTTGTAATGAAATTACTTGGGGTGAAATATTGGGGATAACACTTGACACAGGCTTCACTCACAGATCGTTGAGAGGGAAGAAGTACAAAGGAACAAAAAGAGAAGAAAACTTCATGAAAATTTTTACTAATCAACCAAAACAATCTAATGCGAAATAAACCCTAGGTTGCCTTACATAGACGAGCCTTACAAATTTGACTAAAAATAAAACATCTGACTGAAAAGTAGAAGGAAATATAATAGGACTACTAGACCATACAATCCAAAAATTAGGCAAAAAACTAGTACTTTCTCAACTGATAAATTGAAATGGAACCGGTGCGAATAAGCTGGCTTCCATGGGTTTTGGTATAATCCAACAAATCATAGAACTTGCCAGCTATGTCTTGTACTGCATCGAACACCACTTCAAGACTCAAGCTCTAGAACGCCGTTTGTAAGCAGAGGTGAATGACAACTGAGGTAACACTCAGGTCATAAGCTTCTGGTTTACATGAAAACAAGCTTAGTTAGAAGATGACAACAATAATTAAGCATGATAACTAAGAAATTGTAACCAGAATAATGTTTTGCAAAGCTGCCAAAAGTTTGTGAATTATGTCATTTGGCAACCAAAAGAAACCATGAATAATCCCAGAAATTTTCGGTGCGATGCAAGTATTAGGCTATGGCAGTAGCATATTGCCAATAGCTCAGGCTTACAACCAGTAATACCCCAAAAGAGCCGAGTCCTATTCAACTTTATACATATGTAGGCCTAGAATTATTTTCAACTGATTCTCTAGTTGTGGCATTCACTGTCCATAGGGACAACTCTCAGTTAAAATACAACTGCTATTGTCCTCGGACCTAACCTTCATCCATTAACTCTAGAACTTAGCTCCAGGTATGTTAAGACTAGATCAGCTAAGATTTGTTAATGGGAATTAGTGATTGCTTTTACTTGAGCAAATCATTTAGATCATGCATGTACATCGATTTGAGATGAACCTCTTGAAATTTCTGGAGATAATCTCCTTTGTGCGATCTATTATATATCCTAATTTTTCAGCTTTTTCTCGAGATAATCTCCTTTGTGCGATCTATCATACTTCAGCACTTTCCGACAAAAACATCCATGTATGGAATGAAAAAAATCTCATGGACCATCAGTTATGTGATGTCGACTTGTTTTCCCCGAAAGAACATGAGCTAAAATAATGCGATGGAAATGTCAACCATGCTTGCATATGGGTTTATCTGACGCCATGGATGATAGCACATCTTTTGTCGTAGTTAAGTCTATATGGTTGACAAGCTCAAATCCAACTCCAACAAAGTACAAATTTTCCAAGTCCACTCCGTGAGTGATCATGTATTCAGATCAAGTCATCAATCATTGTCTGTGTCTCGAGTTCTTTTTCTTAACTCTTTTTTCTAGAGCTAAATTTTAAATTAATCCATTGGGTTTGCTGATGATATACTTACTGCATTGATTTCATGTTAAAAATATGAAAATTATTGACACCGTTGTTTCTTCCATTTATATTTACCTTTTATCAAACATCACAAATTTTAAACTACACAATTAAACCTTTCTGGTTAAGTACCTTGCTGGACATGACTAAGTAAATTTGGTCAGCTCTGGTTATCTTGAGTCAACTAAACGAGTCAACCTATTCGTGAAAGAAGATCGAATTTTCAAGTCAAAGACCAAGCTGACATGAAATATAATTAAGTTAGATGAATTCAGAGTTGACACAATGAGCTCTTAATTAAAGGCTCCTCTTTGTGCATACAATGCTCAAAAGAGCTTACTTAAATGCGGATTGCCGTGGTATTCTTTTATAATATTTTATAAAAAAGTTAGTAAATATCTAAATTATTTAGTAAATTTTGTTATTAACAAGTACTACTGACCGGTTACCTGTAAGTTACCGGCCTCCTTATTTTGCATTAATTTTCTGAAAAGGAAGAATATTTTATTATTCTCTGTTTTAAATTGACTGTGCTCCACCAGCCTCGATCTCGATGGTGCAGTGCTACAACCCAATGGTAGATTGGTTGGTATCGGCAGCGGGACGAGCAGATGAACGCATGGCAACGGGTGGAGGGGGGCGGTATCAATGCATGGCAGGGGTTAGGCGGGGACAGAGTGCTAAGCAATTTGAAGCGGCCATACGCTGTGAGTGCGACAGAGGGGGAGATCTATATGGTGGGGAGTGTCGTGGAGGCTAGGGTGGGAACGGTGACGGTCAAGTTGGAGAGGGGAAAGGAGAGGTTGAGAGTGGGGGCAAGATGTTGAGTCATCGCCACTCTCTTCTTCCCTCCCTCTCTAGCATCATCACCGCACCCGCTCACCTGAGCCCAGGAGGAGGAGGAAGAGGAGGAGTTTTTGATTTTGATCTCCCCCTTGAACCATCATGCCTTCCTTGCTTGTGATCCATACTCCTTCCCGCTTTTCAGCAACCAATGCATCGGAAGAGAACATACCCGATGATTTTCTTCTAACCTCCTTATTCGGCAAGACAGTAGTAGAGGTGTAAGTAGATTGGAGAAAATCCAAAATTCAAATCGAACTAAAGAATTGGATCAGATTTTTGGACTTTGATTTTGGATTTAGAGTTAATTTTTAAAAATTTTGGACTTTGAACTTGGATTTGGATTTAATGTCATAAAATCCCAATCCAATCCAAAGTCCAAACTATGGGTCCAAATCAAATCCAATCCATTCTTCTAGTTTGGACTTTGGGATTTTACATGCATGTGTGTGTATTCACACACACATATACATACATACATACATATGTATGTATGTATCTATACACACACATATACATATATATATATACATATATATATACATATATATATGTATATATATATATATATATATATATATATATATATATATATATATATATATATATATACATATATATATGTATATATATATATATATATATATATATATATATACATATATATATGTATATATATATATATATATATATATATATACATATATATATATATATATATATATATATATATACATACATACATACATACATACATACACACACACATATATATATACATATATACATACACACACACACATATATACATACACACACACACACACACATATATATATATATACATACATACATATACATACATACATACATATATACATATATGTATAACATGTGTGTGTGTTTCAAGTTTAATTTCTTTTTAATGTTATGAAATTTATTATATTTTGATGATATAGTTTTTTTTGAAGACCTAGAACTTATATTTTTGATATGATGCTATTATAACACAACTTGTTGAGACCCTTGATATTAAAATTTATAGTTTTTATTTCTTATCCATTGCTATTATAATATTAGTTGTTAGTTGTATGACGATATTATAGAGTACCTATAAGTAGTATATATTTTGAATTTATATAACTTATTTTTAAATTATGATCTAAATTATAGTCTAATATATGTAAAAATCTAAAAATCTAGTTCAATTCAATCCAAATTTTTTGGACTGGATTGAATTAGACTAGTAGAATATTTGGTTTGATTTTGAAGCCAAATTTTCAAATCCAAAATATTTCGGATTAGAGTTGGATTTAGGTATAATCCAATTCAATCCAGTCTATTTACACCCTTAGGCAGAAGTGACAACACCATCAGGTGCCGAATTACTCAAGAAAACCATCAAAGTCTCTCAGCTATCTAATAAAAAATTGAGAAGAAGAAAAGCTTGCAACTCACTATCAAGAGTCATCTTCATAGCAGCAGGTTGATTCACAATCTTCTACATTTCATTGAGGTGCTCGGCAATAAAATTCTCCTCAACATACTGTAGATTCACAAGCATTCGAATCAAGAAAGCTTTGTTGCCAGTAGTCTTCCTTTCATACATGCTTTCAAGCTTCTTCCACAAAGATTCTGCAGACGTCTCCATAGAAACAAGATGAAAGACATTGTCATCAAGCCATTGCCTGATGAAACCGATAACTTTTCGATCGAGTCTCTCCCATTCACTATGTTCCATGTCTCTAGGTTTGGCATTTTTCCCAAGCAACCGCGCATCAAGATCTTGGCACACCAATAGATCCTTCATTCGTGTTTTTTAGATTGCCCAATTGTTGTCATTCAAGCTGATCATCCGAGTAGCCTTTGCTTCCATCTCAAATCTCGCTCTGATACTACTTATTGAGAGAAAGGGGAGATAATATCATAGAAACAAAGTAAATAGGGCAAAAAAAAACTGAGGAACATCAAGATTTTACGTGAAAAAATTTATATCGAAAAAAAAAAATCACGGAGCTAAGCCAAATCAATCACTACTTCCAAAAGATCTAATACAAAGATAGTTACAAGTAGAATCCCTCAAAAATAAGTAGAGAGCAAAGATCTATCACACACAAAATAGATCTCTAGGTTTTGGTCTCAAGAAAGGCTCCTCACGCCACTCTGAGTGCATCCATACAGAACCCTCGTGATTCACCTTTAAATAAGCCTCGAAACCCTGAAAAATTGATCCAAACCGCATCACGAGAATCGAGTCGACTTGAACTAAGATCGAGTTGACTCGTCTGGAATCGAGTTGACTCATGCTGGAATTGAGTCGACTCGCCTGCATGCTGTCCATAGGGTTCCGAAACATGGCTTTCTGTATAACTTCTCCTCTGAGATTGAGTCGACTCGGACTGAAACCAAGTCAACTCGTATGGAGCTGAGTCGACTCGGATGCAGAACCTTCTGCCTCTTTGGTTGATCCTTCTACAGGCTACTCTCATAACTCCTTGATCTCTGGATGAGCTTCGGATTTCTTCACAAGGGTTTCACACTGATTAGTTGGATCATCCTTATTAAGGAGGGATAAAACCCAATACTTCTCTGGAGACTGCCCAGCTTTCCCTTGCCTGCCTCCTTCTCTGCCTCTTCCCATCACTCTTTGATGCTGCCACCACTATAGATCTCTCACTATCTACGCCTTTGGAACCAAGGCAGGGTATCAAGGCTGAGGAGAGGAGTGGCTTCCAAAATATTCCTGTAGTTCAGCTCTATACAAAATAGCCACCATTTTCAATTCCAAAGTGTCTCCAACTCCAAAATTCAAAATAATCACCGCACCAATCATGCACGTAACTAGCTAGCTCCAATCGGTGGTGGACGAATCAAAACTATCCATATTGAATCAAATGGTCAGTAACATGCGGTAAAAAAAAAAAAAAACTTAAAAGCCATTTAGAGTTGTACTTTATTTCCTGGGTCTTCCGGAAAGCAGAGTGGAGAACAGTGTTTCCAGGACCACATAGCTTCCAAATGTATAAAAGCAGTGCAGGTTCCTGTCATACTCTTTTATGAAGTACAGATCAGGCACACCCAACTGATGATTTTGGAACCTCAGAATAGCGTGGAGACCTGTGATACTGCAAGGGGCCTTTGATGTCAATGAAAAGGTCCCTGGTCAAAAAACTTCGCCAGCACCTTAGCAAGAGAATCCTTGGCTAGGGACAGACAAGTGGCGAGCAAACCTCACTCCACGTCACTCTCAGATTAGGTCACCTTTAGGGCTTTCAAGGATCAGACAAGAAGGAAAGCAGAAGTGCCATCTCTTTTCCCCATTTATTGGCTTGGGAATGTAGAAAAGAGTAGTCATAAAGGCGAAGCCAAGCCTTTCTTCACTAAGTTATACTTCCCACAGAAATGACAAGACTAAGGAACATAAAATAGCGTCAGAATATCCACATATACCTCGATTCCAAGATCAGAATATTTAAAAGGTTAGGCCTTTCAGAAGACTGCACAAGTCTTTTGTTATATTAATGTCATCAAATAAGCAAGAGACATGAGGAGATTGCCTTTTTGACATTTTAAAAGATACTACGACAGCCAAGAGTACTTATTCGACCATGATCTACAATGGAACTCA
This sequence comes from Elaeis guineensis, assembly GCF_000442705.2. Taxonomy (NCBI): domain Eukaryota; kingdom Viridiplantae; phylum Streptophyta; class Magnoliopsida; order Arecales; family Arecaceae; genus Elaeis; species Elaeis guineensis. Next base: position 5,729,729 of record NC_025995.2, read on the forward strand.
CATGTGGACGCTTCCCACCACCATAGCTAAAATCAAAACCATGAATGGAAAATTCTCCCTGCCGACAACTATGAATAGATGGGCGTCACCACTTTTATGTCCTTTGCCACATCGTTTAAAAGATGAGGTTAACGTTCACATTTTTATGTTATGGACTTGTGTGAACATATATAGCTTGACCATGATAATTAATGATTAAAAAAAGAAGTGATCAATCAATCGTCCTTTCAAGCTTTGCTTCAAAAAAAAAAAAAATTGGTAGAAAATACTTTTAGCCTGTGAATGTTTTCGCATCAACAACATTAAGAGACAATTGTCATATTCTTGGCTCGTTTAATAAGATTTAATTGACATGCCTCAAGGATTTGATAGCATTAAGAACTAGCAAGTCTATACATGATAATTAAATATGTGGCCGACATCTTATCTTATTAGCAAAGGCCTTTTTGTAGCTAGCATTCCGTGGTGGTTGTTGACCATTACATATATTGAAAATATTAGCAGCACTTTTTATGTGTCCAATCTTGCGAAGAAGTGGTGGATGAGCAATCTAATCTAATGTCTGTGAAATAATGATGGTGCACTAATGTGTTGAAACATACAGCTAATACCAAAGAATCATGATCTTTCAGACCAACACCCTTTTAGGTTACCATGTAGATGCCATAGGATTTTGGATCTCAATACCTCCAATGCAACTAATTTAGTTCAAGTGGATCATATATTTTCTCGTTCTTCAAATTAGGATCTGAATTTTTCTAGAAAAATATTTTTCAGGCAACATTTAGGTATATCTTAGTTGAATTTGAGAGATTTTGGAAAGATGGAAATCAGCTTGTTAGTTTTAGGGTGAACTTAACGGTTAACCCCACAATGCCTCTTAAATCAGTGGTTGTAGTCCTAAAACACCATAGTCCTCTAATGCATTACAAGCATAGATCCTTTGTGGTTACGATGCATCACACTGGTCATTTATTACAGAATGGATGGCTAGCAAATAATGCATGCACGGGCACACGCCGTGCATACACACGGTGTACGTTATTAGGATGGATGGTGTCACGTCCCGAATCTGATATTCGGATCGGATATGTGATGGCCATACACTTCTTAGGACAAGTCCTAAAGAATATATAAGACCTAAAAAATAAACAAATCTATAAGAATACCGAAAGCATTGTAAAGTTCCAATCATATTTATTAAACCAATAAATCCATCTTTATTGAACAATACTCACAAAATTGAAATATTTGCTTAATATTAGTAAATTAACTAACTAACTAAGGACTCCATTGTGCGAAACTCTATGCCCAACCTGATCAATCCTACGCATCTTGCAAGTTTGAAGAAAAAAGAAAGTGAGTTTAACAGTCCGATAAGAATCCTCCACACTCCCACCAGGATGAATATGAAATATCTTTTAACAAATATAAATAACTGATAGAAAAATAATAAGATTCATACATCATCAATATGATAGTTGAATAATATCATCATGTGCAATTTTATTAAACATGTCACATATTATAATCAACAATCCTAATCAATAATTCAATGAATTTACTTATCATTAAATGATTAACATGGTTTTGATCCAAACAACATTATTATTTTGACATTGGACTAGATCCCGCTCAGGCTCCAGCTCGTGGTAGGCCACCATGTTTCTATCCATGACCGGCAATCATATCTCAACCCGCAGCTGACATCACAATACCATGTTTCATACATGCCGGCTATCCCAGATGTTCTTCAATTAAATATAATTCATCATCTTGATTTAATGTCAATATTGACTAGTCACAACCATACTCTAGCTCATGGTTGACCAAACACAATGCTGTGCCCCAACCCAAGACTGTCTAGCATACACATCATGTTTCTTGCATGGCCAAATAGTCCAAACACCATCCATGCCCCATTCATATTATTAAAGTCATAATCTAATTTTCAATATTAGATTAGTTACGGTCATACTCCAGCCCGTGATAGGCTAAGCCGCATCCCAGTCTGAAACTAGCCTGGCATATACACCATGTTTCTGCATGACTGGCTAACCTAGATGCCGCCCATCCTATTGTTTATGTAAAATCATATTTTTCTTACTTAGTAAACATCAAGCACCAATTAATCATCATTCAAGCAACATCAATTAAACAACATGTAATACACATACCGATAGATATAAAATATACATCAATCATAATTTAATTCTCATAAACATGAAGGTGATCATGTTGAAGAACCCTTATCTCTATCGATGATTGAGTCAAACACAGTAATCGATAAACTTTTTGATCTTCGAACTCGGAAGCAAGATATTCCGCTCAATACCTTGTGCAAACAGTCGTGTCTCTACATAATCAAAACATAAAAATCATAGATGATTATGGATATCATGGTAAACAACCCTAGCACTATAGGTCCAACACTCCTCGTAGGGTTAACAGATTAATTAGGATGTATCTAAACAGTCGGACCCTCTACTGTCCCTAGGATTTTTAGAGAGAGAAATTATAGAGAGAATTAAGGAGAGGAAGTGGACAGAGAAGGTAGAGTGAAGAGAGAGGGAAAAAAGAGACTCTTTTTTTCTTTTCTTTTCTTTTCCTTTTCTTTTCTTTGCTTTTCTTTTTTTTTTTCTCTCATTTTATTCTATCTTCTTCTTCACAAAAACAGGGGAGGGGAAAGGTAAATGCCAGCCGTCCCTACGGCGGTGACCCCAAATGGCAACAACCACCCTCAATGGTTTCGGCCTTCGAACACCTAGGTACAACTGCATTCGATGAGGGTAGCTGGATCGGTGGAAACAAAGAAAAAGAAGAAGAACAGAGAACTTAGGCTTCAAAAGCAAATCTGATGACTTGTCGATCATATTCTGATCACCGACAATGGCTAAGGGACGGGGAGAAGATGGAGTTGGAGTAGAGACCTCTTACCTTGACTCTGACAATGAGATCAATAGTGAATCAATAATGGTTCCTCCGAGCCCACTCCAAAAAAATTCGAGAGAATCTATGGGTTTCATCAGCAAAAAATTAGAGACGAGGAGGCGATGCTTAAGAGGAGGATTTGGGGCTCTTTTTATAGATCAGTTCCTAGGGCTTTTGTCGGACTCCAACGAGCCCTAGGAGTCCTTTTCCCAAACGAAAATGTAGAGGAGGAAGACTCTAATCAAAAGTCCTCCTTCCTCCACTCACATGCAGAGCACATGCAGCAAAAAAAATATTTTTTTGTTTGAATGCTTCAAGATCCATGTGAAATTTTTTTTTAATCTAGGTCTTTAAATTATCTCCTCTTAAAATAATTTTATCCTCGAAATAAGCTTGCTGCAATGTCGAACCTTAAAGGTACAAAAGTCCTATCCTATCCTTGGGCTCCTAAATAGCATTCTTTCTTTGAAAGAAAATTTCAATCCTCCAACATAACATCCTCTAAATTAAATCAATCTTTTCAATCAAATTTAAATGACTTAAACTACCATGCTTTTGCTGCGCACTCTGATTTAATCCACCGAATATCTCGAATTTGCTAAATAATTTTTGAACCAATGAAATTATAGATTATCAATTTCTCGATTTACAATCTAAGATATAAATTATCCATTAAAATTCAAATCCTATGAATCACCTCTCTCACAATTCCTAATGATCATAACTTTATACTCAAATGCTATTCAGATCACAGTCCCTGATGATCATAACCTAAGCTCTCAATTATTCTATCACATCCTTAATAATCATAATATTATGCTCAAATACTTCTTAAATCACAATCTCTAAAGATCATAACCATAAGCTATGATACTGTTTTGTCACACTCTATTGATTATATCCAAAGTTTTGATATCACTTATATCACAGTTCCTAGTAACTTTAAACCTAAGCTCTGATATCACTCTGTCACGCTCCGAATCTAGTATCCAAATTGGATACGTGATGGTCATACACTCCTTAGAGCAAGTCCTAAAGAATATGGAAGACTTAAAAAATAAACAAGTCCACAAGAGCACCGAAAGCATTATAAAGTTTCAATCATATTTATTAAATCAATAAATCCATCTTTATTGAACAATGTTCAAAAAATTAAAAAATTTGCTTGGTATCAGAAAATTAATTAACTAAGGACTCCATCGAGCAAAACTCTACACTCAACTTGGTCGATCCTACGCATCCTGCAAGTCTGAAGAAAAAAGAGAGTATGAGCTTAACAGCTTAGTAAGAATTCTCTACACTCACACCAACATGAATATAAAATATCTTTTAATAAATATAAATAATCGATAGAAAAATAATAAGATTCATACATCATCAATATGATAGTTAAATAATATCATCATGTGAATTCTATTAAACATGTCATATATCATAATCAGCAATCCTGATCAATAATTCAATGAGATTACTTATCATTAAATGATTAACATGGTTCTGATCTAAACAACATTATTATTCCGATATTGGACTAGACCCCACTCACGCTCCAGTCTATGGTAGGCCATTATGTTTTCGCCTATGGCCGGCAACCATATCTCAAACTATAGCTGATATTACAATACACACATGTCGGCTAGCCGAAATATCTTTCACCTAAACACAATTCATTATCTTGATTTAATTTCGGTATTAGACTAATCACAACCATGCTCCAGTCCGTAGTCGGTCAAACACAATGCTGCACCCCAATCCGAGGCTGTCTAGCACATACATCACATTTTTTGTATGGCCAAACAGTCCAAACACCACCCATGCCCCATCCATATTATTAAAGTCATAATCTGATTTTCGATATTAGATTAGTTACAGTCATGCTCCAGCCCATGGTAGGCTAAGTCGCATCCCAGTCCGAGACTGATCCGGCATAGACACCATGTTTCTTGCATGACTGGCTAACCTAGATGCTGTCCATCCCATCAATTATGTTAAATCATATTTTTGTCACTCAGTAAACATCAAGCACCAATTAATCATCATTCAGGCAACATCAATTAAACAGCATGTAATACAGATACTGATAGATATAAAATATACATCAATTATGATTTAATTCTCATAAATATGAAGGTGATCATATTGAAGAACCCTTACCTCTATCGATGATTGAGTCAAACATAGTAATCGATGAACTTCTCGATCTATGAACTCAGAAGCAAGATGTTCTGCTCAATACATTGTGCAAACAGTCGTACCTCTACATAATCAAAACATGAAAATCATAGATGATTATAGATATCATGGTAAACGACCCTAGCACTATAGGTCCAACACTCTTTGCAGGGTTAAAAAATCAATTAAGATGTACCTAAATATCTGGAATCTCTGCTAGTTCCTAGGATTTTTAGATAGAAAAATTCACAAAGAGAGAAAAAAATTTAGAGAGAGAAATTAGAGAGAGAAAGTGGATAGAGAAGGTAGAGAGAAGAGAGGAAAGAGAAAGATTTTTTCTTTTTTTTTTTCTTTTCTTTTCTTTGCTTTTCTTTTTTTTTTTCCTCTCTTTTTATTCTATCTTCTTCTTCGTGGAAACAGGAGAGGGCAAGGTAAATACCAGCCATCCCTATGGCAGCGACCCCAAACGGTAACAACCACCCCCGGTGGTTTTGGCCCTTGGACACCTCGGTACAACCACATCCGGAAAGGGTAGCCGGTCCAGTGGAAACTAAGAAAAAAAGAAAAACGGGGGACTTAGACTTCAAAAGCAAATCCGGCGACTTGTCGGTCATATTCTGATCATCGATAATAGCTAAGGGATGGGGAGAAGATGGAGTTGGAGTAAAGACTTCTCACCTTGACTCCAGCAATGAGAACAATGGTGAATGAATGATGGTTCCTCCGAGCCCTCTCTAAAAAAAAATGAGAGAATCTATAGGTTTCGCCAACAGAAAATTGGGGACGAGGAGGTGATGCTTAAGAGGAGGATTTGGGATCCTTTTATAGATCAGTTCCAAGGACTTTTGTCAGACTCCGACGAGCCCTAGGAGTCCCATTTCCAAATGAAAACATGGAGGAAGTGCGGAGCACGTGCAGCAAAAAAAAAAAAAATTTTTTGTTTGAATGGTTCAAGATCCATGTGGAATTTTTTTTTTTAAATCTGGATCTTTACAGATGGCCAGTGCACGTCGTAGAGGATCCGACGCCTAGGCATTACAGCCACCTATGAAGGTGAAAACAAGGATGAATTCACGGGGAGGAAAACGGAGAGACGGAAGCGGGAGCAGCCTCCTCGTCGTCCTTCTTTATCTCTTGGCTCATTTTTGTGGTCCTGGGCCATGGCATGGGTTGGAAAAAGATGCGTCCATTTCAACCACCAGAAGCCGAAGCAGATTCCATGTATCATTCATCATGTCCCACCCAATAGATTTTATTTACATGCATGGCAATGGACCGGATCAAGTCAAATCAAGACAATAGATCTAGTACGACTCCTACTCTGACACTATCTGATTGCGCGTTGGCACTCCTCAGCCTCAACCTGTCCATTGGTCGACCCTTTGACTCAATTATAATCACCTATCGGATCTTAATTATAGAAGTGGCTCCCATTCGTTCTATGCTCAAAAAATAGTGTTTGCAAAGACGATAAGACTAATAAGACTAAGACTAAGACGACGCGGAATGGAATTAGGCCCTCATTTTAAACGCCCCGGTCCATGGTGAAGGTCTAAAGGCTAACGTCACATGCGCGGTCAAGTCTGCCACCTTAGAGCCATAGAAGCCTTTGTTTAACCATGGCTACTGACGATCTAAAAACGAACTGTCGCCTATCCTATATGGTATAGTGTTGCGGCCTCGACTTACCAATGGTGGTTTAAATTTGATGTAACTTATGATATGAATCCAATTTATTTTTGATTTTAGTTGATCAAATTGAATATTTTAATTTTTTTTATTTTAAAATTTGATGACTATATATATATATATATATATATATATATATATATATATATATATATATATATATAGTAATTATATCTTTTATTATTTGAAGAGCTGTTTTTTGTTATTTGAGCAGTTAGATACTCTTTGTCGGCATCTTTTTGACAGAGTGAAATATCTCCCATCTTCATCTGTGGACATAGATCAAAAATCGAGCCACATAAATCATTATGTCTTATTTTTGTTTGCCTATGATTATTTGTTATTATTTCAGATTTTAATTAATTAACAAATAATCTTGTAATGCTTATATATACTACTATTTTATAACCTACTTTGATTGAACTTGACCAAATTGGTCCACAAATTTTTATCTACATGATCCAGCTTATCTAGACCAATTCTTCCATCTCTCATATGTGTCTTTTTGAACTAAATAACTAATACTAAAAGTGACAATAATTTTTTTTTGGATAATTACAAGTTCACAGATATAAGGATGTTATTAGTATCCACCATATTGAAAATTCCAGGAGCTATGAATCCGAGCAATGCCTTCTTGAATGAGCGGGGGCCAAAACCAGCTAACCAATTAGTAGCTTAATTGGCCCACATATATACATGTACCATGAAACGAGCCCGAAGACATCAGCCAAGAACCCAGATTGGTAATTGCACATCAATCACCAGCAATTGATCTCGCTTGATCTAGTAGGTCACCATAGCACAGTTGCGTTATGAATCAGCTGAATTTTCCTAAGGATGAAATGGAGGAGTCTAAAAGGAAATGGGAGAAGATAGCAGTGCTTGTTAGGAGTTTGGGCAAGCGAGTTCTTGTCGATTGGACCGCTGAAGATTTCAAGGAGAGAGGGAAGCTACCAAACAATGTAGAGTCCTTCTCCTTGGTGGAAGATCACTTCTTCTTCTGCTTCAAATTGAAGGAGCAGAGGAACTCCATTCTTCAAGGAGGCCCATGGTTTGTCATCGAGCAGCTTCTGGCCATTGAACTATGGATGACGGATTTTGTGCCGGAGACCAATGTAGTCAAAATGACGATGGTTTGGATGAGGCTCTTGGGGCTCCCAATTGAATATTGGAGCTTGAGGAGATAGCTGGGCATCATGGCGAAAGCCGAGAAGTTGATTACAATTGACCACTTTAGGAACCGACTGAAGCAGACCGGCTTTGCTAGGGTCTAAGTGGAGATCGACTCCAATAAGCTGTTGAAGCCCAAAGTATCCATTAGAGAGAAGGATAAGATTTTCTCGCAGTCGTTCATTATGAAAATATCCCATCGACGTGCTACACTTGTAGTCAGATCGGCACTCAGATGAAGATTGTGGGAATTCACCAGTCGATCACTTTTTGGGAGGAAGTGGGCATCCTCTTCGATCGAAGAACTTTATTAAGATCTCCATTGTTCCTATGGAGATGGCGGCTGAGCAGGATGTGGAAACTGATGGTGAGGTGGACTGGGCCACCCTAGTTTGACCCAGACTTGGCTCCTAGGTAGTCGCATTAAAGTAGCAACTGCCTAGGAAAAACTCAATTCCAGCAAGAAGGAAGAAGATGATCAAGTCAAGAGCTGCTATGCTAGTGAGGTTGGAATCATCCTCGAGGCAACTGAGTCCTCTAAGCTCTCTGTCAGACTTTGAGGGGTGGCAAAAGTCAGAGAAGGTGGCACAATGGCGGTCTTCGGACCAGAGCTCGAGACAATGTGAATCAGGCATCTTGGTGGGTGATGAGTTGCCTACTCAAACTGGGTTCTTCACCACATTGATTGACCTGAGGATGGATCGGGATGATATGGACGTGAGCCAAGAGGAGGACCCAATCACAGTAGGCCTACCTAATGCTAAGGCAAGCTCTAGCTCAATGCATCTAAAGCAGGCTCGGAGCCCTAAGCCTGGGTATCAGATAAAGCTCGACGTGAAGCCCAATTTTGGGTGCAGTTTGGGGGCCTTGTCCAATCTAAAGGAGCCTAGCCCAGCGGGACTAGCTTGAGCTGTAGGGGCTTTGAGCCTGCCTAGCCCCCAAAAGAAAGAAATATCGAAGGCTTTGTGTCTAGTGGGGGAGCATCGGTGCCGACGGCCAAGCTAGAGATGTCTGTGGCCAGTCTAGGAGAGGTGGTGGCTCTAGAAAGTCAACGACAAACTGGTCCATCGAAGTCTTTCCTATGACAGCATTCACGCTTGTGAAGCCCATGCACATGGAGTTCATTAACAGCGATAAGCCAATCCTGACTAATGAGGGGCAGTAGAAGCCTTCTTTGTCTGCTGAGGGGCAGTAAAATCATTCAATAGTGGATGGGGGCTCCACCTCATAGCTGGCCACAAGCTCTCTATCTGATCCATTGGGAATTCCTATCCTGATTAGAAAAGCTAAGGAAAAAAAGTTTGGACTAGCCTATTGTCAGCTGAGCTTGAAGAGTGATGACCGGCCCAGTTAGAGATGAATAGGCATGGGGAGATAGTGGCCCAAATCAAAATGGCCCCGAGGAGACAACAGAGGGATCCTCTCTTGTCGGGCATGCAGGAGCAAGGCAAAATGTCAAGACCTTAATGAGGGGTCGGGGATGGCTCTCACTGATAGTGATTCCTACCAATGAAGATATTGATGTGGAATGTGTAGGGGGCCAAGAAGCCCTCCTTTTCTACTTATAGGAGGTTGATGTACCAATATAGTTTGAATCTATGCATATTGCTGGAGACTTGGTTAGTAGGTAGGAGCTCAGAGCTGCCTTGACGGCATCTTTCGACTTCTAGGGGCTTCTACAGTATTGAGTTTTGCGGCCTAGTGGAAGAATCATTATTGTGTGGTAAAATGGGGCAGCCAATGTGAATCTATTGCATAAATATGATCAGCATATTGTAGTGGTTATTTCTGACATTAAGAATTTTCTTGGATTTTGTTTAGTGTTTATGCTAGCACTGAGTACAGATAGAGAAGATATTGTGGAAACTGATTTCTAAGCTGATTGATCTGGGTTTCCCCTCCTTAATCGATAGAGACATCAATTGTATTGATGAGTCCCAAGAGAAGAGAGGGGGTTGGTCCTTCTTGAACAATATTGAAACTAGAGAGTTCAAGGAGTTCATTATGAGGAACAAGCTTGTAGGTCTCAAATTTTCAAGATCTAAATTCACCTAGTGCAACAACCTCAAGGTAGAGCTTGGGTATGAAAGTGCATAGGCAAGGCATTTTCCACAATGAGTTGGATACACCAATTCTCAAGCGATCAGGTATGTCATCTTTCAAGGATTGTCTCTGACCACTATCTTATTCTAATTTCTACTGACTCTGACTTCTCTTATTGGTGCCCCTTCTAGTTTGAGAAATTTTGGCTATCTTACCCTCATTCATGAGACGTTGCATAAGACGTTTGGAGACATCAGTATATGATGATGCTATGTGTTGAGTCACTCACAGAGTGCAGGTGATGAGGCATAGGCTAAGGAGGTGGAACTAGATTGAGGTGGGTAATATTTTTAAGAGAATTAAGGATGTTGATGCTATAATTTCTAAGCTCTAACTGAGGAAGGATAGGGAGGGGGCTTTTTATTGATGACCTTGTGGATCTCCGGACCAAGCTTTCCCTGCACCACTCCTTGTTACAATAGCAAGAGACCTTGTGGTGGCAAAATTCAAGGGTCCAGTAGCTAAGGGTGATAGAAACACCAGATTCTTCCATCAAACGACTGTCATCAGGAGATAAGGAAACCAAATCCAGACTTTGATAGGTGCAGGGGTAGTGGATTGATAGTGAGGATGGGATGAGGCAAGAGTTCCTCAACTTTTTCTGGTCGACATAGTCGATGAACTTAGGGGGATCTGGGCCGTTTGCAACCCCCTTGGTTCAGTTAGATCTCCATTATGGAGAACTCTTCTTTGATTGATGATGTGTCTAAGGAGGAGATCTGGCGAGTAGTTTGGGCGATAACTAAGGACAAAGCTCCTGGTTTTGATGGCTTCCCTCCATTCTTTATCAAATGTTATTAGGCCATTATCCAGTGTGAGGTGATAGAGGCAATTAGCAATTCTTTGCCATAAGATCGATGCCAGCTGCTTGGACGAGGACCTTCATCATGTTGATTCCGATGAAGCAGGATGCTTCTGAGGTGAGTCATTACAGACTCATTAGTCTGTGCACCACTTTGTACAAGATGTGTATCAAAATTCTAGTAAGCAGGATGAAGCTCATTCTTCCCTGATTGATCAGCTTTGAGTAGGGTATCTTTATTGGTGGCTGTAGTTTCTCCGACAATATGCTGATTGTGTAGGAGTTTATGCATGATCTATAGAGAGTCCCAGCTAGGGATTGTCTCATGGCAATCAAGATTGACATGAAGAGAGCCGATGACCAAATGTTCTGGGAGTTCCTCCACCACGCCGTGGGGAGCTTTGTTTTTCACAACTGGTGGATTAGTTGGATCAGAGGGTTTGTGCATGCTCCATCCTTCTCCATCCTGATAAATGATACTCTAATAGACTTCTTTTGCTCCTCTATCAGTCTTCACCAAGGTTGTCCTCTGTCTCCTTAATTGTTCATTATTTATGCTAATGGTCTTTCTCATGCCTTATGAGCGATGACTCTTGGCCACATCATAGACCTTTCTGTGCTGACTTCAAATGCCCAACCGATCTTACATATGCTCTTTGCATATGATTATCTTTTGGTAGATCAGGCTTCTATCTGGAATTCAGTGGTCTTTAGGAGAATTTTGGAGGAGTACTTTGCAGCCTCCTAGCAGAAGGTAAATCTGCTCAAGTTAGTAGTTTACTTCAGCTCAAAGACCAAAGTGTGGCATAGGCAAATGATCAGAGAGATTTTGGGCATCACGAAGTAAACTGAGGTACTGCACTATCTGGGGTTTCCGATCATCAGACAAAGACTTTGGTGGTCTAATTATGCTAAGATAGAGATTTGATCCGTCAGCACCTTGAGGGATGGCAAGCCAAGGCCTTATCAATGATGGCTAGGATGACCCTGGTCAGATCAATTCTCAATGCCATCTCTGTCTACCCACTGGCCCATACTATCATACTGAGGGCCTCTCTTCTGAAGCTTGAATTTCTTTTTAGGAACTTCTTGTGGGGCTCACACTACAGAGGGGGAGGAGATCACCTTGTGGCTTGGGATTTGGTTTGTCAGCCAACCAATGAGGGGGGCTTGGCATTCATTCCTTGCTCACCCAGCGGGAGAACTTGATTGCCTAACATGCAATGAGATTTCTACTATAGTCTGATAGTCCTTGGAGTATCATGATGCATGCCAGATACAGAGCCGTGACTAATGATGGGGATGTCCATGTCAGACAGAGCAGCTCCTTCATGTGGAAGGAGATCTTTATTCGAGCACCAGATATGATGGCTCGGATTAGGTAATTGGTTGAAGATGGACAGTCGATTGACATCATGAAGGACTAATAGACGGCAGATCCCCTTGTGTCAGTGGCCGACGTTTCTCAGCACCAAAGTGGGAGACTCGATGCAAGTGTATGATCTTTTCTAGTTGGAAGAGAGGGGCTGGAATGTGTAGATGGTGATGCAACTCTTTGGTGGATAGTTGGTCAAGAAGGTTCTCTCACAAGTGATCCCTATCTTGGAGGTCCGTGATGTTAGGGTCTAGTGGTCCTCATGCACCTCAAGGGTGGTAGCTAGAGAGTTGTATGACCTTTATAGGGTAGAGTCAACTAGGAGGATGGATGTTGCTTGGATATAGAGACTCGAAATTCATCTGAGGGTTAGATTGTTCATGTGAAACATCGTCTAGAGTCATCTACCCACCAGAGCATTGCTGAGAGCCCAAGGTAGAGGAGGTAGTGATAGAGCATGCCCTGTTCCTTTGCCTAAGAGCCATGAGGGTTTGGGGACTGGCGACCACACTTCCTATGATCATCTATATGGAGTGAGCTATCCAGGATTTTCTAGAGGTATTACGTCAAAGCATAGAGGTTGAGGCTACTAGATTTGTGGGTATCATGGTTGCCTATACCATCTATCATATTTGGGTGGCCTGGGACACTGGGATCTTTAAGGTGAGATGGTAGTCAACAAGGTTTGTGCTTAAGAAGGCTATGATCCAGGCTATAGAGTTTGCTGATACGGCATCAGCCAGTATGACTTTGAGGACTTGGGACACCTGAGACTCTTTGCTAACTCATAAAGCATCTCAAAGGATTTTTATTATTTGAGAGCCCCCACCCCTGACCTTCCTTAAGGTCAACTTTGACAATAGCATAGTTGGTGGCAAAGGCAGTGCTAAGTTTGTGATCCGAGGTCCCAACTTTAGACTCATTGCAGCTAGCAAGGTATATCTTGCTAGGACCGCCATTCTTGCTGTGGAGTTATGGACAGCTTGGGAGAGCATCAATTATACAAGACTGACTCTTGGGGTTGGTCGGTTGGTAGTAGAGGGAGATTTTATGATGGTGGTGGCTTGGTTGTAGAGGCAGCAGAATGCAGCTGCTTCTTACCCTCTCATTCGAAATATTTGGAGGTTGCTGGGGGGATGCATCTCCATAGACATTAGCCATGTCCATTGTGAGAAAAATAGGGCCACGGACATGGTTGTGAGCTCCATTACGGAGCACTCCGATGGAGGCTTCTAGGTGGACTCATCTATTTTGCCGATATCTTTTTTAGAATATTCTTTTTTCTGACTTTTTGAATTGTGTTCATACTAAAGTTGTATAATTGATCCACCTTATAAAAAAAAACTTAAGCATAAAATATATAGAACTATGTGCACATAGAGATAAATAAGAGCGAGGGCATTCGCACTAACACACCACCAACAAGTTCATGGGCACTCCACCTTCTCTTTTAAGCATGGCTTTATCTCCAGTTGTCTGGTAGATATACAATATTTTCTCCTTTTCACTTATAACGTCACAAGCAATATATAATAAGTTTTTTGGGAGAAGTGCCTCACTTACCTCAAGTTCTTTAAAAAAAAAGAGCAAAAAGATAGAGTGGTGGCAAGTGATCGTCATATGATAGTGTAGAATTATTGTAGGATGAAAATACCTTTGATATCAGTTGTCTAGCATGGAGTCCTTTAATTTCTTTATAGAGTTGGGTTATGCTAGCGACTTAGAGAAAAAGGAGAGCCAATGACAAAGCAAGGGAGTTGGGTTGGACTTCAACATCATCATGAGACAATATCCGATGGTGGCCCTATCACGGCCCAAACCTAGCATCTGGATCGGATATGTGATAGCCACATGAACCCTAGAGTATCACCCTAGAGATTATGCTAAGGCCTGAAATTGAACTACAATTCAATATTTTCAAAATTAATAGATAAAACCAAACCTCTCAATTAAATAGTTTCATGAAGAAAAAAAGCCAACTTGTTCAAATACAATTAGTTCAAATATTCCTTGGTATCAAAAATTGAACTAACAAATCCAGCTCTCAAACTTCAAATCCAATCCAACCAGTTATGCATCCTGAAATTCTGAAAGAAAAGAGAATTAAAAGGGAGTAAGCTTTACAGTCTAGTAAAAATTCCATCACATATACACCAATATAATATTATAATTAAAAAATAATGAATGAAAATATTAAAGAGATATCATAAATCACAAAATCTCATGCCAAGCAAGCAGTATAGTTGTATAAACATATACATCGCAATTCAGGTGTTGTCACAACTCATCATAATTATCACTTATATGTTCATATGACTCATCAATCATGTTTCATTAACATTTTTTTTGGATCAATCATTGTCTTTTCATTTGGACTAATCATGATCATGTTCGATCTATAACTGACAAACTATAAACCATGCTTCGATCCGTGGTGGCAATTTATACTAACCATGCTTCAGCCCACAGTGGCAATCTATACTAGCTATGCTTCGACCCACGCTTCGAGCTATAGTGGCAAACCAAAATATCCACGCTTCGACCCGCAGTGGCAAACTAGGATGTCATGATTCGGCCCATGGCTGGCAGTCCAATGTGTCACAATTCGGCTTGTGACTAGCGATCCACATCATGGCTAGTCGAAATCCTCTTTCTCAATCAACAGTTATTCAATATTTTTATATTACATTCTTGTTCAATTTCAAAACCAAATATCATGTTTTCCAACAATTAACATAATCAATGAATGATACAAATACAATAAGGAATCATATATTCTATGTGAAACCAGAAATATCATCATGCATAATATAGAAAGAAAATCATATATAAATGATCATGTAAAGGGATCCTTACCTTTATCAATCTCAGACTCAAATACGACTATTGATCAACTCTTTGATCTATGAACTCAGAAGTAAGGTGTCCCTCCCAACACCTTATGTAGGCAATCGCACCTCTACATGTTCACGATCAAATATAGAAATCGTAAATAATTAAGACAGTGAAAAAATTTTGGTAAACAATCCTAATAATGTATTTCTGAGACTCCTATCCAGATTAACCAATCAACCCAACACTGGACATCTAGACCCTCTTTTAATCTATAGAATTTTTAAAGAGAGAAACTCTTAAAAAGAGAAAGTGGAGAGAGAAGATAGAGAGAGAAGAGAGAGAAACTTTTTTTCTTTTTCTTTTTCTTTTTCTTTTTTTTTTTTCTTCTTTCTTTCTCTTTCTCTCTTCTTTCTCATTTTTCTTCTCTTCTCGAAAAGCAGGATGGATGGCTTTAGCTGACCACCCACCACGGCGTGGCCTCCGATGATGGCAGTGACCCCCCATCCAATACCAATATACCCCAATGACATGACCTCGACTGCCCAAGCGCCGCCTGTATCCGATAACAACGACTGGTTTGAAGGGAGAAGGAAAGAAGAACAGGGACGGCCCTATTCGACACAAATCTGGCACCTTGCCAGTCAAAACCCTAGCTATGGAGATCCAATTTCAAACCAGAAGAAAGAAAAGAGGATCTCGGCCTTACCTAGGCTCTGATGGGATCGAACGATCGATTTGTCAGAAAAAGCCTAAAGATCCTCCATGAAAAATCAAGAAAAAATCAAAAGATTTCTTGTCGACGATGGAGGGGGTTTTAAGGTAAGGTGGCTAGGAGGGGAAAGGGCATTTTATAGACCACGAATCCTAGGATTTGGCTACCCTAGGATCTTTTCTCCTAGTCAAAAATGGAGAAGAGAAAGACTCCCGATAGACCATAGATCCTAGGGTTTGGCTGCTCTAGGATTCCTTCTCGTAGTCAGAAACAGAGAAGAGGAAGACTCCCAATAGGAGTCTTCCATCCCCAGCCTCACGCGCACAACACGTGAGTGTTCTTTTTTTTTCAACATTTTGAGATTCATGAAAGGGGGTTTTAGCATAAGGATTTTTTTTCCTTTTTGTAGGTTATTATAGGCCCTATTTCATATACAAAGATGGATCATTGAAGGCTCACAGGAGTGGAATTATTGTAAGAATCCAAATTTTTTTCCACACAAATGTTCAAGCAGGAAAAAAAAATAATTTTCAGAACATTACATGCCGGGCACGTGAGGTGGAAGAGGACTCTCAATGGGAACCCACCTCCTCTCTCGAATCTGTCGGTGAAAAAGAGTACTAGAGCCATCGGACTCCAATGAAGTCCCTAAGACATAGCCTATAAAAGGCCCTCCTCTCTTTCCTTGAGTACATGTCACTCAAACCCTGATCAATTGTCGATGAAGCCATCTAATTTCTCTTGGATTCTATTGAGCTTTTCCTAATAAATCATCATCGATTTCTCATCAGAGATAAGGTAAGAATCTCTAGAGTTTTCTCTTTTTTCTTTTGTTAACCTTAAAAAGCTTTTGACAGCTGAATTGAGCCACCGGCTATCGAAGTTCATAGGAAACCAAGCCTCCCCTATTTCTTATTTTTCTTTCCTTCCACCCAACTGACTGCCGTCGTCAGTAGTGGCTTTGCCTTGGTCGTCGAGGGCCAGAGCCACCCCTGCTGGAGCCATTTAGAGCATTGTCGGTGATGGCTATAGCCCTGGGAGGTTGGTTGGCTGGCTTAAGAAAATGAAAAGAAAAAAGAGTGAGAAAAAGAAAAAGAAAAAAAGAAAGAAATATAAGAAAAAAGAAAGAAAGAAAGAAAGAAAAAAGAAAGAAAAGGAGAGAGGGAGCTTCTCTCTCTCCCCCCCTCTTCACTTGCTTTCCTTATTTTCTCTCTCCATGAGTTTTTACTCTAATTTCTCTCAATATAATTTTCTCTCTCTTCATGGATTTCTTTATCTAGAAATCTTATAGATAAGTGGAAGGTTCAGGTACTTAGGCAACTCAAGTTAATTACTAACATTGAGTGAGGTTTTGGATCAGTAGTATTATGATCATCTTCTGTAATTTTTCATTATCCATGATCACCTATAATTTTTATATTGATCTTGAGAATATAAAAATACAACTGTTTGCACAAGGAGGTTTCAAGCAGAACATCTTGTTTTCAAGTTTGTAGATTGAGAAGTTCATTAATTACTGTATTTGAGTCAATCACTGATAGAGGTAAGGATTTTTGGATACAAAATTTGTATATATATGTTTACTTACACATTGCATAATTTTGATTTCTAGTATCTGATTTTGATAGATATATGATTGTCGATGTGACTATTTATACTTATCATATTACATATTTTTATTGATGACTTTTCAAATGGTTTGGATTGTGACGCTAGCTATTAAAAGTTTTGAAAAAAATATAATATTTATGTATTTTTTTTGATATAATTAAGATTAATAAATTGATTATCAAGAAATTATATTTGACTAGCCATGTTAAATTGCGGATAGCCTCATCATGGGCAGGAATTAGCCCACTATGGATAGAAACATGCCATCATGAATAGCTACCATGGATAAAAACATGGCACTAAGAATAGCCCACTATGGATAGAAATATGACATTATAGGTATATATGGTATTGAGAATAGCCCTACTACGAATAGAAATATGATACTTGAGTTTGCTAATCATGGATTGAAGTATGACCATGATTAGTCCAAAACCCTAAATAAGATCTGAATCATGTTAATGAGATAAGGATGATAAGATATGAAATCACAATGAAGTAAAAAGAGTTTTACTTAATGGTACATGTATGATATATCAATTTTTTTAAAAAAAAAATAGATTTTGGATGGTATATGTTGCATGTTTTATATACACATACATACCTTTATTGAGTTATACTGGTTACTTGATATGAGATTTCGTGGATTATATTCTCTCTTTGATACAATTTATCTGTTATTTTCAAATTATACTTCTATACTGATGTGAGTATGTAAGGATTCTTACTGAACTATAAAGCTGGCAATCTTTCTCTTTTCTTTTTCAAAGTTATAGGATGCTTATACTTGGTTAATGTTAGAATCTCAATTTGAAAGGATTGATTAGATAGAGCATCATTAAAAATAGTTTGACGAAAGAGTTTTATAAATTATATAAAATTTGATATTTATTAATATGAAATATTTATTATAAATTGTGGTAAATAGTATTCACGAGGATCTCAAGATTATAATAAATTTTAAAAATTTAGATATTTTTTAGGATTTTCGTGGGGCTAGCCAACCCACAGTGAAGCCAGCGTGAAGTCCGATAGAAAATAAGGAGGGAAGGGGTGGGGGGGGGGTGGGGGAGGGGTTGCGTGGTGGTGGTGCTGATATAGACGTTTTATGGGCTGTGCATCAAGAAATGGCTGGGAATGGATGGGTCATGCCTCATGTATTAGTTCCAGATGTCGGTAGAGGAGGAGGGGAGCTTGAAGAAGGGCGACATCCATGAAGAAGAAAGGGAGCGAAGCCAGAGAACAGGAGGATGAGGAGGGAGGGTTGGGTAACAATCACTTTAAGGCAAGGAATTAACAAAGAAGGTCTGCACAATGGGGAGAAGAGGAAGTTGGTTCAGTAGTTGCTTGTCTATAGTCACCCGCTTTTTAATCTTTTATCTGTTTCATTTATACTATTAAGTTACTAAAGAAGGGCAACTGACATTAATTTCCTCCACTTTAAACCGATGAAAAGAATGAAACTGTTGGCCACAGCCAATACCACGTCCCGGACCTCAACATGGCGAAGGACGGTTTTTGCAAGAGGACGGGGATAATTTGGTTACCTAAAATGACAGGTTAACAATATTGGCTGTCCACAACCCATAAGCCACTTTGAGTCCTTTTCAAAACTGGAGGATCTATTTGAAAATTTTTTAAAATAAAAGAATGTGTGTGAGAATTGCTCAAACTTGAGGGGGTGAAATTATATTTTTTCAAAAAAATTTTAAACGGCAACCAGCATTACAGATAGTGCATGGACGTTTGCGGATGGGCCCCATTAGCAGAGCTAGAAAAATGCAACATAGAACTAGAAAAAACTAAAACACCTTTTTTTCTTTTTAGTAATTACATGTCATTGGGGTACTAAAAGGCTCTAAGTGGTAGAGATGGGTCATTGTTTTCATATTGGGATCTCATAATGTGAGATCAATGATTCCATCTTGGCCAAGATCTATTAGTAATCGTCAATTTTAACCAATATGATATATTAAAATCTCAGCAATTATTATTTTGGCCAGGATAAACCGATATATCTTGATACATATGCCAAATTATATTTACTTTTTTTTTCAATCTTCTCCACCTGAAAGAGAAAATACTTTTTTTTTCCATATTTCATTAAATTACTATGCTTGTAATGTTTTAAGATACTAAGTACTCTTGGAGTTTTTTCATTGTGCATGATATTAACATTTTTTCATATACAACGACTATGATATTAGAATTCTCCATTCTTTACAAAAATTCCCCAAATTCAGTCTTGTTTTAGATAAATTAAGATTTAAGTTAATATGATATCAATAATAGAATCACCAAAATAAAAAGGTTAAAAATCATGCATAAGTGTCATAGCTGAAGTTGTGGATGCTTTGAATAAGTGGTTCTCTATTACTAATTTGAAGCTTAATTCTGAGCTTCTTTACTTCAAACATTTTTCTGACACTTGTTGGATGCCTATGAATATTTATTTTACTTGCTAGGCGTTCCATCCATTGCCAAGCATAATGGATGGGTTGATTACAAAGTTGGCAAATCAATAGTTGTGGGGCTGATAAATTTTTCATATATATGTACAATGATCATCTTAAAATAGTTTTCTATCAAAATACAAAAAAGTTGGAGCTGCTGATCCCAAACATTGTGACTAAATCAAGTACAACTAAGGAATAACAGTTCCTCAGGTACACGGAACCGGGTTATCCCCATGTTCTATATTACCTGCATCATGAAAGATCAAAAATATCCTATTATTAGAAGGAAAAACATAAATAAAAGGCATTATTATCTTTTTATTCAAGAATATTCATTATTTGTCCAACAAAAATAAGGAACCATCCTATCTTATTTTAAAATTAATTATATCAATAAAAAAGAACAACAACTGGTCCACAAATTACTTATTCCTCTTCCAGGATAGGCGACAAGAGTGCTGGGTGCTTGCTATCTTGCCCAATACAAAGATGAGCCAAGATGTACGAGAAAGATTTGGAAAAAAATTAAGATATTCTAATATATCAGCCCCCACAAAGTTGAAACATCTATCAGTATAGTAGAATCTTATTTTCTTCCTTTATTTGAGAAAAAAAAAAATTTTCTTTCATTACAAATAGTAGATCTAAATTAATTACCATTCAACGCACATCAATACTTAATGATATAAAACTGAAAAGTCTTGATTGAAATTGCCATAAAACTAGCCTACATATTGTAATCCATCAGCTTATGTCGGCTAAATTAATGAAGATCGACAGACTGGTCCCAACACAAACTGGTATTTCAGCAACAAATCTCCATTGAAATAAAAAACTTGATTAATGCACCCCCTCACCCAAAAAAAAAAAAAACTTAATTAAAGACTGAGTTAAGACCAATATTTCAGCCTTTGAGGTCCATGATCACATGAGCCCACCATGGCATGGAAAGGAATTGGAGGGGGGAAGGGGAGATGTTGGTACATTCCTTGCAACTTTTCCTACTGTGGTGGTACTAAGTTACATAAATGTACAGCTGAAGACTATTGTGCTCGTTCAAGCTCCACTATGCTCCCACCACCACCACCACCGCCCCCACTCGACTGTGAGGTATGCTATGTTAGATGGTAGTGTTTGGGCCACCACAGGCCCCTTGAGAGCTCAAACGACCATCATTACATGCTACAGAAAAGCCACCCACCACCAAACTCCCATCCAAGATAAACATGCCAAAAGAAAAATTGAAGTAAAACTGAAGCAAGGAAAAGGAATATAATGAATATAAAAGAGCACTCCCCAGCCCCACTCAAGTGTAATGGTGGGCTACATTTCTTTGATGGGAGAGCTCTCACTGTCATGCATGTCCCTCTTCTTCCTTGGATTATATTCCTTTTTACACCCTCCTAGCTCTTTCATGGAAACTCAGTCTTCAGGAATCCCACAAGAAAAGACTTAATTGTAGGTTTAAAATCAATTTTTATTGGATTTAAGCTCCTGTCTCTGTTACCCAGAAGCTACCTGCTATTCCCAGCTGCTGCCATAAAGTAAAGTGAATTATCAGTTGAAGCATTCATTTCTTTTGTTTCCTTTGGGATTTTTGTCCTTCTCCCACACCACAAAACCTGCCATTAGAAACCAACCATGAAGACTTTTAAGAGTTCTTTTCATTAAGTTCTTACTTCACCCCACTTCCCCTCCTCCCCTCCTTCCATATCTTATCTCAGCTTAAGTCTTAAATTAAAGCTGATATTTCTTTTCTTCCTTGGTATTAAATTGTATTTATTTCTTCTCTCTCCCTTCCCCCATGTTTCCCACACCCCAATAGAAACCACCTCTCCTCTCTCTCTCTCTCTCTCTCTGGAAAGTGATACTTCTTTGCTTATCTAGTTTTAGATTTTTTGCCACTCCCTCTCCTCCCTTACTTTCCGTGTTTCTTACCCGTGATACCCATAGACCAAGTAAAACTCTCTCTGTCTCTCTCTCTCTTTCTCTCTCTCTCTCGGAATGGAAAAGATATCTTGGTGAGGGTGTGGGGAGACGGAGGCTTGTGGGGTATTAATGGGTAATTGCTGGTTTAGAGGGAACCCATCCATTTACAGGGTATCTTCCAATGCAAAGTTCGGTGAGTTTTCTGGGATTTTTCATGCTTGCTTAGATTGGAACGGGTGAAATTTTTGATTCCTTTTCTTCTCTTTTATGCATATTTATACTTTTGTCCAGTTTTAGTGCCTTTTTTTTTTTTTTTTTTCACGACTAACTTTCCCTGTTATAAGATTCTGAGACTGGTTTGTCTTTCTTTCATGTTAGTTATATCTTTTGAATCTTTTGTAACATCTAGGCTTTTTTTCTGCAATTGGATCTGCCTCCCGAAAGATGCTTGGAACCTGGAAGGCGTTTTATCTCTCTTCTTTTTACTTCATTAAGAAAGCAGCATAAAGTGTTCTTTACGTTGTTTTACTTCCAATTTCCGGTTTTTTTTTTTTTTTAATTCTTGACACAAGCTATTTTTTACAGAACTTTTGAAAGAGGAATAAATGGAGATTTCATATTCGGTGTTTCTTCCTTTGTTGTTCCTGTTGCTTCTTGATATAAAAATTGGATGACTAGATTCGTTTCTTAATTTAGTTTTGTGTTACAAGTTGCCTGTTTCTGCTTCTTATTACATCCAAAGAGAGAAGTTTAATGTTTACATTCTAAATCCTCTTGTTATGCACTTATTTTTCCCCGGTTTCTGAAGATATATATGTTTTTTCCCCTTTTTTTTTTCCTTTATAGAATCTCCAAAAATCCAGAGTCCAGGGAAGGAGGAAGAGAAGGAGGGCAGCAAATTGCCCTCAAATCCTGAGGAAGTCGAGGACTTGCGTCGGGACACAGCTGCAAACCCGCTAATATCGTTTACTTTTGATGAACTTAAGATCATTACAGCTAATTTCAGGCAGGACTATTATTTGGGTGGAGGTGGGTTTGGAAGTGTTTATAAAGGATTTATAACTGAAGATCTTAGGGAGGGGCTGCAACCTTTTCAAGTAGCTGTGAAGGTGCATGATGGTGATAATAGTTACCAGGGTCACAGAGAATGGCTGGTAACCTACCGTATCAACTTAATTTAAATATTTATACCTATTTTCAGGTAACCTTTTACTTGGATGTAGTAACTTTCAAGTAACCATGGGATGTCCGCAGGCTGAAGTTATATTCCTTGGGCAACTTTCTCATCCCAATTTGGTGAAATTGATCGGATACTGCTGCGAAGAGGAGCACCGAGTGCTAATATATGAGTTCATGGCTCAGGGCAGCGTGGAAGCCAAACTCTTTTCAAGTAAATATTGCTGTCTCAACTTACAATTTGATGCTACTAGTTCATATATTTTATTTGATACAGTGCAATTTGTGATTTAGTAACAGAAACCTGTGAAAACTAGAACTGATCTCTTTTTCCTTTTGATCTTGTCTACAGAACAAATTATCACTTTCCACCAAACCCGTTTCTCTGATTTCTGGATGCGATGTGTTTAGTTAATGTTATTTCCAGCATCTATGCACATAGATCTATTCTTATCATCTTAATCAAAAATCCTTTTCTATTCTTCTGAAATCTCACTTCCTTGGAACTGCCTTTAGTGGTGGAATATATTTCACCATGAACAGTAGTAGAACCCAAGTCAGAAACCATGTCATCATATAAACATCATGTACTAGTTAATTACTTGAAAGCATGTTCCTATTGAGGCCTTTTCAGATAACAAATCAAGCACTTCATGGTTAGCCAATAGCCTAACAGAACCAGCTCGGCCAGGCCCACTGCTTCATTATCCTTGAAAACAACACATAAGTGCTGCTAATTTCTTTTTATTTGAACTGCTTTTTGGCAGTTGATGAGCCACAATCACCAATAGTGCTACACATTTTCACAAGACTTACTGGACAAACCAAAAAACTAGATTGGTTCCCTTCCCCCATTTGAGTTTGGCAGGACAGGATTTAACTTGGATCGTGCACCATATGTTTCCATATGTAACTTCAATTTTCCATGGAGCTCTCACACAAAGTAAATGATAATTTGAAAGGAAAATGCAAAAAGCAACTGATCCTTGGTGAATTATGATCTTTTGAATCTATTTTTGTTCTTATATAGTCTTGAAGTTAAAACTGAATATAAATTTTTCAAAACTTCGTATTTCCTTTTCTTGTCCTTTTTCATTTTATGGATGGATGGAAGATTTATCAGTCTTCTATCTGGGCATAAAAATGCACGAGGGAAAATACTGTCCTGATCTATTAGTTACCACCTTTTTTCTCCAAAAAGAAAAAGGAGAAAAGTTCAACCAAAGCCCTTATGTAAAGCAATAAATGTTGATTTTGTATTAGATTTGTTTTTCATTTTTTTCTAACCTGTAATAGTGCACATGATAGTACAATGATTAGTGCAGTTTATCGGACTAAATTTTAGGAACAGACAAATATATGAAGTCACTAGTGGACATAAGAGTTCTCAAAAAGGACTTTCTTAGGATTCTGAAATTTTGTGTAATTTGGGAACATAATGTGTCTTGAAATATATAATGTCATTTAGGAAGTAGAGTTGATATAACTAATTTTTGTTCTGTACAGCAGATTAGCTATATGTGTTGAGTACATGATCGAAGCATTTAAACTTTGAATTCCTTAATTTGATAAAATAATCCAAATTTTGGAGAATTGCATACCATGTAGCCCTCATCTTTTTCCAAATATCATTTTTTCTTTATCGCATGGTCATGTCCTGACACCCCATTAATTATGATACTGCAAAAGGCCGCCTTTGTCTTATACTTGCTGACTGTTTATATTGTTATCTAGGAGTGTTGCTTCCACTTCCTTGGTCTGTCAGAATGAAAATTGCATTTGGTGCTGCAAAGGGGCTTGCTTTTCTGCATGAGGCTGAAAAACCAGTTATATATCGCGATTTTAAGACATCTAACATATTGCTAGACGAGGTTAGTTTCTGAATCAGTTTGATATCCGATACATGACCTTAGCACTTTAACAATGAATTACATTGAATTGTGGCAAGATAAATTGTTTTGCATGTCTTTTTAGTAATTTGTCAAGCAGATTTAAATAAGTATGTCAATTCATAAGATTGCATGGAGGGTTGATTTTGCACAATGAGCTTTTAGTTAACAAGCGGGTTGTTTCAGTCATTCTTGTTCTGATAGGTGTACTATGGTAAGTACATTTTCTTATTATTAGTCTGACATCCTCTTGCACTCATCTCTTCTGGTTCATGACTGTGTATGTTGTTTATACATGTTCAACTGTTTAGTATATGAGGGGGGTGCATTAGTAGACTTTTACAGTTGTAATAAGTCTAATACAACCATAAGATTGTCAGCCATATCTGTATTAGTTCTCTCCTTTTATCTTGCCTTCAAGATGTTCTACATGTTCCAGTCCAGCATTGTATCAGATAAATAGAGATTTGAAGTTTCTGCAACCTCTAATATAGTCTTGTGTGGTGTCAAGCAATCATGTAAATCTTATAAAGTACCACTATAGCAATTTATTTTACCATCGCTTCTATGTTTCTTCTAAATCTCTTATATTCTTCTATTTATCTGGCCATACCGATGGTTTTTGGTATCTGCTTTCACCATGTTTTTCCTTTCCACTGGGAGATGCACTGTTTCTTTGCATGGTCAATCTGTATTTCTCATGGGAAGTGGTTGGTGTATGATTTGCCTCAGATTTGAGAAGTAGGATGTTAATGGTAGCCAGTATCCAAGCCTATCATATCTAGTATAATGCCCATTAATGTACATGACTAATTTGTCTACTGATGCTCCTCAAGCTTGATTCGTGCTCATCAGTCACGTTTCCTTCAAATTTCAACCATCTTTCTTCTTTCCTACTCCCTTAATGCTTGTCATTGTCTTTCTCTTTTGCTTCATATTAGAATATGTTAAGTTGTAGGTGCATCTTCTTGCCATAACTTTTGTTGCGTTCATTTTCTTGAATTTTATTTTCTCTACCTCAGTCTCTCACTCTCTCTTTGATACGTTTTATTGTTGTAAAGTTAACTTTGGCTTAATATTGTTTCGTATGTATAGGAGTACAATGCCAAGCTTTCTGATTTTGGGCTTGCAAAAGATGGACCAGTTGGTGATGAATCCCATGTTTCTACTCGAATTATGGGTACTTATGGTTATGCAGCCCCAGAGTATATTATGACAGGTAATGTGAGCTGAGAACATAGTTTACTTAAAGAAGGGTTCTTTCATATCTCTTTCTGAGATAATGCTAATTTCACCTGTAGTTTTAGATCTTAGTATGTGGAATAAGGGGATTCCTTTCTAAATTTCTGTGATTGAAAGATATAGAGGTGTAGCTGTCTAAAAAAAGAAAGATCTAAAGAAGTAGATCTTCATTATGACCTTTTCCTGAGGGAAGTTGACTTTTATCCTTTGAAAAACAAGGATCTTCCACTGGGAATGCCTGTAATATGCATGGTGTTACTCATTGTCTTATTTCTATTTCTTTGAATTAAATTTTACCTTTTTTCCTAAAGAGATTCTGGCAAGAATATTTGTAGTATTTCATAAATCTCAGGCAATGGTTGTCAAATATTTTAGAGAAACATGAGGTAGCAAAAACTAGCTACTTAAAGTTCAGTATATCATTATTTATAGGTTGGTCAAATTATATTGGCATTCCTTTCATGCCATCAGTCAAGAGAATTCTGAAGCATCTAAGATGACAAATTCCTACAAGTTTGACTGGAGAAGTAGTGTTGACTGAAATTTCCACAAGGAAGCAACAATAAGAAATATAATTCAATCATCAACTAATTTCTCTGAACTATTAGCAATTTAATAGGCCTAAAACAGAGAAACTGTATTTTTAAATTATGGAAATGAAAGAAAATTTTCCTTCTGAAACATAATAGACCTAACTCCTTAAGACTTAATTCCCTTTTTTGGAAAATTTTTGGAAATTGATGAGTACTTTTACTCAAAATCCTACACAATCATTCCAATTACTTTTTGGCAGAATGAAACAGGGTGGGCTCTTTTCAGCTACTTTCTCAGAAAAGAATTTTCTATGTCTCCCTTATGTTCCATATGATACGGTGGGTTGAGGTACCTAAACAGTTTGGCTGTCTTCTGTTGACTTCATTGCAAAGAGACACTAAGTATTGATGTGTTTAAACAAGTTATGTAGAAGAGTCTTTTGTTTCTTTTTCACTAGCCTACTGTTGCTATAATCCTCAGGGCAATTCATTACTTTTTCCTCCCAAAATGAAGTCGCAATTTGGTACTGTACAATGGGCTTGTAGAGGTTCCAGATATGGGTCCTTGCATGCACATATGATTTGAAACAACAACTGGACTTAACAAGATGCATTTTAGGTGAAGGATAGCTTGTTGTTATGTCCATGGTATTCCTTGAAAGAAAACATAATTTCCCTAAGACTTTTCCAAACAACTTGTAGAATCGATCCCTGAGGAGTAGGAGACATCAGTGGTCTTTGGTTTCTACTTTCAGGCCTCTTCGTAAATGTATATCCTGTAGAGAGGAGGACTTGGAATTAGATATGAAAGACAGCTAGGTCTTACTTTATATCAAAACCAAACTAGGGTGTGTAATAAGTTCATTGTTGTAATGCATATTTATATTCTAGTTACTATGGTCAATTAAGGATTCTGAGCAAACCTTTATCTTTTCAAGTATGTTCTGTTTAAAGTATGTAGATTGTCGATAACTTAAGTCAGTTTACCTCTTTGATATGATCTGCATCTAAAATGTCTCACTCACACCCATTGATTGTTGATGTACTGGTACCTTTTGCCTCAATTATGATGATGGTGGTCCAATTAAAGCTTGATTTTTGCACAAATCTTCTTTTGTTTTCTTTTTTTTTTCTTTTTAATAATTTGTAATTTTCAGCTTTACCAGGGTTTATGTGATTCATTTGAGAGTTTAATGCTTTCTAGAACATTTAAGTAAATTACTACTATTATTGCTACAATTATCTTCAAAGCTTCACCTGATTCACTGAGTCCATATCTATATCAATACCTGTGATTCTTTAGTATGTGCCACAGATTTTATTTCTGTTATAATTTAAATTATTTTTCTTTTATAATCTTCAATTATCACTTTCAGCTGGCCTGTCCTTTCGAGAGTTAATTGGATTTCAAGAGCAGTTATTAAAGTTTCTACAAACATGGATATCTTCTTTTGTAACGCTGCCTTTATCAAACTCTCACTTGTTGAAATGAAATCAGGGGCATGCCTATTGATTAAAACATTTTTTTCTTTTTACTCGTTGATAATCTTGGTTTTAATCTGATATGCTTTCCATCATAGCACACAAGTTGCTGAAGTGTATTGAAAAATTAAGGCTGATCAATTGGGTATCTTTTTCCATGCAGGGCATTTGACTGCCATGAGTGATGTTTACAGCTTTGGTGTGGTCCTTCTTGAGCTCCTCACTGGAAGGAAATCTCTAGACAAGTCCCGCCCAGTCCGCGAGCAGACCCTTGCCGACTGGGCCTTCCCAATGCTCACCCACAAGAAGAAAATCCTCAACATTGTAGACCCGAGGTTGAATGGAGACTACCCTGTTAGAGCTGTGCATAAGGCAGCCATGCTGGCCTACCACTGTCTGAACCGTAACCCGAAGGCAAGGCCTCTAATGAGAGACATTGTCGACACCTTAGAACCTCTTCAGCTACCCATGGAGATGCCATACATCAGTAGCAGTTGATCTCCACTGTGGATTTGATCAGGACTAAAGTATGGTGTATCATTGAAGTCGCTTGTGCTTCAGGGGGATCTTTCTTAATGTTTGACTCCAAAGACATGGGTTTTGCTGAGTATACTCTGGCAGTATAATCGGTAGTTTCAGTCTTTGGGATGGGTTTGAATGATTTTACTTGGAGTTGTAAGGTAGTTATGTAGAAATATTGAACAAAGTTGATAATTATATATGTGAGCAATTAATTTGGTAGTGCATGAAATTATAAGAGTTTCATTCTTCTTTTTTTCTTTTTTTTTTCCTGCAAAGCTTGAGTAAGAGTGCTGTCATCTGCTTAATTTCAAACAGAAATTTCAGATCATGGTGAAATTTACTGAATTTCTCAATGAAGACTCGCTTAGGATCTCAGTTCTTCATGCACTTTGAACAGATGAGTGGCACAAACATGTGTACATATGATAGGATCTGATCATGGATCTGGGCTTCTTAAAAAGACTGAAATTTGCATTCTTCGGTCATTCCTCCTTGACCATGTCAAAATAAAGTTAAGTTTTCTTCTTGTTTAAAGATTGTTTAATTGAAACATATTAAACATAGATTTTACTCCCAAAGAATTTGATTACCTGAAGTTTTCTTTTGAGAAAGTCAGGATCACCTTAAGGTGCTCATGCATGTAAGTCCTATCTGAAGAAGAATAGATATTCAGATCCATCAATGCGAGATCGAAAGGTGTAGTTGGCTTAATACAATCAGCTTTGAAGCTGATGAAAACCCATTAAGGTAGCACTTTCGGAAGCTGATCATCCAGAGCTAGCCAAGAAGGTTATGTCTAGTTGTTGAGCTGCTTCTCTCCAAGGTATCAGCTATTACCAAGTCTTCTGTTTGTCTAGCTGAGTAATACTTGTTTAGGGGAGACTGTTATTCTTTGTCATGGAATGAAGGAAAACAAGGGTCAAAAAGGACTTTCCAAAATTGGCAAACCATAGGAATATCTTAGTGCCGGTCGAACAATGCAAAAGTCTTAGAGAGTGAGTTTGTTGTCTCCCCATTGGTTAGCATCTACCCCTTCACTGTATCCCACAATTATCATGGCATTTTCTTTAAAGCTTTCTAATAACATTTTCAGCTTTTAAATACAGCATTCTATCATCATCATCATCACCATGATGCGAAAAATATAGTGTTAGAGGACTAGTTATTGAAAGAACAGTTGCCAAGTACAGAACAGTTAAAATAACATGACAGTTAGGCATTAGAAGGGGAGAAGATAGTAGGGACGGCCATAAGAAATCAATCCTCAATTAAGAGAAGTGAAAATGGATTAATAGAACAGCACCGAACTGTTTGCCTCAAAACCGAAAGAAACAGCAAAGGAGTTACTCCAGATCTGAGCAGGGACCCTCTCATCATAATGTTGTGATTGATGTTAATTGGATTAAATAGTCTAGTTGGACATTTCTATTAGAAATATTTTGTTATATGTTCATAATGAGTTATTTTACAAGTGACATGATTTTACTGCATTACTCTTGCTGATGACCATCTCAGCCTCCTCTTACCTTGATGAATTAAACTGCCTATGGCCATGGTTCACTTTAACACAAAAAGTATAAATACATACATGAAATTTAAACAAAATAGAATTTGATGAAAACCGCAGTAAATCAGTGAGAAAAAGGGATCATGAGTCTAATTTTGAGACATTTAGGGGCTGAAAAAATAATTTCATTGGAACAACTGATAGTGTATTGGAATGGATTAGTGGGTTGTTTCAAAAAAATGCTGGTCCAACCATGGTCAAGAAAGCACAACCACATGACTAAATTTTTGGCAATCAAGCACTTCAATTTGAATGGTAACAAGTAGAAATTATACTTTGAATTCTATTTTGTCAGGGTCTTAAGACCATTTGGAACGCATCTTATTGGTAATCACCACAAGGATTGTCTTATTATATGTAGGCACAGGGACAAACAAGGACATCTATCGTAGCATCCAAGAGGTCTATCAGATGGAGATGCAAACGTCTCTTTCCTTGGCAAGCAATGCCCAATTAACAAATGCTGGCCGCCATTAAACCTACATTGTTTAACCAGTCAGTAGGAAATGTTTAAGCAGTAGGTAGGATTCAGTGAGGTCATGGTGTGACCTAGGTCCAATATTCTTAGAAGGTGCACGTGTGTTCTTGTATTCTCTTTCCATGTGTTCAGGATATGGACACAAACAAAATTTGTTCATGCTGAAAGATGTCGATCCACACACAAACAAACAGATCAATCCTCAAGGCCCATGGAATACAAATTTGTATTGATCTGATACAAACTTTGGGGTTGAAAGGATGTGGAAAAGCTAGTGTGAAAGCTTGTCCTAATTAGTCAGAATGCTTGACCAATAAGCTCTAGTAAAGCTGGCCATATGGGACCATGAAATATCTTTTTGATTACTGCTGTGTCATTTTAAGTTGAATTCTATTAGCTAGTTTTGGATTCTAGACATAGCCTGGGCCATTTTATTTGAAAATGAAGCTTCAGGTGCAGACTTGGTTAAACTTCCCGGAATTGAAGGTTTTGGCATTTTTAACAGGTGTTAGACATTTAACAATTTCTGCAAGG
This sequence comes from Elaeis guineensis, assembly GCF_000442705.2. Taxonomy (NCBI): domain Eukaryota; kingdom Viridiplantae; phylum Streptophyta; class Magnoliopsida; order Arecales; family Arecaceae; genus Elaeis; species Elaeis guineensis. Next base: position 5,760,940 of record NC_025995.2, read on the forward strand.
ATATCCTTGGCATGGTCAAAAAAAAAGAGAAAAACTCATGGAGTTCAATGGAAAAATTGAAAGGCCATGGAGACTGGCTGCATTGGTGTGACAACTCTTAGACTGAAAATTGATCTTATGAGAGGCCTCTAGATCTACTTCTTCTTCTTCTCTCTCCCTCTCTTTTCCGATAAGAAGCTTGAGCAACTCTCTCTCTCTCTCTCTCATTCTTCTCCCTCCTCTTCCTTTCTCTCACTCTCTCTCCTCACTTAAAAAAAAAAAAAAAGAAGAAGAATAAAAGGAGGAGAGCGAGCTCCTTTTTTCTCTATATTCTCTCTCTATCTTCGTACCAACCCAAGACGGCCTCCCGACCTATGATTCTATCTCTTCCTTCCCCGACCGTAGACCTAAGTATTGAGATTTGATCCCTACGTCAATCTCTCTGTTTGTCTTATATACTAATTTTAGTCTCAATTTCTATGTAGGAGTTCAAGCATTTGGATAAGAAAAAGACTAGCATGGGGTTAGAGTACAAGATAAATGGCTTAGAATAATACGAGATAGAAAGGATTCTGGGGTGACGCACTGAGCACAGGGGCATGTACCAAGGTCTAGATTCTACGATCTAGATATAGAACCACTAAAATTTGATAAGCAAATCTAGGGCCACCACCCCTGATCAACAACGATCTCGGTTTGTGAAGCCTTGAAAGGGTCTTGCAATTCAATGGGACCCTTCATGTGCCCAAAATTAAAGTGAAATTGTATTATACTTTAAGAGGTTTTTAGGAAACCTAACAATTGGTGTGTTTTATGTAGGGTATTTGTAGCCTTGTCGGAAAGGATGACTATGATTGGTAAAATTTAATATATAGGTATTTCTATACTTAAGGATTTTATAGATATATTCATATAAAGGTTTTGCTTGTAAGATTCATTTTGCAATTGATTTTTTGATCAATATATTTATATTTTTGTACCTACATTTGGAAAACTATATATGCATGTATGTCTGTATGTATGTATATGTATATAAAGGGGTCTAATTTACCATACATGAATGTGTGTGTGTGTGTATGTATATATGTATGTACGTACGTATGTATACATACATACATATAAAGGGTTTTAATTTACCATACATGAAAAATAAATTATTAAATATGGATCAAGCATTGGAGATCATATTGCATATGGTGGGTGAAATTTCATGATGACAATGTGATTCAAGAAAATTGTTTGATTGATATAGCATGTTCTAAAACTTTTCATGGCAATATATTTGGAAGTTTATGAAAGTTTGGAACACCTCACGTACATCGCTAAAAGCTAGTGTGGAGATAATATATTATATTTTTTTATCACTCTTTAATTTGACTATAATCTGGACCTATCCAGTTGGGAGTTAATTGTTGATATACTCTAATCACTACCATATTATATTTTCAAAAGCTAGTTTTTTTTTAACCTAGCCAACCAGGAGTTATCACTGGCATGTTGATATGATTTAGAGCTTGTTTCCTTCAAACCTAGCCAGTTGAGATAGATCACTAGCATATGCCAATCTTTGATATATTATGCTTTCAAGAGCTAGTCTCTTGTATGCCTTATCACTGGGTGAATTGTAGCCAACCACTAAGACTAAGAAAGGAGAAAATGATAAATTTTTAAAGAAAGTTTTCTTCACTAATCATATCAAATTTGATTTCTATATTGGTTGTTTGAAACTCTTTTCTAGATACTGAGCTTATTTCTTTGAAATTGAAATGCTATCTTTGTTTATCTTACATTGCTTACCAACTAGTGACATAAAGATACTTACTGGACATTCTAGTTCACTATTTATATAGTTTTTCTTATTCTTTCAAATGCTGAAAAGTATTATGGAGGGGGATTATAGGGTTGAATGTAGGAGAGTTAGAACTTAGTGGATTTTCTAATTTAAATAAGCTTTTATCTTGAAAAATATTATGTGATGACATTTGGTAAAATCTAGAAATAGTGGGTTTTGGACTAGACTTGGTTAATAAAATTTTAGCATTTGAAGTTTCCTAAGTGCTTTAGTTTTACCACTACCTTTTATTATGCATGATCCATCTAAAAATTGAAATACTTGGAGGCCTTGCTATAGGTCAAATCCTGTGGGAGTTTGTCACGTACCTGCTGATGGGTCAAAGCATGATAGATTTAGTGCTATCAAACCTTAGCCTTTATATCTTTAAGGCTTTGATTACCTAGCCGAGAGTTGGATAGAATTAGGGAATAATAAAATATCTTAGACTTTTCATTTTCTAAAAAGCTTAGAATTTTCTTTTGCTAAGAATTGCTTGGTTTAATCAAGAATTCCATGTGAATATGCATACCACCATAACCTATGAAGATCTATCTACGGTTTTCATTGTGTGGATTCAAATGCTCCAATGATCTTGCCATAAACATGTACATCATGATAAAAGTCTCTTCATGTTTGTGATTAAATATGAAAATTGCAATCATTTTCATATGTTTATAGTAATTTTAGTACACCTTGAATTTTATTTAATTTCGATCCTAAAATAGTCCTGATTTCTTCTTACGATGTTAATCATGAGGTTGGTTTACATTGGGCAGTATATATATATATTGATTATAAATAATTTCATTATTATCCCCTTTGGACTATAAGTTTATTTAAAATTTTAATATCATGTTCTTATCTTCATTGACATATGAATAATATTTGATCTCAATTCTATAATACTTTATTAGTAAGGGCTTGATTTAATTATGATTGTTATGTTATTGACATTTCAAAACCATACACTAGTACATCATTTAACCCTATATCATCTAGAGTATATCTTGTCAACCATCTAAAGCTTTCCCATATGACTATCTTAGGTATAGATTGTTGAACCATGATTTACCTTGTTTTTATATATGATCTTAGTTCTCGTAATAATAAGTAGCAAAAAAAATCTCTAAGTCATGTTCTCAGAAATTTGAATTGTGTTGCTAAAGACTCAAAATATTTAAAAGCATACTAAAACTATGTAATGGGGTAAGCAATATACAAATACTTGGTTAAATGATCTAGCTTGTATTTGAGTGCTATAGTTTAAATTTTAATAATTCATACACTATTGAGAATCTAAATGAAGAATTAACTCTTGTCCAAGTGTCAATCCTATACCAATTTTGAGTTGATCGGCATGTTGAAAATTTTGATATCTAGTGGTGGAGTCCAAATCTTTTCATCAATATTTAACTCCCTTGCCTAGATCCTGATTTAAAAAATAATGTAGTATCACAATTTGTAATAACATCCACCATGATATATCATCAAAGGAAATCCATATTGTTCTTAAATCTAATATTGGGTAAGATGCAATTGACCTTTATTAATTCCTACTATGAGGATTTAATGCATGATGGTCATCTAAATAAAGCTATAATCATAATCAGGATGTCGAACTCATCTGTATTCATAATTAACGTGATTTTATCTTAATTCTTGTGCAATGCTAATTGGATTAACCTTTATATCAGTATTTGATTTTGAAACTTTAACCATGATCCTGCCTTAGATTCCCTTTCACGAGCTTGATTAAATTTGTTAAACATTTGAATCATTCATACATCATTCCCCACCTCTATTAAGTATACCTTAAAATTTAAAATCCTAGTTTTACGATCTCAATCCTATCATAAGTAATAGAAATCATAATAACAATGCTTTATCACCTTGGACTTGCTCTTATAATTCTAATGCTAATCACATTCTTCGTTTATGATAAACCACTTTTCTATGCCCATCACTAAATTTGGGTTAGAATAGCATGACTAGAATTTTAGAATGGATTTTTCATAAATTAGATATAATTAAACTAGCTTAGTTTCATATTCAATGTACTTGCCTATCTAAGTTTATAATTCTTAATATTCATGTCATGTCTTGAAACCATCACATGGGCCTGTCATATGGCACAGCCACGCACTCTTTAAGACAGGGCTCTATAAAATATACAAGGTCAGAAAGTACATTACAATCTCTATAAAATTTAAAAATAATAATCTCAATTTATAATAAAATATTCTATCTAAATAAATAATAAAATTTATATAATTTTTAAAATTCAATCATCCAACTGGTATTGGCGATACTCTATTTATTCATTTTTTCATCCATAATTCTAACCATAGCCAAGTACTATGCATCCTATAATTTTAAAAAGAAAAGGAAAGAGGTGGTATAGATTTTAGAGCCTAACAAGAATCTCCGCATATTTATACCAACATTATAATATAAAATTATAAAATATGAAAAAAAAATCAATATTGAAATAAATAAATATCATGGAATCATGTACCAAAAATTCAATACTATTCAAATAAACCTGTATACTCATATATACATTATGTACTATCGATCAATCATCTATATAAAAGTGATAAGATATATTATCAAATAAATCTTTCCATTCATTACTTAGCTCTCCTTTCTCATCACCAAAATCTAGGTCTATCAAAAATCAACTTTTTGCTTTTGGACTATCCATGGTCATGCTGCTGCGGCTTGTAATTAACAAACTATAATCTAATGCTTCAGCCCATGGTGGTAAATTATAATACCATTATTCGACCCATGACAATAAATCATAATTCCATTATTCAGTCTATGGTAGCAAACCAAAGGATTACAATCGGCCTATGACTGACAATTTATAATGTAGCAAGTCCAAATCCTTTTACTCAATCAGCAAATCGTTCGATTTTATCTTTATCAAATAAAATATAATTTCATCTATATTTCTTGCTCAATTTGAAACAGTAGATATCATATTTTAAGCAACCAAAATAATCAGTATATGATACATGTATAATAAAGAATCATATATATATATTCATATCAACAATCATGTGGTAAAAAATAATCATTCTATGCAAAATCAAAAATCATTACATATGATACAAAAAGATATACAAATATATAGGTGACCATGTATAGGAATCCTTACCTCTACCAATGATAGACTTTAATATAGCAAATATCAATCTAATCCTCAATCTATGAATTTGGAGACAAAATGTCTTACTCAATACCTTCTGGTATAGACAATTGCTCCCCTCGACTCTAGCAACATATCAAAGCTCGATTAAGAGATCTCAACAAAGACCTAAGGAAATCTAGTGGCAAATCGATGGAGATTGAGGACTCTGATGATAAAGTTCTTAGAAACGAAAGGGGGAAGGATTGTATAGAGAAATTTTAGGATTTGGATAAAGTCCAACATGCCCTAGGACTTCTCCTTTTCCCAAACTCAAGAAAGGAGGTAGAGTCCCATCGAAAGTCCTCTTCTATTTTACATACCAGTTGTGTGAGATTATTTTTTTTCTTTTTTCCATCTTCTGTCTCATGGTAAAACTCATATGCAACCTCCCAAATGCAGCCTAGTCAATAGAATGGGCCCTCACACTTCAACATACACTCATCAACTAGATTTCACTAAGCTTATCCTATAAAAAAATTAACTACCATAGATAATAATTTTCAAAACTTTTCAAACCAATGTTGTGGCAAGTACATGTTTGATTGTTTGAAGAAGTTAACAATACGAATATAATCTCCCACCCTCCCTCTCTCTCTCTGACAATCCAGCAACAAAAAAATAACCCAAAGAAAAAAAGGATCTTGCATGAATTTTAAAGCACCAAAAAAAGCCACTAAAGAAGACTCCCAATGAGAGTCTTCTTCCTCTTGGTTTTCTGGTAGAAATCAAAGCTAGGAAGGAGTCCAACTCCTCCCCCTCAACGTATATTTAAACGGAAGAAGGCTTTATTTTTCTTCCCATCAGAGATCAAAGAGAAATCGTCGGAGCTTTTCTCTTAATCTTCTCAAAAGTTCATCATCATGCTCGACAAATTCATGGTCCAATATTACCAAAAAATGAGATAAGAAGATCGGCAACCTTTGATTAACCTTCTTCTCCTTTTTCCTCAACCTCTAAACTATAGATTCTAGCCGGCAATCACTAGAGTTCTTTTTGAAAACTTGAACTCTGTTTTTCCTCGAGTTTTCTCAAAATTTTGATTCTTTTTCTCTATTTTCCAGCCACTCTATCATTGGATTCTGATCATCATTTGGAGGTCTTCTATCACCGGCCCTCTGGCCATGGCCATCAACACTAGTGGAGTCCCTCTTTTTTGAGAAAGAAAGGGGAAGTAAGTCCCTTATTTCATCGAAGGAGAAGAGAAGGAAAAAAAAGAAAAAAAAAAGAAACAAAGAAAAGAAAGGAAAATGAAAAAAAGAAGGAAAATGAAAAAAGAGAAAAATGCAAGAGCATTTCTCTTTCTTCCCTCTTCCTCTCACCTTCCTCTTTCTTATCCAGTTTCTCTATCTACGATTTTTTCTCTCTACTTTCTTTCTCTAGGATGTTGGATTTAATAAAGTCATCTCAACAATTTGATCAGCCTTGGTGAAAATGATCCTGATCCATGGTCAATGGGTAGGCAGCATGCCGGCCCTATCTTGGCCTTTATTGAATAGTTAGAATTTGACCCTCTTGATTTCTATTAATCTAGACTAATCATGACCAGACAAAATCATCTTAATTAGATTAATCGAAATATCGATGGCTATTGCTTAGCCCTTGTCAGATAGCCCTAAATTCGATTGTTCTTGATCTCTATGGAGCTAATATATATATATATATATATATATATATATATATATATATATATATATATATATATATATATATATATATATATATATATATATATATATCAGTCTGATCTTGATCGAAAAATTATCTTGACCGAACCAACCTAGATCATTGGATGTGATTATCCATCAATCCTATCTTTTTATAATTATTTGTATCCCTTCAAATTATCTAACTCAATTCGGAGTAAGAGAATAGTCATCTGGATAACAAGATGTCCAACTATGGGATATTATGATATGATTCATAAGAATTTTCAAGAAAAAAATTTCTAAAATTATTTAGATTTATTGGATTATGTATAAGATAAGTAATACTTCACTTCTTCTAGATTTATCAATAAATTATCAAAAATTTTTTATATTTAATTATTCATAATTTATAAATTTGATGCATGGTAATTTGGATTATCAAATATATCCTTTTCTGATATGTTACATGATTTATAATCGAACATATTGAATTTGCTATGGATTGTATCGATTTATCACGATGTCACATGGTTTACAAATCTTTTGATTCAAAATATGAAATATATTTTTGAGAAAAATATTTTGATTTGAGACAGACTTTGACTCATAACTTGACTCTGTTTTCGATATCTTGCTAGTCAGAATTGTGCACTGGTATTTTGATAATCATACTAATGAGAGTTATATGCTGGTACTTTGATATCTTGTCAGTAGTAGTTGTATATTAGTATTTTGATATCTTGCAAATTGAGATTGTATAATGGTACTTTGATACCCTGTTAATAGAAATTATGCGTTGGTACTTTAAGACCTCGACATTGGGGATTGTGCAGTGGTGCTTTAGTTGAGTTCATGACTGTTAAGATGAATGTAGGGTTTTGAAAGAAATTGATTTATGAATGAATTATAAATTTAAAAAAAATTGAATCTATGTGCATCCTATTTTGACAATGCTCTATATTTGATTGAATTTTGATTTGATGCACCTTGCATGTTTATTTTTGATATATTATTATTGTTTGATTTATCTAGTGAAATGTACATTACTTTCTGAGCTGTCTAGCTCATTACTCTATATTTACTATTTTTATAGATTTAGAGGATTAGCTTAATTTGACAATTCTTTATGTAAGAGTAAATTAGAAGCAGAATTTGATATTTTTATTTTAGATTAGAATTTACTAAATTGATGCAAAACCATGGAATATTAGCTCAATAGAGATCAATAATAGAAAAGCATATAATAAATCATATTGCAATACTTTCAAGAAAACTGCTATGGTCGTCACCACTCAATTTTTCATAACATAATTTCCATCATATTTAGAAATTCTTGAAGAAAGTTTGCAATATAAGCAATCAAAGCTCATTTAGATGTAGTGGTTCAATTCAAGTTAATTTGACCACAGCCAAATATCTTCATCTGGTTTTGCAGCATGTGATTAGTTAATAGTTTCAGGTTGGGCTATATTTGGCTCGAGAATTTAGAGAATCTAACAATCTTGACCAAAGACATACCCGAAAAAATGTAATGGTATATGAAACTTTCACCCGAATCACACCAACATGATATATGATAGTGTATGGCATGCACGCATGCACGATCACATAGCCATTTTGAGCTATCTTGATGTTAGCTTTATTTTATTGGAAAGACTTTCTTTCTTTCCAAGTGTGTGATTTAATTCTTATAAGAGCTCCTAATTTAACCTCCAAACACCTAACCTAAGCCAACATAACATAAAGAACATGGAGCTGGTTTAGATTCAAACAGGGAGGTTATCTTTCTATCAAGTTTGAATGTGTTGCTTCATTATTCAGGCTGAGCTTAGGAATGCTCGTACTCAATCCAGCCTGCAAATATGACAATCCCAGCTCGCTAAGTTAAAAATATTTAAAAAGATGGTTTGCATGCAGAGGATCCGAACGGGGGGCCATATGCAAAGAGGCACTTGTTTGGTGTCTACCTTGGTCTCCTTGAGATCGAGCCAGCCAAATGAAAAAGGATATAAAAATAATAGAAATAAAGAGAAGAGATATTTAAAAAGATAATTATAGTTTTAAAAAAATCTGCATAACAACTAAAACTTATTAAGTTCATGAGAACTACCAATTTAGCAACACAACTAATTAACCAATCTTGCCTCCATGCATAAACATGATATGAAAACATAATGAGAGTATTTAGCTGGCCCAACTTTAGGCAGATAGAATCATATAGCATAAGCCCACTTGGCCACTACGTAGTATTTGCTAGAAGGATATTTGACATCATGGAACATCTAAATGTTGATATGCCAAAATAGATAACTTTATCAACATTAGTCTGCTTGAACTATAGCTTTAATTAGAAAAGCATTAAATCACTTTACATTTGTCTCTTGTGTTGAACCTAAAAATATATTTGAAGCCAAAAGGATGCTAACTAGATAATGGTCATACAAAAAAAATTAAAACAATTTTTAAAAAATAATATTTAGAATTTAGTTGAAAGATCTAAAATTTATCCCATTATAGGTACTAAATGGGTTTTTTGAATAAATTGAATAAGTAAGGCAATGTAATAAGAAATAAGACTAAATTGATTGCACAAGATTATAATCAAGAAGAAAAAATTGATTTTAATAAAATTTTTATACCAGTTGCTAGATTTGAAGATATTAGATTGCTCTTAACTTTTACATATTTTATAGATTTTAAGCTTTTTCAAATGGATGTAAAAAGTATATTCTTAAATAAATATATTATGAAAAAAGTTTATATAGAACAATCTTCAAATTTTAAAAATCATGAATTTCATAATCATATTTTAAAATTGAACAAAGCTTTATAGGTTTGAAATAAGCTCCACAAATATGGTATGACTGTTTAAGTAAATTCTTACTTGAAAGTGATTTTAAAAGAGAAAATATTGATATGACTCTTTTTATTAAAAAAATTAAATAATCTTTTAATTATTCAAATCTATATTAATGATATAATATTTGGTGCTACTAATGAGCTTTTATGTGAAGAATTTACAAAGCTAATATAGGATGAGTTCGAGATGAGCATGATGAAAAAATTGATCTTCTTCCTTAAACTCCAAATCAAATAATCAAATGAGAAGATCTTCATAAACTAAAGTAAATATATAAAAAAAATTAAAAAAATTTGGTATAGCGAATGTTAAAGGTATTGACACTCTTATGAGTTAAAGTTGCAAGCTTAATCAAGATATAAAAGATAAAGTAGCAGATCCTAAACTTTATAGAAACATGATCAGATCACTATTTTACTTAACAGCAAGTAGATCCTGCAGCAAGAGGAAGGTATTTTTAATCCTACATTGATCCCTTATGAAGTGCCTTTTAAAGAGCAAAATTGTGAGGCCCAAGCAGCTTAAGACAGCTTAGGTCAAAGCTCACAATACCTCACATATGAGGGAATGAAAACCAACTCAGTCATCTGAGCCATTGACTCCTGAGTACAATAAAATGACCCCAAAGGAAGAGTCAACTCCTAGCATATAGAGTCTCCCTTGACTGAAGGCTACTGTTACAGGAGGATGACACCTTTAATCACACATTAGTTGTCAGTCAGAAAAAACTTTGACTTATATGGAATGAGACCTCTCTCCAATAAGGCATCTTTTAAAGAATAAAATAATGAGGCCCAAGATGGTCGAGGCCCAAGCGGCTCAAGATAGCCTAGGTCAGAGCTGACAATACCTCACACATACAGGAGCGACCATCAACCCAACCATCCGACCCCTGACCACAACAGACCCGATATTATATTTAGCATTTGCATGTATACTTATTATTAATCTAGTCCTAAAGAATCATATGTAATTATTGTTAAAAGAATTTTTAGATAGTTGATTAATATTCAAAATATTGGGTTATGTCTTATCTAAATTAGAGATCCAGTTAGCATCATTGTACCTTCTAGCACCATAGGATATCCACTATACATAACACCAAACCTACGGTACCTCTCAAGTATCTCATTAGTATAGCCAATTCATTCTAGTGGTCCTGCATAGGACTATGTGTATATTTACTCAATCTATATATAGCATAAGCAATGTCAGGACGAGTATAGTTCATCAGATGCATCAAACTACCAATTATTATTGCATATTCGGACTACTATCAACTCTATTCTTCTTTAATTCATTGTTAACATAATAAGGAGTAGAAACAGGTTTACCATCAAAATGTCCAAATTTTTTTAGGATCTTCACAATGTAGTGCTCCTATGAAAACATTAAACCATTATCAAATCTCATGATTTTTACACCTAAAATCACATTAGCCTCTTCCAAATCTTTCATGTCAAATTTAGAAGTAAGAAATCTTTTAGTATCACCTACAATTTCTAAATTTGATCCAAATATGAGTATATCTTCCACATATAAATAGATAATAACATAATGACCATTTTCACACTTAGTATATATAAATTTATCTGCCTCAACAATTGTAAACCAACACTAGATCAAATTTTTGTGTTACTGTTTAGGAGCTTGTTTTAAATGATAGAAAGATTTTATAAATTTGCACACTTTATTTTTATGTCCAAAAACTATACATCCTTCTGGTTGAAGCATGTATATTTTCTCTTCGAGATCACCATTTAAAAAAACAGTTTTCACATGCATTTGGTGAATCACAAGTTTGTAAATAGATGCTAGAGCTATTAGAACTCTAATTGATGAAATTTTAGTCATAGGAGCAAAAGTATCAAAATAATCCACATCTTTCTTTTAAGTGTAGCCTTTAGTAACTAATCTAACTTTTAATTTATCAATTGATCCATAGGTTTAAACTTCTTTTTTAAAAATCTATTTACACCCGATAGGTTTGGCCCCATAATGTAAATCAATAAGTTTCCATGTATGGTTTTGCATGATTGATTTAATTTTATTGTTTATTGCTTTCTTCCAAAATAGAGCATCAGATGATGATATGGCCTCATTGTAAGTAAGAGGGTCATTATCAATAAGAAAAATATAGAACTTATCTCTAAATTTAGTTTCTTTCCTTCGTCTTTTACTTTTCCTTAACTCTATTTCGAAATCATCATTTATTCTTTTATCCATTTCACTAGATGGTGTAGGTGAAAGTCTTTCCTTGTTGAATTTAAGAGAAAAAACATGTGCAAAAAGCTCAACATTCTTCATCTCAATTATTGTGTTATGATCTAGCACATCATTTTTAAGAACAAGAAATCTATATGCAGCACTATGTTCAACATAACCAACAAACATGCATTCAGAGATTTTAGACTCTAATTTCCTTTTCTTTGGTTCAGGAAGCATAACTTTAGCAAGACACCCCCATACTTTTAAGTATTTTAGATTGGGTGCATACCCTTTCTATAGTTCATAAGGTGTCTTTCCTATTTTTTTAAAAGGAATTCTATTTTGTACATGACATGCAGAGAGAATTGCTTCTCCCCATAAGTCGTTAGGTGCTTCTAAATTTATTAACAATGAGATCATCATTTCTTTCAAAGTCTTTTTTTTTTTTTTCAGCTACTCCATTGGATTCTAGTGAGTAGGGAGGTGAAACCTCATGAATTATTCCTTCTTTTTCACAAAGATCATTTAGAGGACCATATTCTCCACTTCTATCCTATCTAAGTCTTTTGATTTTTTTTATTTAGCTAGTTTTCTAATTTAGATTTATATTTTACAAACTTGTCACTGGCTTCATCTTTATTCCTTAGCAGGTATATTCTTGTATATCTGGAATAATCATCTGTAAATGTAACATAATATCTTTTACTACCTCTTGTAATTATTTGTTTCAAATCTCCTAAATCAGAGTGTATCAAACTTAGCAACTCTGATTCTCTTTCTACTGATCTATTAGACTTTCTAGTAATCTTAGCTTCCACATAAGTTTTACATTTTTTATTTTTTCATTAATGAAAACAGAAATCAACCCCATTTCATTCATCTTTTCAATGTAAGAAAAACTAATATGCCCTAATTTACCATACCACAAATTAGTAACATCAAGTAAATAAGCCAAAAAAGTAGAAGCATTCCCATTATTAATAATTACATTAAGAACAGTTAGAATAAAGAGATCCTGACTACAACAGCCCTTTTCCACAAACATTATTCTTTATTATTACAATCTTATCAGATTCAAAGGGGACCTTTATCTCAACCTTTTTCTATAAGGATACAGACGCCAAGTTAACTCGAATGTCAGAAACATGGTGCACATCACTCAAAGATAAAGTTTTGCCGAATGTGAGTTTGAAAAGAACTTTTTCCTTTCCCAGAATGGGTGCAGGCTTAGAGTTGTCCATATAAATAGTTTATTCTCCTTTCCCAACAAGAGTGTAGGAGGTAAAAGCACTTCTATTGTCATAGATGTGCCTAGTAGCACCAAAGTCTACTACCCAATCTTTGATATTAGCTATCATGTTCACTTGACAAACAACTGCAGCAATGACATCCACATCAACCAGGTTTGCACTTGGTTTAGCAAGGTTATTGTTTCTCTTCCTATGCCTGCATTATGGAGCATGGTGCCCCGATTTTCCACATACAAAACAAGCTCCCTTTTTCTTGGAGGTTGGATTGTTGGCCCTGGGCTTGTTACCGGGTCTACGAAATTTATCATACCTCATGTTAGATTTTTTTTTGCTTGATTCTTGTTTAGGCTTATCTTCAACTAGGTTAGCCTTCATGGCCATCTCCTTAGCCTTTGCAACCTTGGTCAAGTTTTTGTTCCTTTCTTCTATGATGATGTGCACTGCCATATCTTCTAAGGACATGGGCTTTCGTATGTGCTTTAGTTATTGTTTATAGTTATCCCATGATTCTGGCAGCTTTTCAGTTAGACACCCATTCATAAATTATTCTTGCAGCTTGATGTTTTCATTCTTTAGATCTTTCAGCAACTTATGATATTCATTAATTTGAGACTGCACATCTTTGTCATCTATCATTTGAAAATGTATGAAATTTCAAATAGCAAATTTTTGAGTACTAGCATCTTCTACTGCATATTTTTTGTTCATGGATTCCCGAATCTCCCAAGCCACTTTGTGAGGATAGTAAATATCAAAAAGGTCATTTGCTGAGGTACTAAGAATGGTGTGCCTATAGATCTTATTTTAGAATCTTCTTCAGGTTTAGGTTCAGTTAATGCATATGTCGTTCCTATGATATCTAATGTAGAAAAGACCCTCTCTTGCCATCATTTGAAATGGGAGCTAGTAAAGGTTTCCATCTTAGAGGTGTCAGGATAAGCTTTCGTAGTGACCAAAGTAGTTTTCATGGTAATAGCTCTACCCTGAAGACTGTTTCAAATGTAAGAGATTTAAATGGTTATTGAAAATAATAAATTGTAACAAAGAAGATATGCATGCAGAAAAACTTATCCTCTGAGGCATGCAAAGCACTGTCCTTGGAGATAGATTTCGCCCCTCTAAACTGTGTCTAGGTGCAGCAGGTTGACAGCAACCGCCTTCCTAGGATTTAACAGATGCTTCTCACAGATGTGCACTCAATGTGAGGAATCAGGAAAGACTTTGATAACCCAGAAAGATCTTTAATAAACAAGGCAGAGAGATGAGTATTACAGGGGAAAAAGAGATAACAGAAACTCTATCTTTTAAGAGGATGGATAAGTTGGTATTTATAGTGCAGGGGAATGGTAATTAGTTAAAGAGTCAAGCTAAAATCATGCTTTGACTGGAGCAAATCATGCAACATTCAAATCCATTAGAGACTTAAAGGTACCTGCAGTAGCTAATTGATGTTTGACTAGTTCAATGTTAAAACAAGTAAAAATCCAATCAAACTAGGAAACTAACATTATAAGTTTAGGCTTTTTGAAATAGAAACGGTCTTTTGCAATAGTACTAACAACATATTATCTAGGCATGTGAAACAAAACTTCATGATGCATAGCTTGCCCTTCTTCATCTGCTTGCAAGAAGCTAGCATGTCCCTCTTCTGGTAGCACTGCAACAAAGAAAGCTCTCAGAAAGATTGCAAGAAAGGAGGTAAAAAAAAACCAAACTTTTCTAGCAAAAACTGATGGCTGAATACAATAGAATACCTGGTGGCAACACTTTACATGCTCAGAAGAAGCCTGACTCTTCTTGCTCACCTCCAAATCACTGGTGTTGTTGCTGTTGGAGCTCGGAAGTGTTGGCCATGAAACGATTGGAGATAAGAAGGTGACAGTGGTGGTGATCGTCTGTGGTTTTTGAGATTTGAAGAAAGGCGATGTAGTTGAGGTGGGGGTTGTATTCTCTCCACTGCTTGTTAGTGTTATACCTATAATTATTTTTGGTAGTTTGTAATATTAGTATTGAAAAGGCAAGTAAATAATCCTATATGGAAAAATTACAAAAAAGTAAAGTACTTTATATATATTTAAAGTAGCCTTGTACTTGAAAAGATATGGCCAGAATTTTAGAAAAAAATTTAACTTTTTTAAAAAGATATTCATTGAAATATTTTATATATATATATATATATAATGTTTAAATAATCAAAAACTTGGCACTCGGCACTTGGACATTTGACAGCGGCAATTAACTGAAATTTATTTTTAACCTACCATAATATTTTTTTGTGACTGTTGATTGAACAGCCATGTGTATTTCTGAAGGTATATAACTTTTATATTAAATACATGTCTATTCAATTGAATGAATGTAACTTTTAGAGGTAACAGAAACGGTCTGTTTTTATATATAGTGCCATTTATAGATAAAAAAATATGAATTAAATTTTTATTATTTTTCCCATTCTATCTTTCATCAAATCACAAAAATATAAGAAATTGAGAAATTCTGAAGAGAAGTCTTCCGAAGTTGCTGTCTTTAGATTTGTAAGGCTTTGTTATATCTTGAAAGTAATTTGCCATCAATCTTGCAGTAATTATAGTGAGGGCAAATATCATTTAGTGATGGTCCACGTCTCAAATCAAAGCCTTCAAATTCTTGTTTAGATCCCCCTCAGTTCTTAACAGTTAGAATGGTGCCTCATGGCATTTGGTGAACGTAATTTGGAGGCTTGTGGGGGTGTTCTCAAAACTTTTGAATAGTGTTCACTTTCCTTTGTCTTATTTCTAGACCAATATGTGTTGCATGAGAACTAGGTGAGTGAATCAGCTGGTACTTGAATGAATGTATCATGTTCTTATTTTTAGGGTTTAGGTTATATCTTTGTATGAAAGAATAATTGATATTTTTTCGTGACATCAACAATTGGATCATACCTCACTCAGGTCTCAAAGCATTGTGAACTCTCTCCTTCATCTGCCTACATAGATATCGCAGAAGTTATTATGCAATCCAATGATGCACATTGCAAAAAAAGATGTATCATTCTTTTGCACAAAAGATACAACCCAAACCCTTATTTACAAACCAGTGTGCATTGCATGAGGACTAGGTGAGTAAATTTGGTGCTTAAATAAGTATATCAAGAGTGGATTTTCCATGGATTTCTGCTATGCTGAT
Source organism: Elaeis guineensis (assembly GCF_000442705.2). NCBI lineage: Eukaryota > Viridiplantae > Streptophyta > Magnoliopsida > Arecales > Arecaceae > Elaeis > Elaeis guineensis. The sequence continues at coordinate 5,777,081 of NC_025995.2, forward strand.
ATTTAGTTAGTTTTGACAACCAATGGGTCAGGTCGGATTTGGTCCAAGTCTAGTCCACAAATCAAGGATCTATGGACTCGAGCCCAACTTCACCCACTAGTAGGACAAGGATGCTTCAAATGAACTTGACCTAGAACCTACCCTTTCTAAGTCTCATCCGGCCCTCTAACCTGTTTAATTGGTTCAAAACCAATTAATTTTGGGCTTTTTATTGAATGGGTGGACTGATAATTTTTCAACCTTTTGGATAACACGTGCACAAAATTGTTTTAATTAAATAAAGAATTTTTTCAATACATAGAATACTTTACTCCATTTCTCACATTTATATTAGCCAAATATTTTTATCAAGCGTAAAAAAAATTGTACATTATTTTCTCCTTGTTACGATTTTCTAATTATGAGTAAATAAGTAATTTCATGGACTGGAACCCATACATTTCCTTTTCAAAATTCAAAAAGGTCCTCAGACCCACTTTCTTTTTTAAATTTTATAAATGTATTAGTAAATGATCTTAATTACGGTAGGTTGGAATACTTCGATGTCAATTTTTTCCTTGGGTATAACATGAGAAAAAATAAATCCTATTTTAATTCAAGGACTTCATGTTTTCTTATTAACTTAATTTTAAATTGAAAGGGTTTCATCAATAGATTTTTTTTTTTTCATAACATATGACAGTGTGTGTTCAACTAGTCCAAATAGAACCTTGTCAATTACAGCACAGTGAAAATGAACTAATTATAAATGTAGGTATTGATACATATGGTAGATGTGATACATGACGTTAGCATTCGAAGATCTACAACTACGCCGTTGTACTCACACACCCAACATACACCCTACAAACCCAAGAATCCCTTTATTAGTCCATTCAATCTGCTACCATTTCAAATGCTTATAGCTCTTAAACTCCTCTAAATGGATCCATCTTAATTAAAAGAATGGAATGGGCTTATCGCATCTTTATTTATATATATTATTTATGCATATAATAATACATTAGTACCTAGCAAACTTAAATCAAAACCTAACCCAAAATCCTAAGATGCCCCAATTAACAATCGGGTTAAGTCTGCCTCCTATGTATTTGGAAAGGAGTCGTGCAATAGGGGAGGGGAGAGATTGCTTGCCATCCCACCTGCTACCATAAATTTCCAGGGTCAAACTAAAGTCGATGGACCGAATTGAGCTGAGGTCAATGGGCTGTCAGGGCTCATGAACTGAAGGCTAGACTTGCATAGAGGTCCTTTTGTCAGAGTTTTTCTGGCAACAGACCCTCCAAAGCCAAGTTAGACAGGAACCAGAGAACGATGAAAGAGAGAAGATCCAAAAAATAAGAGTGCTCAAGAGGCCCGAGAGACTTATTTAGGGTTCCCTTACCTCCTATTCCTAGAGGGAGGTCAATAGTCATTTTCTTGATTGGGAGCAGGCATATTTCTGCGGTGATCGCATTCTATAGTTAACATATGGTTCGAATGGACTAAAATAGCTAGCACGTCATTTAGCAATTTCGAGCATTTTATCCATACAATGACGATCAGATAATAATTATGGGTATAACTACTATCGGATATCACAAGCTGGCGTAATCATAATTTCAAATCGTCCTTTGCCAAGATGATGTGGTTGGCTGTATTGATCTTGCCCTTCCTTAGTAAAGATCGAGATCGGACAATATATTCTTCACATCACCATCTTTCTCTCTTTTTCTTTTCTTTTTCACTACTTCCTAACCCCAATCTCTCCCATTACTTTTTCCCAAATACCAAATCCCTTGGGGATCCTTCTCCCATCTCTCTGGACTCCTTCATCACTAGTAAATCTCCTCTTTCCTCCCCATTGGTGCCTTTGCATTTCCTTGATCTCTTCTTGCTTGTCACAACTAAATTTTTTTGTCTAGATTTTTATCTTATCAAGAAAAAAATCAATTTTTCTTGTGGATTGTCAGAGTTTTAGGGATTTTGAAGATTCAAAAGGATCATGTTCGGCTCTTTGATCCTTATGTATTAAAACACAATTCGGGTTTGTTTGTAGGTTATTATTTTGCTTGTGACATTGTGTGGATTGGACTCAACATAATGTTTGATCTTGGTTGCAAATTTCTCTTTTATCTTATTAAATATAGAGCAAGTTGGACTTTTGAGTGCTAACCTATAATCGAGCAGTAGAATTGTTTATTATTAAGTAAAATTTTGGACTAATTTTTTATTTTAATTTAATTGACTCTGTTTGCATTCCTTTTTGAAGGATTTTGTGAGACTGAAATTTAAGATTTTGATTTTTTTTTCTATTTTTTAAAGATAATATTTTTTATTACTCTTACATGCAATTTATGATGGATGATGACATAAATGATACTTGGGATGTGATAAATATTAAATTTGGCAAAAATAATTCTTGAAAGCGGATGTCAAAGTTCAATTTCTGCTTCATGCTCCAAAAAGACATTCACAAACCCCTTGCATAAAAGTATAGCCTATACTGCATGCACCATGGCTGTGCACCATACCAATCATCTCGGCTCGTTCCTATGAACTCCATTTATCATATGATTATCTCGATGATTAGCCTGGAGGAATGAACCAAGGTGATTAGTGTGGTGTATGGCTAAATTTGGGGCACGTGATATAGGATATAATTTCTCCTCATTCACTCTCTCTACCAACATGATGTGCCACACCACTAGTTCTCTCCTCTCCCACTCTTTAAGGCTAAAATACCTCATACAAAAGATGGCAACTCAACATCTCCAAATTTCTATCGTGAAGTAAAATCAATTTAATTTCATTTATCTAATATCAAGAGAAAGCAACGTACTCTTGCGATAATGGGGAGTTTGCATAAACATTTCTTTTACAAAAAGTTCTAGGTGCACGCGCACGTGTACATATATATATTGTAAATATAATATTACAATAATTACAATGCATAATATATGAATATTACAACTATATATGATACACATAATTATTTATATTGTATTGTATGACATTCTAATATATTGTACTATACTATATCATATCATACCGTATTACCTATAGTGGTATGATGTTAGGAAAATAAAAACTACATAGAAGTCTGAAGGGGTATATTAGCCTAGAAAAAAATTTTATCCATACAACCGATCATACCATTTGAGAATTTGGGAGGAATATTTTGCATAAAGATGTCCAAGTTGATTTAAAGTTAAATATCTAGCTTTTGACATCTTCATTCTATATTAATACAAGATTATCCCAAATATTATAGGTTGTTTTCTAGAAGCAACAACTCAAAAAGGGGGGTGAATTAGGTTTCTTAAAAACTAAAGCCTAAATTTAAAATCTAAATTTGAAATAATTTATATCCAAAATAATTCAGATTGTGTAAGTGAAGTGATAAGCAAAGAATATAAAAGTATAATGAAAATAAAAAGAAGGCAAAGCAATTACAATCACAAAGATAATAATTTTATAGTAGTTCGATGCTAAACTCAGCACCTACATCTACTCCTTAAGTAAACCCACTTGAGAATTCTAACTATAATCTCTTAAAGATTATAATTCAATTATTTTTCTAAATTCACAATTCAGTTCAGTTGATTTTCACTAGCTCATCAATCAAAACCTTATAAGTGATTGTTTTCTTCTAAGCTCAATCAATCTTGATTATTTTCTTCTGAGTTTACAATCAATCCCGATTGAATTTTTAGAAGATATCAATCAAAATCAAACAACATCCAATTTTCTAGACTTGGACCAATCCCAAGTCTCTATATCTAAGAAACTTATTACAAATAAATAGTAAAAAAAATAAGAAATAGAGCTAAGAACAATAAAACTTCTTTTTAGATCTGAAGAAATTAAGATAGTTGAGCTTCCAATATTTGAACTTCTTCCTTGAATGCTTGAAAGGTTGAGGTAGTCTTTAATATTCCTTCTCAAAGATAGCTAGCTGGAATATAACAACTCTTCCTCTCTTTCAGTCAAATTGAATGTAGGAAGGATCGAATTTATGATACTCTTAACTTCTTTGTTGTTTCTCTTTTCGTTCTACACATTATCTACTTGTCTATACTCTCAATGAGCTTCTCTTTTTTCAAAAGTTGATTTCCTTCATGAATCATTCACATTTATTGGCCCAAAAATATCTTTATTTAATACTTTAGTCATTGAAAAAAAATTAGATATATTTCAAAAATTTTAAAAAACTAGTCGTTATTTTGTCGAAATTCACTAAGTTACTCATCCAAGCTCTAAGTTGGCTAACCTTCAGCTCTGGATCGGCTAAGTGACACTCTGAGTCGGTTCAGCAATAGATGCTAAAAATTCAGCATTCTATCTTGTTTTGTCTATCTGAGACTAGGTTAGCTCATATCTTATTTTAGTCGGCACACTTGAATATTAGGTCGGCTCACTGATTTTCTGAATTGGCTCAAAAGATTTACTAATTTATACTACTTTTTGTATCCATCTTCTTCTAAGATTGAGTTGGTTCTCCTCTTCACTGAGTCAGCTATGCTCCAGACTTGATCGGCTATGTTGATTACTGAATCGGCTTAGAAGATTTGTTCTGAAATTATAAGATTTATGTCTTTTCCGTTGACTAATATTGGGGCGACTCAAATCCAGTCTAGGTCGGCTTAGCAGTATGCCAAGCATGCCACAAGGAGTTTCAGACAGCTTTTTTTGATCTAAAATATTTTCATGCTAGACTTATGCTTGTTAAGAGATGCATCTAGACTAGATTTTTCTTTCAATTAATAAATTTTTTTGGTTTAAAACTTGAAGGACTTAGGTTTGGAAAACTTAATTTTCTTGAGAGTAAAGCCTTTTGAGCAAAGTGATTAAGCACAGTTAGGAAACCCACAATCACTCTCAAGCACATCATTAGTAAATATAACTTGTACTCAAATATCTTTGATATTATCAAAATCAATTTTATGGCTAACACAAATATATATGCAAATATCAATCTTTAAAAAAAATAGTAAGGGATAATACTGTTTCTTTTATTTTTTTTTACAAATGCCACTTTTAATCTTAATAAAAAATAGAAATTAAATAGCTAGTTAATGTTGTATAATTTAAAATGATTAAAGGCTCAAATACAAAAAATGAAAAAGGAAAATAAATTACTAGTCACTTTGAGGAGAAATCTATGTGAACTCTTAAAAATTGCATCCAAAATGTCAATACCCCCTCTCTTCTGATGTCAAACATCTACAACTTTGTTTTCTTTAACAAGAAAATTTATTTGATTACATCTCATAATTTTCTTTTAATTAATCGACGGACGTGGGACATTTGTGAAAGCAATGCACGGAACATGGCTAAGAAGATTTGGAGCCATGATTGGAAGGCTAGAGCTGTAACCTACCATCTCTCCTGGATCATCACACTAGCAGAAATAGTACCTCAAACACAAAAGTTTTATTGCAAATGAGTACTTTCCTATTGCTCTTCCATCCCGTTGTGCTTTAATAACACTTGTAAAAGGAAAAGAAGAGAATTTTATATTGCAAATGATTACTTTCCTATTGCTTATCAATCATGTTGTTCTTCAATGTCGCTTGTAAAGGGAACAAGAGAGAATGGAACCTCAATTGAACAAATTTTTAATGTTAGATTTATTTTAGCAAAGCATTTGTCCTTTCTAAATTTTCTATCCCCTTCCATAAGATCATAATTGGAGGGAAGTTTAGTAAGGTTTATGGGATAATAATGATTGAAATACTTGAAGTGATCACCACACTTTAATATTTGGTGGATGTGGGAGCGTGGGCAAGATTTGATACCCTTATATATTACTCTTGTCCACCCTTATACATCAAATCATTAATTAATATTTGATACATCTAAAATACTCTATCCATTATGGTGCTGGCACCGCAATAGCGGCTCTACGTATATCCCTATTGATAGATGCCATAACAGCCAATGAATCACCACCATATGGATTCTCATAACCATGCTTGAGGAATTATGGAGTCTTTCATTCGCTAGACGATAAACTGCCAGCTTTGCTCCTCCTATATGCAACTCCAATGAGCTCAGGATATGCAAGCCATTATTTCCTAACAATCTAGACGCACCTCTGCAGTCCCAAGAGGGAGGAACGATGCATGTCTACTAAGCGACAGGTACCCACCTTCCTCCACAGTTTTCTGGACCCTCCAAGCAGGTAAACACTTGCTCCACATGCCCCTCTCCCAAAGATGAAGGCCATGCGAAGTAGATTCGCCTCTCCCCCCAAATTCTGAGCTTCCCTAGCTCCACCAGAACATCTCCTAAACCACCCGGCATCTGTCAGACCCCTATAATTCTTCTCTCTGTCCACACTCCATTCCACCTCATATTCAACCCCGCATATCATCAAACTCATCTTGAAAGCTTCGACTTCTTCTGTTTTCTTCTGCGAAAGGCTGACATAGGGATTGGAAAATTCACCTTCGAGAATCTCCACCTTTGCATGAGGACTTTTCCTATCTTCAATGATTTTGTATGGTCCGGTTCACAAGACCACTTGAGAATTAACGTCCGATTCGCATGCTTCTCCGAAGATCCGACCAATCCTCCAAAGACCACTTCATCTCTTCTTTCTGACTTCAACTTAGCAGTCTAAGCTAGATCATCTTCTGGATAATAATAATATCCATTTTTGCTAGCAACAAATAAATAAAAAGCATCTCATCTCAATTCATTCCTTTTTCTCTACAATTGAATCAAATAAATATCATAGCTCTTTACAAAAAATAAATAAATAAATAACACAACTACAAAGTGGTGCAATATAAACTTATTTCCAATTATTAGCATCACATCTTAACCACTATAGGAAGCAAAACAAAAATAGAGACAAAGGACCAAGATACTACAAATAAGTTTTGTAGTAGAGTTTTTTTTTTTTTTTTCAAGGGAACACAGGAAGTTATCTTAGATTTTGTACCCATGCGCTTAGAGATGAATACCATGCCATTCATCAACAAGTGGGATGTGGAATAAACAAACACAAAAGACTTTCCAATAAATTCCTTTGCCTCATCAGTTTATCAAGGCAAAAAACATCATACATTAGCATGCTTTTTTTCTGAAAACAAATAATGCAAGAAATGCTAACTTGACTCTCTCTCTCTCTCTCTCTCTATCTATTTGCAATTTGTAAAAAAAAAAAAAGTTTCTTCATTTTTTTACAATTAATGTAACAAACCCTCCAACCCAACCCAACTCCAAAAGACACACCTTTGACTCAAAAAATCAGTGTGATTTTCCAAGGAAGAAAAAAAATAAAAAATTACCTTTTTTTTTGGAACACCCAAGAAAATGGCACCCAAAAATTTACATTACACTTTCCCTTTCTTTTGTGAATGAAAAAAATGCAAATAAATGGGAAAAAAATCTCTCAATCCGTGCGCTGTTGTAAGAGGAAATGGAACTCCGAGTTGTGTCGGAGGAGCGGTGGCGGCTCCACGTCGGCGAGGCTGATGTCCAGCACCGACCGTGATATGTCGTCCAACGAGAACGGTATGCTGCCATTAATTTTTTTAATGTTAATGTTTTCCATAATTTAGCTCATCTTCATGTGATTTTTTTAATGAAGAGATGAATTCGTTAATGAGTTTTAGAAATTTTATGATAGTTTGGTTGTTGATCTTACCTCGAGTCGTCATCCAACAAGAAAGAATTATTTGGGATGTTGATCGAGTCATCGGTCATCAATGTCCTCATCTTAGCAATTACCTGACATCAGTTTGATTCATATGAAAAAGGTGTTAGCTTTAGCATTGATGTATTCTTTTTGGTGGTCCTATTATGCACATGATGTGTTTGATATATGGTTGTATAGACCCGCGGCTCTATAACTATCCAGGTCCAAATTCTTTGTGATACACCATTGTACTTGACCGAGTAAGCCTTGAAGAAGGTTGGGGTCTAATGCCAAACGCTGGACATGTTGATGATTCAAGTCTAAACAACAGATATTCTTGAAGCAAATGAATGGAAGTAAGGATACACTCACATCTTGAGATAAGCCTTGTGTTCCATATTTGTCGTCCCAAAACATCGTTCCAATCCGATAGATTTGAGGAATGCTCAAGACCTGAAAGAAATGCTTGGAGTCTTAAAATCTGTTTTGTTATGGGGAGCTTAGTTATATTTCTGACTTACTGGGCATAACTCATTCATGATCTCTTCCAAGGATTTGTTTGCCTTCTGATGCAAAACCTGCATGTGGAAGATGCTGTGTTCTGTTTATCTGTTCACAAAATTGATAATGGTCATTTAGATAGGACACAATGTCCATCATACCAGAAATCCGATTGCTTGTCTAATGTGTTGGAGCTCATCCCATGCAGACCCTGCAAACTGGAAGTAGATAAATGTTATCAGAAAATTCTACCAGTTTCCTCCTTTTCATTATTTTTCCTTGTGTTTGATTTCATGCTAAATATTGTATAACAATATGCTGATTTTATTTAGCTACCTCTTCTGTAGCTTTGAAGCACCATTGTTCCAACTCCTGCAAGCCAGCCTTAACAAATTCTCCGTTGCTAAATGAGCAGCATTCCCGACGGAGTAGCAAGCTGCAGATAAACCAACTAGCATGTTATACAAGATTTTAAGTCTTTTTTTTCTTCCTTTCTCCGACCATTATTGATGGAATAGCTTCTTCTTTGTTACTAGTCATTAGAACATGTTGGGTATTGCCAGGAACTCATACCTGTTAAAGAGTTGTACATTTATGAATGCAAATACTTGGCTGAAAATTTTCCTTATTATCATAGAAGGCACCTGGAAGAAACATATATGATAATAACTTTCTTTTTCAAAATTTAGAATTTCCTGTATGAAATGTTTGATGAGTATTCTGATGCATCTTGTTCCACTATAAGGAAGCGTCAAACTTACATAATTTTCACACATTATCCCCAAGATGCGATCCATGCTCTTGACAATACTTTGCCAGTGCATACTCGATGCTTGCTTTGCCACAATAGTGGAATGGATACTCTTGGAAGATCCACGAATTGATCTAGCTCGTACAGATCTTGGTGCCTGTGATCAGTTTTATATTTCACAACTTTACTGAAACATCATTTACTAGAGGTTAATGCTGAAGGTCACATATTTTGATCATGGATATACCTGTATGCACATTGTTAAGAATGGACTGATCTCTTTCTTCAGACTGTCTCGGATCATTCCATATATTTTCTCAACATATGCAGTTAGATGTTGCTTAAATAGTAAGGCTGGGTACTTTGCCTCCACTCTGGACTGGTCATCAGATTTGCCTACCATTCCACTGTATCCACTGGAAATCCCCATTCCTGATGAAGATGAACGGGTGTTCTGCAAGTACAATTGATCAATATTAATAAATGAAATTGTTTTGTGATATTTGAAAACCCTATAGTTGGAAGTCCAAGAAAACTAGAGGGTTGGTGTTGCATAGTTAGATCCAGTTGCATTAATAAAACCAAAAGGCCAAAAAATGAAATGTATTCTGGACAAACTAATCAGGACTAGCTGAAATGAGGGAATGTTGGCTTTGCATGAGCAGATCCAGCTATAAGAATTTTGAAATATTTCCTATTTTGACTACTTTGCTGCCTAGACATGAATTTACTAATGCATCAATTATCTTACTCGTGCCATTCTAGTGAACAATGTGACAGTTGTGGTTCGACTTCGGTGTGATTTTGTAGTTGATGCACTGCTTGCTTTGAGAGTGTTTTGTAGAAGAAATAAAAGGGTAGATGTTGTTGAAAGCCAATAAGCAAGTTCTCCAACATTCTCCTGATTCTGAACATTGCAGGAAATATATTAACTGCATGAGGGAGTTCCTTAGTAACATGGAGAAAGTAATGCTATGAGCACAAGCTCAAGTCATAGAACACAACCTCAACTGATGACCTGATTGTATGAATGATGCGATCAAATATGTTTGTCTTCTCTGCTTCAAATGAGTGCCACTGGAGCAGTGACTTGTAAACAATGCATGCTGCAGCCGGTCTTTTCTTGTCAAAACGCTTATCCTCCATGAGACACTTGATAAGTGCATCATGGTTTTCCTATAAATACAAAACAATTACAGAATCTGATGTTAACGAATGGAAAACAAGGAATGTCTCAGAGTTCTCTTTCTTCTTGGTTCATATAGGTATTATGCTGGGTTAGATGGCTACTGACATACCTGTTGCCTGTCAGTCAGAGACTTCTGTTTGCTTAGAGCTGGTGCGAGAGGGACGACTGGCGACTCCTGCAAGTAAAACTTTGGTTAGCTTATAACTAAGATTTATGTGGTAACTCCTCTTTTATCAGGCTTAATGTTCTTCACGATATTTTTTAGCAGAACCAGCACCACCCACCCCCCCTCCCCACACTGCCACTGCGAAAAAGAAAAAAAAAATGCAGACACACACACACGCACACACATACTTTTGTTATTACTTTGGATTCTTCTCCATCTTGGTGGCCGTTCTCCAAGGCCTGAATCATAAGATCAATTAGGTGCCTTAGAAAATAGACTAAATTAATGAAGAGATGCCACAGGGTACCTAAAACAGCTGATGGTTGCTGTACCTTAATGACTGGTGGTTGTACCAGTTCAGTAGTTACAACTGGTTGAGTAACTACCACTGGTCGACTTTGCAGCAACTGATTCTCTGATTCCAATGTGGCAATTTTGTTCTCAAGGCTGGACATGAAATGACCAAGTTGCCAAGCGATATTCTTTGAGAAGTCAAATTTGAAACATTGCAGCTTCCTAAATAAAACAGGAAATACCTTTTGATTTGCTCTGACAAATCTTCATTTGTTGATGCAACCAAAGCTTGCTGCCGCAGAACCTGGTTCTCGGACTCTATGCTAGAAATATTTGTTTCAAGTCTGCAATTTAAAATAGATGAACAGTTGTATTCTACTACTGTGGAGGACCTAGTTTTTCCTAAACATAAATATATGGAGAAATCCAAATAAAAGCTAATAGAGAGAGCAGATGTTGCAAGTGTTACCTTTCTATTGTCTCTTGCAGTTGACTTATTTTTGACTGGTATTCTTCTGTATCTTTAAGTAATGCTTCAGTTTGTTTTTGAACCTCAGAATATCTTTGCTCAAATTCCTCAGCTCTGTTTCTGAAGATGCTTAATTCATCCTGCATTAAATAAAGAAGCTTATTCAGCCAATGTTTATTATGATTCTTATTCTGTTTTTTTTTGGTAAGTATTATGATTCTTATTTTTCAGTATGGTACTTTTGCTGCATATAAAATGTATGAAGATTCAAAACATCATCTTTCAGTTCTTGTTTCTTATTCAAAAACTAGTTACCATGATTGCTTTTAGTTATATAGGAAATTTATGTCAAGTAAACAGAATAGTGGAACCTTGATATGTTCTTTACCTCTAGCTCTGTATTGCGATTGGTTAACAACTCTAACTTGGTATTATCCACAACAGGCACCTCTTTGATTACTGGCGGTGCTTGTTCAATTGCTATTCTTGCCACTTCTTTTTCCTTGATGATTGCCGCATGGGCTTCCTCAAGCTTCTCCTGCATTTCTTGTAATGCAGATTGTAGCTTTGCAATTTCTTGCCCTTTGGCTTCTTCAAGGTCAGTCTACATCACATAATAAAACCTTATATTAAATTTATTGAACTACTTTGATCATCACTTATACTATCAGATTAAAATGATAAAGTACCCTCATGTGTTTTTCAAATTCTAATCTCCATGTAAGCTCCTCAACACGTTTTTCTAACTTGTCCTTGGCTTCTTTGAGTGCCCCTGTCTCCCTTGCAGCCTGCGCATAGATCTTACTACCATTAATATGTTGTACCTCCAGCAGAATGAGCATCTTCACTCCTCAATAAAATCATAAGATGAGAGAAATTCACTCAAAGTATAACACTTGGGTTTTGAGGACAACTCACCATTCTGAGCTTCCGAAGCTCCTTTCTTGCAATGCGTGCTCTCCAGAGACATTGAAGTATCAGAGTGGCCTTCTTTTGTTGTTTATAAGCTGATCGAGCTTGATGTAAACGCCATTGAGTCTGTAAGCCATAATAATAAGTAATGACAACTCCAGCTTATACATACATACATACATGAATATACATACATTCATACATATATATGTGTGTGTGTGTGTGTGTGTGTGTGTCACAACATGTACCTGAATGATTATAGCAGCCTTAGTTCTCCTTCTATGTCTGTACTCATTATGGGCTGCCATCGCACGTAATCCTGTCTGTATAACTTTTGTTGCCGTTCGCAATTTTGTATAAGTTTTTCTGGCAGTATGAGCACGTGTATATTTCTGTATGCGTATTGAAGCATCTTCTCTCCTCATATATTCGTATAGCTTGCGTGCTAGTTTTGCTGGGGATGCAATGGGAACATATGATACCATGTTAGCTGTTAAATTTTTACATGCACATGAAATAGTCACAGAAGAAAGTAAAGAACCTCTCCACAGCTTTTGCATCTGAATTGAGGCTTGCCGTAGAATAATGAATTCTTTCCGTGCCAGATGTGTTCGTATCTGCCTCTGAATAAGTCTTGCAGCATTAGCCAATACTTCAATTCTTCGAGCATCCAGCTCAGCCATCTGACCTGCTCTGAGGAACACCTTTGTCTTTCCTATCTGATAATAATAAATATGATTTGAAATTCTTAGAATATACAATTTTCATTTTCCACAGAAAACTGTACATCTAGTTTTTTCCCTATTCACCATTTTTTGGGGGACATTCACTTGTCAATTTATTAACTGAAGTTACCTGATAGCCCTTCAAACCCATTCTATCACAAATAGCTGCACATGCTGCCTTCTCATCAGAGCTGCAATAAGATTAAGTGGTTGACATATCACCGGAGGAAGCACACCCTTTGAAATGGGCACTCATTTCATGCTTGAAAATTAATTAACTTCTTATTTGTTAGAAAACCTTTTCTTACCTGTCTATAACATCTGGTGCAAGCATTCCAAAACGATCGATGAACTCATCAAATGTCCTCTTTGTGGGGTACCCAGCACAACTAATCCTGATCGCTTCGAGCACACCCTATATCAGGATGAAAGTCAGAAACAGCATTATTGGAATTATAATTTACTGTAATTTCTTCTTAGTGGAATACCAGCCCCAAATGTTTTACTAACCCCACATCTCAATTGGTTCAAGACATTGATATTTTCAAAGATCCCTGGTTTCAGTACAGCATTGGGCTTCACACATCTGATGTAATGTGGCTCTGTTGTATTGAGAGTCTCCATGAGCGATTGTAGTTGTTGCTGCCAAATTTTGTCAAAAGCTTATCAGAATTTTGAGATAAGAGAATTTCAGGATATGATTTTCACCAAGATGGAGTGCATGCCTACAATAATCACATACCTTAAAGCGAGTACCGATGGAGGAGAACTTGGACTGCTTTGAAGATTCTTCAGGTAATGGAGGAAAGAGATTTGCAGCAAAAGGATCCTTTGAGGTATTTAATAAAGCTTGATGTTCTGCCACGACATAATCTTTGTTCTTGTCAAGGAACTGATCAGCTTGGTATATGACCTGTTAAATAAAAAACTTGTGCTTTGAATGCCTTGCTAGCATAATTTTTGACCAAGGACTAAGTTTTATTTGGATTTTTACTTACATCTCCGGCATAATGATTGATGGTGAAGGCAGTTCGAGCAAGTTTTGGCTTGCTGAATCGCTTGTGTGCTTTGTACGTTTGGTACATCTTCTGTGCAAATGTCTCATGAGTTGATTTTGGAAACATGCTGCAACATATGAAATATTTTCATCAGTCTGCTTAGCTAGAATTGAAGACAAAATATTTATAGGGAGGAGCAGCATGTGGATAATGCATTCATTCTATATATCAATCAGTTCTGAAATAAATCAAACTGGATGTTAAAATTTTTATGCTGATTCAGATCCCAAGATGTGCATTTGTTAAAGAAAATGTTTTAGAACATATGTTACGATATGAAGAACTTCTAACTTAGTTAACTGGTTGGCTGAAGTGAATCCCATCTCAGGTCAAATTTGATGTGGTAATCCTAAATATATACAGAACACCTTCCTAATCAAATTTTCTTGTTTTCTGCTATAATATTTTTAATGCTGCACTGATGTATTATCTATTATAGTTTATAATAATCGTTTTATGATGAATTCTTCTAAGAACCATAATCAATCTCTTTCCTTTGCAACAGAGTAGTGAACTTACCATGCCTCATCCAAAAGTGCAATTATTCCTCCAGGTTTCTGCATGTAGATACGAAGTAATGGCTATGAGTACCCTCATGCCTTTCTGTGAACTTAGTATGTATTCAGATACTTAGCATTAAATGGTAGGCTTGGGCTGTACCTTTTCTATAAGATCCAACACATCTTGATTGTCAACAAACTCCACATAACTCCAATTGATTTCTTCTCTTGTGTACTCTTCCTGCTCCATCTTAAATACATGCTGTAGAAATATTTGCATACTTCACATTAGTAGACATCATTTCATAATGCATCGAACTTACACAAGGTTCGGTCAAGCTATGCATACTTGATTGAAATGTTGCTGCAGTTTCTCATTGGTTAAGTTGATACATAGTTGCTCAAAACTGCCAGATAAAAAATATGATCGTAAGAAAACCTGATAATATACCCATGAAAATGGTTATGTTGTTAGGTGCTTTGATTTTACTTGGAAAACTAGTTTCAATAGTTCACCTGTTTATCTTGAAGCTCTCAAAACCATAGATATCAAGTACTCCAATTATGTTTGTTGCATTAGGATCCTGACCAATTGAACTGTTGATTTTGTCTACAATCCTGCCATGATGAACAGAGAAGACCTCCTATAACCCATGGACATAAACTGAACTTTGGATACAGTGACTTACAAAGGTTTGAATCTTTTTCAGTTGTAATAGCTTACCGAACATACCAAGTTAATAAAAAGCTAGATATCTAGTTTTGGCAGTTCCCCAAACAAGATAACAGAAACAATATGTGTAAATTTAGCATGATAAACATGCAGGAATATTGGATCACATTGTGTCCTTACCAGTCAAATAACCTTGAGTATACTGTCTTTGCTAAAGCATCACGGCTTAGTGCAGCAGAATCTGGATCAAGAAGCTTTGTGATGTTGCCATCTGGTGTAACTATCACACGCTTACAAAGAGAGTCTTCAAGTAGCTTCTCATCACACCTGGGTGCATCAATATCTTCAGTGTATAAAAAGAATGATCGGAAAATGACTGAAAGGAAGTTTCTTAAGCTCATGAGATTTGATTCACACCTTAGCAGCTCTGCTGCTGTTTTAAGGTGGTAGACTGCCTTCTCATCCTTTATCTTTGAGGAATCGATTTCATTCCCTTTAGCAAATTCGATGTTTCCCAGGTGAAGGATAGCAGCCACTACACAGAAGATTGCATCCTAAAAATGGAAAATTCATCTTATGTTAATTTTGGTGACTTAAAATTTTTGTTGGAGCATGATTGCTGTCACATCATTACCTGCTCTTCCTGACTAATTCCAACAACATCCATGGCATTTCTCGTCTCCAGGTATTCCCTTGCATCATCCACATTTGCTACCTCATAACAATTTGTTTGATTTAAATAATGGAATGTTCTCGGATCTGCAACTTTAAACTTCTTTGCATCCTGAAAAATTATTTATCCCTTTGTTTACAATGGAACTCACAGTCTAGAGGAGCAAATTTTGATGTAAGCTTCTTATTTTAAGTTTTATCTGTATTATAACATTTCGGAATTTTGATGTGGAAGTACCTCTGGTGGCGCAGCACAGAGCATGTAGAAGCAATGATAGTTCCTCTCAGGGTCAGATACCTGACAAACTCTCGAGCGCTCAAGAAGATACGTGCGGACTGCAGCTCCAGAAATCTTCCCATATTTGTCAAATTGGATTTCAACAAATTTACCAAAACGACTGAATGAACAGTTACTTCTCCATGTAAGTATTCATTGAGTTCTAAAATCTTGCTTGCAAAAACAATACATTCAACAGAAGTGCATGTTGGTCACCTTGAGTTATTGTTCTTGACTGTCTTGGCATTCCCAAATGCTTCTAATACTGGATTAGACTGCATTGAATAACATCAAATTCATTGCACTGCATGTACATTTTCCTTTTCTTTTTTATACATTAAAAATGAGTGATTCATATTGGATTGCTAGAAAGTTCTGATTAATATTATGGGAGTATGTTTTACCTCCAAGACTTGCTGCTCTACTGTTCGACCCTCTGTACCTGATCTTCCACCCATGAAAGCTAGATATCTCATGAGCATTTTTGTTGTCTCTGTTTTACCAGCCCCACTCTCCCCACTAACCAAGATAGATTGGCTCCCATGATCGTTAATCATTGCTCTGATACAGACTCACCATTACCAGCTTTGTATCAATAGATTTATCCTTGAATTATGATGATGAGATTCAAATATATATATATATATATCTTCTACCTGTAGCAGGCATCTGCAACTGCGAAAAGATGTGGACTTAGCTCCCCAAAAGCAGCACCATTGTACTGTTCCATCATATGGACGTCATAGAGATGGGGCAACCTTCGGAAAGGGTTCACGGCAATTAATATATTCCCTGTGTATGTCTGTAGAATTCATGTTTCTTGTGAGGGCTTGCATTTCCTGTTTTGAACAAAGTTTTTGATTTTGAATAGGGAAATGGATGATGATAACGTACATATATCTCATTCAGGGAATAACGGGAAGCGAGGTTATATAAAACTCCTGGTTCATGGAGGTAGGCCAACTTGGTCATATCATCTACCCCAGCTGGAGGAGCTTCTGTATCCTTTGGATAGATACTGGAAAGATTTGCCACTATCTGCATACTTGATCAATGTCTGAGTTAGTCTTTGTAAGATATCATTACTGGCTGGACTATTCAAATACTGCAAAATGTAGCAAGCTAACGCATTTTGTTCCTAAAAAAATAAAATTCCATTGGACATCGGAATCTTGGAAACTTTATTCTTAAAACAGTAGCATGTGAATCTAGCTACAACAATATGCTTGAACTAGATGGTGACCATGTTGTTTTTTAATTGTCATTTGTGGGAAAAAATAATATCTTCATTTTTTGGATGCTTTAGCAATGATTGTAAGCAATTCGACCCGAAGGACATAAAAAAGTTCACATTTAATTCCAAGTGAGGTGCTGGACTTTTTTGATGATGAGAATTTTACAGGCTGTTGAGGCTACCGATAGGCGGATTTATATAAATGACAAACAGCTGTAACAGAGCATCATGATTAAATTGTGAATGTCAAAGGATTTGACAGAAACTGGAAACAGAGAACTGGTTGAACATATAACAGTGTCATGATTTGATTAGGAAGGATTGGTAGCACTGCAGATTGCAGACTGGATTCTTCCATTGAATTCAAATGAATCATTCTTTAAGCATTTTGGAATGAGTAAAGATTGATCCTCTATTTCTCTTCTTGCTTGACAAAAGGGACTTTGATAAACAGACCGAAACACAGCCATACATGCTAGAACTTCATCATGACGGCCAACTCTTGCAAATATTCTATGAATTATCATCAACTTTTCTTTTAGACATAGCATCAGTATCAAAAAGCTGTCTGGCTGTGAGTTTTATGATTTAGCTCTACATCTGATCATATGTGTAGACTTTTCATGATCCAGAAAATTTCATATTTGTTATATGATCAGTTTATTATTGATCTGATGTGCAAACTTAGCACCGGCTGTAGAGGATAAAAAAATCTACTGATGGAAGTCAGAGATTTTCATCTTGCAGAAAAATTCACCCTGCTAAAGAAAATTCAGACATGACAACTCCAAAGGTTTATTGATTTGATCCATATCAACCCAAAGGAAAGAATTCTTATCAAAAAAAAAAAAAAAGGGAAAGAATCCAAGAATAAAGAATTGTTAGGAATCTGAAAGGTGATTCATTCAATGGAGACAGTATCAACACACCTTCTTGCCGTCCATGGTGATTATGGTGGCATCGCTGCCTTTGATCTCCGTGACTTCTCCATCGATCCAAGCGAGCTCAGGATCCTCCACCCAGACATGAGACCCGACGATGATGTTGACCGGAGTCCCCTGACCAGCCAAAAAGAAGCAATGATCAAAACAATCAGCCAATGGACACAGATAATCCAATACTTCATCCATGAAGATAACTCAATGATCATAAACTCACCATTATTCAATCACTATGTCAATATTGATCATTCAATATCAGACTACAGAGAGAGAGAGGTGGAAAGAGCAGGAGGGAGGAGGGATGTTTCTTCAAGGCAAATGGTGGGGAAAGGAGAGAAGGAAAGGGAAAGATTGGAATGGTTAAGAGAGGTGGGGGACTGGAAAGCAGGGGGGTGGGGTGGGGGTGGTGGTGGTGACTCAAAAAAAAAGTGGAGAGAGAGAGGGGGGGAAGCCAACCTTTAAGCAGTGCCAGGTAGGAAGGTGATGTGGCATGGGGCGGTGCTGCCGGCGGCTGCTGAAGCTTTCTATGGCTTGGCTTGGAAGCTCTGGGTGTTGGATGCCGTTTCAACACTGTTCCTAAGAGCGGATTTGGTGTCGGAGGCGGTTGGATTTTTAGCTGTCTCTTGTCTGGACTGGGGTTTCGTGTCACTGTAGTGAAACCAAACAGAGTCAAGTGCACGTTTAATATGGACAGGTAGACGGTACTCGAGTTGCAGGTTGTGTCACTGAAAGCATGGATTATTGGTAAGTTTTTAGATACAAACAAGGTTTTTAACGATGGTGTTATAAACATGATAGCTGTTATAACAGCTTCCATGTCTCCTCTCTACGGAAAAAATAATAGCTTTATTTTTCATTATAACAAGCTATTATTATCATGCCTTTGCTCCGAAATCACGAGTTTAAGATCGCGGTAACCACCGCACACTCATGGAACATACTCCCTATAAATATATAAAGCATCTTATCACAATATCAAATACATCATGATGGAGATAACTTAAATAACTAAATGTTGAAATTCAATTAACTAAGAAATCCAACTAATAGATAAAATTCAGAAGTCTTATGTCCATTAAATCTCAAATAATAGTTCTCTAAACAATAATAATAAATTCAAATCTAAATTATGTTGCTATTATCAAATTTCATTTCTAATCTCACTCCCAAAACAGTATTCGTGTCCGAACTAAGCATCTAAATCTGAAAAAAATAATAATAATAATAATAAGTTTGATAGCCCAATAAGTAATAAAAATTTTGACTAGATAATTTATGTGATAATATAGGATGCAATCATCAAAATACGTTTATCATTAATCAATAAACAAATATGATCAAATTCATTTTCAAAATATGAATTCAATAACGTTAATATTTTTCAAATATTTATATGCATAATCATATATCTGATTCGAAACCAATCATATTCAATAATCTGATTTAAACAAATTCCATTCAACTTATCAATTTTTAACTATTACCACATTTATACTATATGGTGGCATCGGAGCACCACACTTATATTATATAACTAGGTCAGAATACCATACTTATACTATTGGCGGAGCTAAAATACCACTTTTATATCCTTGGTGAGGAAAGCATGCCATATTTATACACTATAGTCGGACCAGAAACAGAATTATGAGCTCAGTAATAATCAAAGTGTCAATACATAATCTTCAATTAGCAGAGTTCAGAATATAGTGAGGCTAAAAGTTCAAATCTGATTTGTATTAAAAAAATTTTCACAGAATAACACATATTTTATAATCAAATCAAAATATGTATATATGATTTCATATCAATAAACAATTACAACAATAGTACAAGAAATATAACTTTAAAATTTTATATTAATTTTTATTCAAAATATATTTTCATAAGATTCATAAATCACATAAATCTATTAAAAATTTATTTGATATTTAAAATAATATTATATAAATAAAAAATCTAGAAAAGATGAATCATTACTTATCTTACGAGTGACATCAATTGATCAATCTAATTAATTTTGAAGATCACTTTCAAACTCTGTTACCACTGCATGGGGAGTCTGCACATCTTGTTGCATAAGAGTATAAATCCTTTTCTAGGTCTGGATTTTTATATTTTCATCTTTATTTTATTCAGCTATTGGGGTAGGTTGACTCTTAGTTCTCTGGAGGCACTTGGCTATTTTATGATCTATCTTACGATATTTAAAATAAACACCAATGATCCAATAGTATTCATTATCAGCATAAGCTTTATTATACCTAGAATGCTGTCAGTTGCTCCAAATTTGTCACTTACTGATCTCTTATTCGAACCCCTAGTATGTTTACTATTCTACCCTTAAAATTCGTTCGACCTATATCTTTTTTTTTATTTTTTTTCTTTCTATATGTTCTTTATTTACTTTCTTTTCAATTATCACTGCTTTATTCACTACATCTGCATAAATAGTGAATTCATATGACACTATTTGCTTTCTAATTTTTGTCTTCAAGTCCATCTCAAATTTATGCATTCGGTCATGCTCATTCTCAACCAACCTCAGAACAAACTTGACAAACTCCATAAATTTAGCTTTATATTTCACAACTGTCATATTTTTTTATTTTAGATTAATAAATTCTCATTCTTTCTAAGTCCTTACACTCCAAGAAAAATATTGATCATAAAATATCCCTCAAAATCTCTCCCAAATGAGTTGCTCCCCATCTTGTTCATATTTTCATTCCCATCTCTATCACCAATTAAACGCTTCACCTCATAACAAATAAGTTACATAATGAATTTTTTCATTATCGCGATACTCCTGGATGGCAAACATCTTCTTGATCTCCATAATCCAATTGCCGACTTCCAAAAGTCCAATAGTCTCCTTGAAAGCCGATAAGATAACTTCTTAAATTTTACAATATTACTTTGTTGATCCTATTGCTCTCCACATCCTTGTGGTGGTGGTATTTGTTGTTGCACTAGCCATTATTGTAGTAACTATTGCTGCAACTGCTGTTAGAATTGAACCAAACTAACTAATATCTTTATTATTTGGATCATGGTTGGTTCTTGCTACTCCATCTAAGTATTCTTGGCTCCTTCCTGCTGAGAAGTACTACCAACCCACTAAAGAGTACCGCCATCCTGTTGTTTGATATCTCTCGAGCAGTATCCCGAGTAGTCCTTTTTATCCGACGTAGAGCCATCATAATCTTGCATGAATAACGAGCTTCTCAAAATTCTCTTTAAAAATCTAATATTCAAAATCATATTTTTATCAAATTTAATTATAATTATTTTTGAAATAAAAATCTTAAATTTTGAAATCTTCATAGGACTAGCTAAGCGAGAATGATCGGCATCCAAGCCGATCAACCTAGGGCATCCAATTGATCAACTACAATTCAAAGGTCATGCTAGGATGCTAGAATCAATCAATGATGAAATTTAATGATGCTCAGCCTGATCAAAGTGGGGGTTAGTAGACTGTCTGATAGTTATTGATCAAGATCTCTTCGTCAAGATCTATCAAGATAATTAAAATATCTTTCTAAGATTCAAAAAATTTAGAAAAGAGACAAACTAGAGAGAAAGAGAGAGGCAACTCTTCTCTTTCTCTTTTCTTTTTCTTTTTCTTCTTCTTCTTTGGCTAAACAGGGAGCAAACAAGTAACTGTAGCTGAGATCCAATGGGGTGTGGTAGCATAGTCAGATGTTCAGCGATAGGTGGTGAAACATGGCTGGCGACGGTGACCAGAAGAAAATGCAAAAATCAAGCCAAAACAGGGTCGAACTAAAGCCCTTTTTCTCAGTTGTCCTCAGGTACCAGCCTGCTTACCTATAACTGAGGCTCTAGCATAGACCAGATGATAAAGTGGAGAAGGGATCGGGGCTTTGGTGATGAGCACCAATGACGAACATGGCCAGAAAAGAGAAAGAGAGAAATCAGCAAAATAGGAGATTTTCTTTTCTTAATTTTTTGACAAAATTAGCGATCGGAGGTATTGCCTAAAGCTATAGAAAGAAGGGGAAGCGAGAGAGGAAGGAATGCTCGAGCTTACCTTAAGCTCTGGCGAGCTCTCCAACCCCAATTTTCGATGAGCATGGTGAAAGGACATGGTGAACTCAAGAAGAAAAAAAGGCTTCTCCAATGATGGATGGTGACCAACACTGATGGGTTTCATAAGAGACTTGGTCCTTTTAAATAGAAATGGAGAGGATGAGTCCAGCTCCCCCCAGCTTCAATTTCCATCAAAAAATTGAAGACTCCTGGTCAGAGTCTTCTTCATCTCTATTTATTTTTTTATTTTTATCGATGCTTTAAAAATTGTGTGGGATCTTTTTTATTTGAGCCTTTTCTTTGGTAGCTAATTAGGACCGATTGGGCCAGGTATTATAATTATAATGTAAATGGCGATGATTGTTTAAATGGATGAATGATAAAAGATGGAGAGCTTTTAGATTTATAGATGCTTTGAGATCTATGCAAATAGATGGATAACAAAGGATGGATTATTTTCAAATCTATTAATATTTTATGATCTGTGTAAGTAGACGGATGACAGAGAATAGAGTGCTTTGAGATGTGTATAGATGGATGAATGATAGAGGATGGAGCACTTTGGGATCTATATAGGTAGGTAAATGATAAAGGATGGAATGCTTTGAAATCTGTGTAGATAGATGGATAATAGATGATGGAATGTTGTGAGCTCTATGCAAGTAGATGGATGGTACAAGATAGAGTATTTTAAAATTTATGTAGGCAAATGGATGATAAAGGATAGAGTGCTTTAAGATCTATATGACTTGATCGATGATAAATGGAGCGCTTTGAGATCTACACGAGTGGATGAGTAATAGAAGATGGAGTACTTTTGAGATCTATGCAGGTGGATGGATGATAGAGGAATAGAGTGCTTTAAGATCTATTTAATTAGATGAATGATGAAAGATAGAGCATTTTGAGATTTACGCAAGCGAGTGAATTATAAAGGATGGAGTGCTTTGAGACTTGTGCAGATGAATGGATAACAAATATAGTGCTTTGAGATCTATGACGGTGGTTAAATAACAAAAGATGGAGTCTTTGAGATTTAGATGGATTGATGATAGAGGATGAAGTACTTTGAAATCTATACAGGTGGATCGATGATAGAAGATCGAATACTTTTGATATCTGTGTAGATGGATAAATCATAAATGACAGAGTGCTTTGAAATCGCTTAAAAAGTTGCAAGCTAACCTCTCAAAATCAAAGATATTTTGTTCTTTTTCTCACTCCATCAATAGTGCCAAGATACAAATAAATAATTGGGCCACATTGCCATGAAAATGAAATTTCGATGGCTAATTTAAGCTTTCAAATTTTTAGAATCTAGATGGAACCAGTTTAAAATTAGAGTCGTGTCTCTATAATTCTTTCTAACAAAAAATATAAATATGAGTGCCACCATGTGGAGTCGAGCTCCGAGATCCCTTTACTTTCAAGTTCAAGATTTTTTTTTTTTTGGGTTAAGGGTCAAAGAGGAAAATCGAACCCTATAGAACCGATGGCAATTATTATATTATCTTCGTCCAAGGTCAATGTAGGTGGGACTAGGAGAAATAACAAATATTGGAGTCCAACCAAGAGCTGAAGAAGAAGCTCGAGCCAGAAAAAAAATGAAGCTCGAGCCAAAGCCATTACCAACCCAATCTGAGCTGGAAAGAATACGTTCCAAATATTCTGGTGAATGTGGACCCCACACCAAAGCAGAGGGGCGGCAATACCGCTCGAGTCCTGGGCCCCACCCTATTTTTCGCCTTTGAATCTTTTTTGGGGCGGTGGAAGAAGAGCGACGCCTTTCGGCCGTCCACCCTTGAGAACTCGGCGGTTGGATCCGACCGTTCCCACGTGCCCCCAGAAGAAACCGGCGTTTGCATGGCCCAAAAATGATGTAAACAAACCATCAAACATATTCATCATACAAATACGTGGACCCCGCCCCAAAGCTGCATGCTTTTCTCGCAGCATAAACTACCAGGCCATTCTCTTATCATATTCTACGAACACCGTGGAGTGCCCTCAGTTTGGAACCCAAGTTACATATTGGTGGGCCATCCCTGCACATGGCATGTGAGTCGGTTCACTTTATCTTTGAGAGTCTTAATTATTGCTAAGTATTGTGGTTGTCCAAAGGGCCTTCCTTGCTAACTATTATAATTGAATATGATTTTTCTTATTCTTTAAGAAAGATCTGTTCAAAAGGTTTTCCCTTTTTACTTGTTCTCTGGCTTTAGACCCTCCCATTCCAGGATTGCATGGAGCCCAGGGAACCATCCCTGGATTGTCATTAATTTGCCATCCTGACCACTAATTTAATGCACTCAATGTTTTCTTTTTTTTTTTTGTTGCTCTTTTTCTCTTTTTTAGATCATTAGTAACATCTTGCATTATTTGTTTATGTTCATTGGTGCACGCACACATTAAAAAAAAAATCTATAAAATTACTATTTTAGAGATCAATTGTTCAATGACTCATCAATTTTACAAATTATCTGTTCATAATTTCTAAATAAAAGATTGCCACTAGAAATCATCTTAGATAGTGCTTAATGCTTCCTTTCTTCGTCTGTCTTTTGTAAAAAAATTATTTCCTCTACTGCATCCATCGTGCGGCCATATGGACGGCCAATAATATTCACTTCTTTCGATAGGTGTACATCAAGATAAGTACTTAATGAATGGGGTATATAGAAAAAAGTGGCTATGATTGGCTATCTGTGTGGCCATTAATCGCTCATTTTTTGTATAACATGTTCCATCTCATCTCTTTTTATATGTTTTGCATGTTTAACATTTTACATGCATTTGTATGTAAATATCAATAAATATATTTTTTTTTTATTTGTCTTATTTTATTTTCCTGCCCAACTGTCAACTATTTTAAGACCCTGTATCAGGACATATTCCTATCCATCAACTCCGTGGACAAATAGACATGTACTTTATGTTTCCTCTTATCTCTATTTCTCTGTTTTGGAGGGAGATCAAAAAGGGTAGATCAGAACAAGAACAATTCCTTCCAGCCACGTTCACAAAAAGAATACCTTTCCAATCTTCTCAGTTGGCATTACTGTTGCTTGTGGAGAGCTGTTGAACCATGTCCTGATAGAGTGACTCTTTTTGATCTATTTCAACAGGAGTAACTCCCACTAAACAAACAATTTCTTACAAAAAGGCCCAACTTGGCCTTCTGTACAGGGTCAAGGGGCAGTTTGAACAAGTGTGCTTTGCTTTTGAGTTCATGTGGGCACCCATGAATGACCTGAAAGAAGTAAATAGCTTTGGACGGTGCAGGTGGCGTATTTTGACTTGCTGCTGGTCTATTGATAGTGAAAGTTTACACCAATGTTGAAAGCCTAAGACTAACAAATTTGAATACTTTTGAATGCGACCACAAGTGTAAAATGTTGAGCATAATAATAAAACTTACAACCAATAAGCCTATCTTTCACTTCCCTTAAAGCCAAAGAATGGAAGCTGTTACCTTAGTCCCTTAATTTTCTGTAAAACATGAACAGAGCCTCTCAAAACAGTAGAACTGGCTTCGCAAATCTTTTAGTTTTCAGGAGTTTGTTTCGGATAAATGTGATGACCCAGAGTTTTATTGAAAAACTATGGTTTAATTGGTCCTCAGAAGCTTCGCATGTGTTGTTGTAAATTGTGATGCATTATAATTAATGCTCAATTGTTAGTTAATGTTTAAGTTACAATAAATTTCAAGAGTCAAAAAAAAAAAAAATGCGTTGATTTTTTATTGGAAAATCAAGTTTGTTAAACCAATCTAGAATAAAAACGTTCATAATAATTAACGATCAAAATATTAAAAAGTTCAATAGTAATATCTCATAAAGTCGTGTATAAAGTGGATCAGATGTGCTCAGCCAAATACACCGCCATCCAATCTGAAGTATTGTTTGTCTCCGTATGGACATATATAACTTCAAAAAATTATGAAGCTATTCTTATTTTCCAACGATTATATTCAATTGGATGAGAACCAATCTCAAAAGATACAGATATAGATAACCATCTAACATTCGTTAATGAATCGCTTTTATGAATAATTTGAGTTGCCTTCAGAATTCTAGTAAAAGTCCTGAAAGGATCTTCTTTCGACTGCGTTGAAGGTGTGAAATATCCACCATACATTTCTTTTGTGATAAAGGGGCATATTTTGCAATTATGGCACATAATAACAACCAGAGTTCCTCAAAATTGGTCAATCAAATACTGGCACACGTCACAATACTATTCTTGAGCAATAGGAGAAGAACTTTGGGAAGGGCTATTAAAATATAAAAGCAAGCAAGGTGAAGGACCTGGAGAAAACAAGGGAAGAAATTAAAGATTAACTAGGAACAAATTTTTATGTCGGCATGATGTCATTAATCAATAAATTAAAAAAAATCAAAGAAAAAAAATGGAATGCTGTAAATACTTAATTAGCTTCTCAAAGCAAACGCCACATGAGAGTCCTCTAAGAATATATTTGATATCTGCCATTCCTTAATGGTTTTTTAATTAATATTCCAGGGTTCTGATGGATAATATTGCTCTTAAATACGAAATTCTCTGGAGTGGAAGCTTAGCCCCAGTTGGGGGTAAGAAGTGGCATCATTGGCACTAACAGATGGGGACCTGCATGAAAGGGTGGGAGTACAAAAGAATGACCCTGCATCATTACAACCCTACAGTCTGACAAAACCAAGGTAAGAATCAGAGAGTCTGGACCCCAATCACAGGCTATTTTATTAGCTGTTCTCATTCCAAACCCATGGCCAATGCAACGCACCATAATGCTTTTGGTAATTAGTAGTTTTTTAGTGCACCATAACTTTTTAATCATGATCATCCCCAAACCAATAAGAACTGAGATTTCTCACGGAAGTTTTTGAAGAACAAAAACAAGAATGAGAAGGGAGCAACAGAGGAGCTAGCTAGACGTCGTAAATTTAACAATCTTTGCATCCATCATCGGATAAAATTTCTATAATTGGATCGATCATGGAAGAAATTATGATCGGATATACTTCACGAGCATCCATCAAAAGATGAGTGGCTACACGCATGTAATACTAAAAAAAGAGAAATGGATAAATCCTAAGGGTATTTGAACAGTTTAAATAAATATCACATAATCGTATCTTTTTTTTTATGAATATCTCAATATATATATATATATATGGTAGACGATAACGGTCCGATCATAATTCTTTTCATGATCGATCTGATTGTAAAAAAATTTTCTCCATCATCAAAATCTTTGAAAGATTAGGAATGAAAGTTGGGGAAGGGGCCATCATAACAACCATCTCATTGGATAAGATAGCCAAAGGAGGGACTCCATGGAGCTTAAGAGCCAAACACAACTACACAAGTAATGCACTCACCTTACCAATATTCAAGGACCCCGTATAACAACTGATCTATTCTGGATCCTGTTTGAACTGTAACGATGGATCTTAGAATTTGAAGAGAAAATAGAAGAAAATTGAGAGGGAGAACAAATGAAATGGTATGGTACTGTCATTCAGTCAATTAAACATCTCTATATTGACAATAAATAATGATGATGATGATGATTCCAGCAAGATTTAGCAAAATGAATGTGGATACAATAAGCAAACAGTTGTACTACTTGACACCTTTGAAGAAATTTTAGAGAAAGGAAAACAATTTAAAACAGGAAATGATACAATAATTTCCAAATTCTAATGCTTTAATCTACCTATTGTATTATTAGATATATCTTTAAGGAAGCTAATGGGATGATTGATTGGATGACGTCTCTTGTGGCAGAGCATATGGCATCGAGATTGTGACTCCTGATTTACCCTGTGTATGTTCTCCCTTATAAAGCACGAATTCAGGTGCAAGCACACAGATGTAATTCATGTGCAAGCATATGCACAAAGTTTGTTGACAATTATATACACTCTTCTTTTAGACGGTCAGTTGAAGAAGGACCAGAAAACAGACAAAACCCTAAAAAATAATGATAGCTTTATGTAAAAACTCAAATATTAAATTATGTTTAAGATATTTCTATGTCAAGTAATTTACAAGCCACCATTGCTGTCACTTAGTGAAAGATAAGACATTTTTATAGTCATCATCAACAATATGGTTTCCTGTCATAGAATGATGCATATATTGACAAGGAATTTAAAGAACTAGGGAATCATGCTATCCATATGACCATCTTGGTTCATTGCACTGTAGTGAATTAGTGACTGACTTGTTTAGGTGTTCCACCACCTGATGTGCCATACAGTGTAGTCTCTCTCTCTCCCTCCCTCCCTCCCTCTCTCTCTCTCTCTCTCTCTCTCTCTCTCTCTGAGTTGACTCAACTTCCCATGATTAGCGTTTTGTCTGTATCTAAGGGTGCAAAGGATAAATTTAGCTGTTTATGAACTGCTGGGGCTCTGCTTGCTAATGGGCTTTTTTGCTCTGCTTGTGTTATGCATCAGGTCCAGCCCGCACCAACCTGGGCTCATTTATAAACAAGCCCGGCTCAGGAAGTGGGGTGCTTGTTTAGTTAGTGTTCAGTATAATGGATTTTTGATATCATATATAATTTTTATTATATTTTGCATAATAATATTTTTTAAAAGCCATGAATTTTACTCTCTATATCCAAATAATCTTTAATTGGATATTCCTATAGGATTGGGCTAAAAATTATGTAGGACTCAGGGCGTGTTGATTTATCTAGCTTGTATTTTCTAAAAAGCTATCCAAATCAAACTCAAATCCTAGTTTTTGGGCTACAAAAAGAAGGCCCATAAAATTTTTTTTTCCCTCTCCACATAATTTGGTCTGGATGGTGTTTGATTCGCACGGAGCCATACTTAAATGGACAATCCAATTCATGAATCCTATGAGATTTTTAGCCCAATCCCATAAGAATATACAAACAATCCCTACCCTCATCTTTGGCCTGAATATACGAGGACAGGTTGGGTTTCAAGGTATTTGTAGTATCAATATTAACATTTGTTTCGTATATCCCAGTTCACAAAGAAAACGATGAAGTTTATCTTTGGATGTAGTTCGCATAGATTGGATTAGAATAATAGAATCTAGCATAATCGAATGATCAATCTCCCTTTTGATGGCTTGAGTTTCATCTAAAATAAGATTGATCAACGGATTATGCTGGATTCTCTTAGTCTAATCTAACCTATCAGCAATCTAAAGATAAACTTCTTGGTCTTCTATGTTAATGGCATCACATGAAAACAAACAAACATTAATATTGTTGTTATCAATTTGAAGTTTTGCAGTTGTTAATATATAAAAATTAATATTGTTGTTATCAATTTGAAGTTTTGCAGTTGTTAATATATAAAATTAAAGATTTCAATATACCTCAAAACCCAACTGACCAAAAAAAATCCGCCTTTTCACAAAAATATTGATTTGCTTCGCCGACAAACATTTGGCATCTCTCTTCGCTGTCATTTTATTTGGATCAATGGATCCTTCCTATTCCTTATCTCTAAAATAAAAAATATTATAAAAGATAATAGGGACACTAAGTGTTTGGGTTTGAAAAAGCTTACGGAAATTTCAAGAGTTGCAAAGGCATAAACGGTTGTGAAAGTCAAGAGGGCAGATAAAAACTAAATAAGAAAAGAAAAGGGCAGTTTAATCTAAAGAAAAAAATGAATTTATTAAAGATTAGCTTAAGAATGGGTGGCATGAAAGGATGACCCAAAGAAGCAGAAAATATAGTTAGAAGAGCACTGTATATATAATTAGGGTAACCAGATCATGCTAGAAATAAAAAACAGTACAACATGCATTTAAGCATTCTCTCTTCTCATGCAAAAAAAAATTGTATATACAATATATTGGCAGTTTGCATGTAAAAAACTAAAGGGTGATGCTTTCCATGAGCTCCAAGTTTTGTAGCTAAAAAGAACCATGTTATTACAATACACAACTGGCATTTTTGCCTTCTTTCCTCTCCTCATGCAAAGCACTACCCTTCATTTCGTGTAGCTGAAAAACCACATTATTACCATGCACAACCTGCATTATTACCTTCTTCCCTCTCATGCAGAGCGCTTCTCTTCGATTTTTGTAGCTAAAAAATCACATTATTACCATACACAACCTACAATTTTGCCTTCTCCTCATGCAAAGCACTTCCTATGGAGCATCTGCATCAGTGAAAATTTACATACATGGATCCCCGAGTCACTCGAATAATATATATTTCTCCTTATTGTTCCATTGGTTTTTCTCCTTTGAAGTTCCTTGGATCTAACTTGCTAGATAGTTTTTGAGCCTTCGGCACATAGTTTGTTGGCAACATGGGTCCAAATTGAAATTTTTTTTTAATTTTTTTTTAATGCTTCATCTTGTGGATGAGCTGGAGATTCAAAATGATGCCTCCTTATACCCATTCATCAATTTGATTCAGAGGAGTTTTAGGTTGAATAGGACATGAACTTAGATTAATAGATACAAGGAAGGCAAAGCCTTATAAACAAGATAAATCCAGAGAAGTCCAAACTTCTGTATCCTATAAATTCAAGATTTCCAGTTAGATTAATGGATTAGGATACAAAAAAAACTCTTGTTTTGTTTGTGACCTAAAGGGAAATATTACTCTTAATCATGTCATTCCTTCTTCCTTCTATTTCTAATGCTACTGCCTCTATGGACATAGATCGATCCTGTACCAAATCGGACCACCAAATTTTGACCATGCATCCATGGAGGGACTCTGATGGCCATTTTCTTAAAAAAATTATTTAAGTAAATAAATAAATTTTCCCATCCCCAAAACTTTATGTTCGTGTTTTGCAGGAACCCTCGGAACATCCCGACAAATACTTTTTAAGTCTGGTTACTTTTTTTGCTGCAAATAACTTTCCCCGTGCATCACATTCTATAGTTTATAGTTTATTTGTGTTTAATAAAAAAAAATTAAGATTATCATGCGCATACAAATTTTAAAAAAATTAAGAGAATGTATTTGGTAAGGCAAAGCTTTTTTTTATTTTTGTTTTTTTTGTTTGTGCAGGGGCAAGGAACTTTTAAGAACGGCCAACACAAAGTGTGAGGATTGCAGGCAGTTAATGCATGTTTTAGTTCTTTTTCTTTATGAAATAGCAAGGTTACATTTGGAGGTTTTCAGGTAATTCTTGTGAAATTGAGAATTTTGAGGACTTATTTGACGGTTAATAATAGAAAGTTCAAAAAACGAAAGATATCAAAGAGATAATGTTATTTCAAAAACTTTTACTCTAGATTAAATTCTTCAATTCTGTGATTTTGAACCTATGGATTTTACTGTAGTTACTTTAGAGAGAGGATTTCTACAAGCATTGCAGGTGGTACTTGCTTAAGCAAGCATCGATAAGATGGTTTGCACCACATGCATGACAGTATCAGCAACGTAAATCACATTCATGCATGAAAGAAAAACATAAAGGTAGAAGGGGGAAGAGAGAGGAGAACCTTCTTTCAGAGAACTGGTATATGATTTCCTAGATGTTATTTAGCAGAGCCTTTCTGCCATGTCTTTCAACCTTTTTCGAAGTATCTTTTTCTGTAGATGATTAATCTAGCACCATAGACAAAACTACATAAAGGTCAGGCATAACCAAATTACATTAAGTACCCCTAGAACAATTATATCAGATCAAAAGTAATGTCACAAGCACATATTCTCCATTATAGCAGCTACAATTGCATTAGTCAAACAAACAGAAATGCAAACACCCCAAATTCTTCATTTACAATGTCTGCAATTTGATCTAAAGTGCACCCATACATGCTTTTTATTCTTATATTGTTTAGTACATGAGGGCCTTCTGTATCTCACGCAAATGTTACTGATTTGGAACTCAACAAAAGACATCAATCTTTTAAGGCTCAAAAACCATACTCTCAGCCTCCTTTTTTATCGATTGGTAGAGCACTGAGGAGAGATAACGCTCACCAAAGCTAGGGAAAACAACCTGCAAAAGAAGCAGACTTTCAGCACACAACCATATATAATCCAGGAACAGTTTTGCGATTACAAAACAAATGAAGAGGCAATTCAGGTTAGAGCCACAGAATAACTAATTTATCTGCAAAATAGAAATTAGGCAGCATCATGTGCTACCTGGCACAGCCATGAACATAGGAATAGCTGCATTTTTATTAACAAGACAAGGGTATTGATAACTTCATATATGTATCAAGCAAGCAACAATCTAGAAAAGTATAAATGTGTGCCATGTATCATGGTATCATGAACACTTGGTGTCTGCTTCTAGTTAATGAAACTATTTGCTTCTCAAGATGATGCAACGACCAGACTTCATATCTTTTGAAGTTTACCTGGAACGGACATCCAATACATCTCTTATATAGAACAGCATAGTACAGCACTAGAGAGAAAAACTGGAACCTACTACTACCGTTCAAGTGCCTCAACTGCCGTCCTTGTTTTGTTTTTCTCTTGATAATAGTAAAAATTTTAGTTGCACATATTAAGTTATCAAAGATCCCTCATAAAAATGCCAACCAATGATGACATGAATAAACTTACTTGTCCCATTTGAGTCCAAACTTTCACTCTTCCAGAATGCTTCAGAAACTTAAAGCCTAAAAACTAAACAGTTGAGATTATAGGAAGCATTTAAACATTGCTTTCAGACCTAGATACCTACAATCCATCAGTGCTATATTATAAACAGACAAAATAAAACATACCATCCACTCAACATAAAAGTGGTTTAGATCTTTACATATCCTCACCAAGTTGTACCAATCAGACCAGAGACTAGCAATAGGGATCTATATTTTAACAGAGAGATTTATAAAAACCATAAAAAGCAAGATCATTCAACTAGTTGTTTCAAACAATATGAGATTTTCTAATATGAAAAGAGAAGAGTGCACAGAAAAATACTTATACAGCAAAACAAGAATCCGAAGCTTACAACAATTAGTTTTCCCTCATTCTCCGGCCTCTGTGCAAGTCTAATGGCAGCAACTGCAGCAGCCCCAGATGATATTCCAACCTGTAATACATGTTCCATGAATCATAATCATTATCAAAAGAAATATATTTTGTGACAATACAAGATAAGAACTTTATAATGGCATCCATGGTATCAATACCAATGAATGGATATGCTAAATGAGTGACAACTTACCAACAGCCCTTCTTTCAAGGCAAGAAGCTTTGCCATTTCAATAGCCTCATCACTTGAGACCTGGTTACAACATCACAGGCATGAATAACTCAAGAGTAATAAGAACCAGGCCCAGAAGGCAGGCACAGTAAGGTTTTGCAAAGAGAATTGTTAAGCATAAACAAATCAACTAGTTATGTTCTTTACTTATAAGGCCTGATATACATAGTTGACCCCTTCCTCATGCTAAAGCTTTAGTCGTTGTTGACTCATTCATACCTTCATGCACATGATCCGGGCTGCATGTAGGTGGAGGTGTTAAGACCTGATATACATTGTGACCCCTTCCCTAACAGCTTATCTTTTGGATCTACTGGTTACTTAAATATTCAACACCTATTAAACCGTGTTTATTTCAAACCACTTAGTCAACTTGTATTTGTGCATGCATGTGCCCGTATGTTTGGTGAGAAATAAAATAAAACGATCAAGAATAGCCACAACCTTGAATTATGTTACAGAATATGTATCACCAGCACGTCATACCTGTATGTTCTTCGATTCTCGATATCAATGTATTTGGATCTTGCATTATCTTGCACATGGATTCAAAATATGCATCCCTAGGTGCAGTTTGCCAGTATCTTAACCCTAAGTGCAGTATACCAGTATCTTACTCACAGACTAAAAGCTATGCAACCATATTTATTTGGCTTCGAGTGAAGCCAAAATGCTGACATAATTCCAACCGATGTAGCTCTTAGACCCTTTACAGGGCTTAGATCTGTCAGATCTGTGAAAGGGCCTTTGATTTCTCATCCATGTCCTTTTCACAATTTCTGTAAAGAATTTCAAGCATAAAAACATATGGTACACATCATTTTTGTTTCACACTCTACATCGTTCATGTCTTTCTTCTCTATGATTTAATTAGTGCCCTTTCCTCTCAAGTGTCCAAAGCAGTTGAGTCAAAAGTTTCAAACCCATTAAGCTCCTTTCAAATGGAGGATCTCAGTATCCTTTATACATTGTGACAACCCATTAGAGATGTGAATTTTGCTAGATTTCTCATGTAATTTGTACTTAGTTTAACTTACCATTTCTTTTCCATGGATCTTTCTGCTTTTTCATGTTGAGCAATTTGGGGCCAGGCATCATCTTTTCTATTTATCCACCATGATTGTGCAAGATATTTAGCTTTTAACATTTATAACCTTTGTCTTTAGGCAATTGCTCATCTTAAGATGCTTTGATGAGAAACCTAGAGACCTCCTTCACCACTAGTGGCAACCATCTAGAGCTCATCTGTGACCTGCACAGATTGCCAGCAAATATAGTGCATCATCCTAAAATGTTTGCATTGTTGCTTTATATCTGACGTCTTAATCTATCTGAGATCCCTGTGATTTTGCCAGTTAATCTTCAGTCAACTTCATTGAAGAATTCATCTTGTAGCCAGCCTTGTCGATTGGCAGCAGTACATTAGTAATTTTACTGCCTTTGAGAGTTTTAAAGTGATTTGCCCCAACACTTGAGGCTTCCTTCATAAGTTGAACAACATTTGTAATGACTTCAATGCACAAGACTTGTCATCTGTTGCGTATATCACATTAATGTTTGTTTATATGTTAAAATGCTGTTTCTCCTTGGTCATGATCTCTCACCTATGGCCACCTGTCCTCAAGCATCGTGGTCAAGATTTGAATCAAAACCTTAGCCATTTCCTATCTAAACACTGTCACATGTCTTAATATATGATATTTAATGCAATAGACTTGTCATCTGTTGCATTTATCACATTAATGTTTGTTCATCTGTTAAAATGCTGATTCTCCGTGGTCATGATCTCTCACCTATGGCCATGTGTCCTCAAGCATTATGGTCAAGATTTGAATCTAAAACCTTAGCCATTTCCTATCTAAACACGTCATATGTCTTGATACATGATCTCTCTCATGCTTCTTTATGTAACCTATTATGATTCCATTTGGCACACACAGAGTTTCATCTTCATAAGAGCAAATTAATGGATCTTATAACATAAAGCATGAAGTTGGGTTCAAGCACATGCATAAAATTCATTGATAACTGGATGCATTCATCTTTCCGACAGTTAGTTGGAGGGGCAGAAAAGAGAAAACCCTAAAAAATGATGACAGCTTTATGTAAAAATTCAAATGCAAAATCATGTTTAAGATATTTCCAATGTCAAGTAACAAGTCACCATGTCCTCGCTTAGTGAAAGAGAAGACATTTTAATAGTCGTCATCAACAATAGGGTTCCCTGTTGTAGAAAGATGCATATATTGACCAAGATTTTAAATAACTAGGGAAGCATGCTATCCAGATGACCCTCTTGGTTCATTGCACTATATTGAATTGGTAGTTTACTTGTTTAAGTGATCCACTGCCTGATGTGCCACACAGTCTCTCTCCCCCCCGCCCCCTCCCCCCCCCCCCCTCCCGCCCAACACACACAAAAAAGAAAAAAAAAAAAAAAGGTTCCCATGGTTAGCGGTTTCTGTATTTAAGGGTGCAAATGGATTTATCTGTTTATCAACAGCTCAGGCTTTTCTTGCTAAAGAGCTCATTTAGGTTTATTGTTATAGGAAACCAGGCATGCCCACACACTAATCTGGCTCATTTATTGAACAAGCCATGCTCAGGAAGTGTGGTGCATGTTTAGTTAGTCTTGCAAGTAATGGTTTTGGATATTATATATCATCTATTTTGCATAATTAATATATTAAAAAAAACTAAATCCCCAACTCCAACTAAATGAATCCCTAATCCCGGCCCTCATCCCTGGCCTGAACTTTGATTTTGCAGGTTCAATCTAATCTCCTTTCTTCGAGCCCTATCCATCACCATGGCATGCTGAAGTTGAATTAAGAAATCCCTTATCCCCAGCCTCTTGCTCTCACCACTGCATCTTGTTTTCTTCTCATTCTGTTGGCCACTGTCATCCATTAAATGCCAAATAAAGGGCTCCCTGCCTTGTCCCCTTTGTCATGGGAGTTTGCAAGTTCCAGATCTAGCAAAACTGAGTTCCATATTTTAGCATTGCCTAGGAACTCCTAGATGGTGACAATGATAACAGATAGGTGAGCTTGAAACTTGCAGTGGAAGACTCAACCTCCACTCCACACCCACAAGGTCTCCTAACCCTGATCTCTCTTTATCCTGGAAGACTCAATTTGCAAGAATTCAGCTTGCAGAACCGAGCTTGATTCAAGCTGAAACTCAAGCTTGGCTTGTATAGCAAAACAACCAGAACATAAGCTGAGACTGAGCCTATTTGGTTTCTACTGAGCATATCTTGAGCACATGTGCTTGAATTCAACTCATCTGAGCTAAAACAACCCTGGGCTTACCCTAGCTGAAACTAAGTAGCTTAGTACTTTTCTCACTCAGCTCGTCCACATCCTATCTGAAACTCGTCTGACAGCTGACATGTTTTGCCATATGCCCAATTATTCTAGACAGAGAATTAAAAGTTTATTATTTGAAGGGATTTGACCTGTCAAGTCCCTATTTGGGAATCCAATGACAAAAGAGTCTCTTCCTTTCCAATGATCAATCTATTTCTACATGTTTTCTATAGGATACTGAATAGTGCTCACTATTTTCTACCCCTTAGAACCACTGTTGGGCATTCGCAAAAAACAGCTATTTTTTGCTTCATATATGACCCCTTGTCTCATATTAGCCACCCAAATTTAGTGCTCTGTGTGGACATTGTGACAACCAAGAAGAACCTTTATGGCCTTGTTTGGACCACCTTTTCCATTTTTCCAGCTGGAGGCTTTGCTGCATATTCTGGTTGTGTACAAAATGTAGATGGACAACAGAAGGGTTGGAAGGGGCCAGAATGAGCTGAAAATATAACAGTTTTTGTCTAAATTTTCACAATTTGAAAGAAGAAAATGTTAATAATAGTAATGGGGATGGTGGCTGGCAGAAATCATTATGTCCACTATAAGAAAACATAAGGAAGAGCTAGGTTTGGAGAAAGGGATTACTTTCACATAAGTCCCCTAATGAGGGACCTGAACATTAATTGGGGAGAGGTATGCATCCATTTGTAAATATATTGCATAGGAAAAAAATATGGCCGGAATTCTAGGAGTAACTCTAAATCTTCTCTGACCTAGTTTTGAATAAATAATATAGGCAAGCTCAATGATGCAAGTAATAATGCCACTGATCATACAGTATCCGCAATTCAGTAACCTCAAACACATTGAGAAATCACTTGTATTGACAAGTTAATTAACTTGCATCTAGCTCATAATATTTACATATATTGAAATATAAATTTCTTATAAACCTAGCACACATGACACAATTCTTAATTTTCCATCTAACCAACCACACCCGTCCCCCCCCCCCCCCAAAAAAAAAAAAAAAGAAAAAGAAAAAAAAATAGTGTAGACAAGGTGATTGTAAAAGAAAAAAATTGTTTAGCGACTTTCAATATATATTTTGGTTAATATATCATTAAAGAGAAGAGAAGTGCATCTATCATAAAAGGGGATTTATGTCTAAGTCATAAAAAAATTTCTACTACCATCAAAACCACAACCCTTTCATATGTACCTCAGAAGGTAGAATTGGTCAATGATGCCCTCATTTTGTCTTTTTTACTTATCTTGAAAACTAGTTAGTTGTAAAATCATTTTCTTCATTAACGAAACAGAATTAAGCTATAACTTAAGCATTATTTTCTTTTGTTTATTATCTTTATATTTTTTTTTAGATTATTTTGATTAAAAATTGAAGAAATAAACTCTTTTCAAAAAAATGACAAAATGAAATATATGAAGGCAACAGCTCCAATGTTGATGTAACAATGTAGTAGTATTATTCCATACATTCGGCTTTAACATACACGCACAGGATTTTTTGAAACTTACTTGTATAACTTCATCTATGAGATCAATGTCCAAAACTCCAGGAATAAAACCAGCTCCGATACCTTGGATCTTATGTGGGCCTGAGAAATTTGACAAAAACATACATTTAGTCACATAATTTAAAAATCTAAATAAGAAACAGCCCTTCTTTGAGGCAGGTGACCATTAGAGATCATCATGCCCTCTAAATGAAGGACAAAAAGTCCCAAGTGGTTTTATGTTTGAAATAGAAGATGACAAACCTGCTGAATACACAAAAAAAATAAAGATAACAGCAAAGGTATTATTATAATTGAGCTCAGCCAAATAAATACAACAGCATAAGAAGCATAACAAAGATCAATAGCACCTGGACTTGATAATCTATGGCTGCCAAACATTAGGCAAATGATGTACCATGGACAAAGACTAATGTCAGCAACATAATGTAGATTATGAGTTCCTTTTTAATGATAATAACACAGTAATTTGCAAGATACCGTAACGACATTGGTCCAAAGCATTCAGGCGACTAGTTAGATTTTTATGCATCTTGCTGCATAAAGCACAGCAGATTTAGAATCAAAACATTGGAGGTATTGACAAAAGCACAGCCCTCTCATGCTGGAGGAATTGCATCACTTCAAAGGATCCAAGCCATCCTGAGAACAAGCATTCTGATTTCTGATATTATGAATAGGAGAACCATAACCATAACCAACAAGCTGTATCCCATCCAGTCACTGCAGTTTACTATTTGGTGAATAAGATATTCAAGGATAAATTAGATTTGGATCTTCTTAAATATGCATTGATAAATTAAACAAGCCCATTCCCTAAGTTTTTCTAGCATGATGCTGGATTGTCTTAAATATGTGTTGATTTTAATCAAAATCATAAAATGCATGTATTGATTGGAGGGGTATAAAACTTCAAATAAAAATGTGGCACTCAGTTATATGCAAGAGTAATTATAAGCGATCAAAGACAGCAGATACAGTTCCATCTTTCAAACATCACTAGCAAACAGAGTTTCCAAAAAGCAGCAGGTAGAGGTGTCATGAAAGAAAATAAGCACTCATAGAAGGACAACAAAAAGGATAGTGAGAAAGAAATAGAGACTACAGCAAACGTCTATTGATAGACTTCCAAGATGCTATACACCCAGAATGATAAATCTATTAGGCACCCATAGAACATTTGCTTTATAGATGAGATGATACTAGTCGAGTAAGAACTAAGATAATGTGCATAACTTCAGCATGAACCAAACATGTACCTATTTCATACCTTCAGGTAGAAGAAGAAAAAAAAATGAGAAGGGTCAAAAGGCTATCACTAACCAGGCTTTCCTCCAGACAAAACTGCACTTTCAGTTGGTTCCACGCCACATAGCTTCAAAAAAGAAAACAAACATCACACAACATTGAGTTTGGCATATAAATCTGCTAACCATGTTGACTTAATTGAAAGCTACATGCAAGAACTAATTGATGACATAAACTAGTCCTAACAGTAACAAAGCTACCTTGATCTCAGGGTTTTTCTCTTTGAGGTACTTCCCAGTTCCAGTAATTGTACCACCTGTTCCGATACCAGAGACAAGGATATCCACTTTGCCAGCAGTCCCCTTCCAAATCTCCGGCCCAGTTGTCTCATAATGAATCTAAAAGCAGAAAACAGGTGTCATATACATTCTTCCAGATGCCAACTTTCAGATGACCATACAACTTTCTAAGGAGCAATCTTTCAAAAGTACCTTTGGGTTAGAAGGATTTTCAAACTGTTGAAGTATATATGAATTCAGTGTCTTTGCAGCCAGCTCCTCAGCCTTCTGAACAGCACCTTTCATGCCCAAAATTGGATCAGTGAGGACCAATTCAGCACCAAAAGCTTTAAGAATGATTCTTCTCTCAAGGCTCATGGAGGCGGGCATGGTAAGGACGAGCTTGTAACCCTTTGCAGCAGCCATGAAAGCCAGCCCTATGCCAGTGTTGCCACTGGTAGGCTCAATCAGGACACTCTTTAACAAACATCACCATGCACAATAAAAGCAAAAGTGTCAGTCAAAGACCCCATAATGCTTGCTGCAGAGCACCATGATTCTGAGAATGGAACTATCATTTTTTCTGAGAATATCTTGATCACAGAAAACTAGGCTATGATGCTGACTTTATCAACTAGTAGAGAATTTAGCTAAGAAATTTATCCCAGAGGTTAAAAATTTAAATTATATTCAGATAATAGTCTTGAATGAACTATGACTGCTCTGATCACAAACAAGTAAAAATGAGCTTCTTTATGCCCGATGAATCAAAATAATTATCTTACACATTCTCAAATCATGCCAACCTGATGTGTTTTTCAATTTCCAGAACATGGCAATAAAACTGCTAAGGAAAATGGCCATTTCATATAAAGCACCATTTTTTTTGGTTAAAATCATATATGTATGAATTTACTGACCTTTCCAGGGGTGATGAGGCCTTTCTCCTCTGCATCAGCGATCATGCTATATCCAATCCTATTGGAAGAAAAACACCAGATGGTTTAAATCATCAGAGAAGACCAACTTATTTTTTTATGTTAACATTAAAAGAAATGACCGAAAAAACAGTACCTATCCTTAACGCTGGAGCATGGCTCCATCATCTCGAGCTTAGCAGCAATGCGAGCTCCACAACCACTCACAACATTGTTCAGATAAACTAATGGGGTTTTACCAATCAACTGGGAATGTAAACAGCAAAATAATCATAAAACAAGTGAGGATTAAGTGATTTCAGACCAAGGAGAGGAACAAGTAAAGATAAAGTACAAAACATACTTCAGTGACATCCTTTGCAATAGCAATACCCACTTCACCCATTCTTCAGGTTAACTGCAATGTTTAAACACTGAAATTTAGAATAACAATAGCTCTTGTGAGCTTAGTATGAAAATCAAATACTAAGGGCCAGTTTGCCATTATTGTTGTTTCTGTGTTTTTCTTTCTCTCCAAAATTAGCGAAATACCAGATGGGTATGTACATGAAGATAGCATTTTGCACAAAAGTTCTGCTCCTCCTTGCTTTTATTCATATTCCTTTTTGAAAGTAATAAACCTCTGCTTCCAGAAGCTCTAGATCTAGAGGTTTCACAAACAATTTGAAAAACCAAAAGGGTTTCTTTGTTCATATTTTTTGTCTTGTTCATTTTTCTTCCTGGGTTTTGGAAGCTGGAAACAAAAAAAAAAAAAAAAAAAAAGAAGCAATACCAAATGGGCCCTGAAATTCTCAGTGAGAAAGTAACCAAGGATATCCAAAGGCCAACTGATGATCAGTCCCTATATCTTACTAATCAATTTTTATCTGAATTCACAGTTAATCAAGAATAGATTGGGATTACAAATTTCCAATACAATAACAACTTCAAGATTCAAATCATCTACTACAAGCTTAGATAGAAAGAATTTTTCAGATCACCACAAAGAGCAGGATAATAGATTAAGAAAAGGAACAGTTTAACTCTTTCAATTTTTATTTCTTCTTCATTATAATGTGGAACACCCATCTTTCAAACAGTTACTAGGATTGCTACCCATCTTTTAATATAATATAATAAGATTTTTTTTTTCTCTAAAACACTTTCCACTTCATTACTTAAAGTGATTGACATAACCACCACCATACCACGACCCTAAAAGGTTTTCCCAAGATCTGCTACCGAGCATCAAATATCATGGATGCTTCAAAAATTTCCAAAATAAGATTAAAAATCAAACTTCAAGCAAGAAGTTGTGATCTCCATAAGAGGCTCAAAGATGGAAACTTCCACATCATATCACCAAAAGTAGCAAACCAAAATCTTCACAACATTTGTTAAACCATATTCCAAATCAAAATGAAAAAAAAAAAAAAAAAATTGCATTCCAGAGACAGATCTTGTCCAGCAAAACCCCAAAAAAAAAGGAAAAAGAAACGTGGAAGAACTATGAATCCAATCAAATGCAAGAAGATTCCAAGGATCCAGCATCAACCACTTTTGTTTTTGCTAACCACTAACTAGCATCAACCAGTTCATAAGAATAAAATCCGAAGAAAAAGCTATAAAAAGCTGACAATTTTACGGCCCCACACTCACCAAAAAGATATTCCGAAACTCCGGCTCTGAGGAATTCCTCCGAAGAATGAGATTAAAACGAGATTTCTCGCTCGGAAATCTCCGCC
Organism: Elaeis guineensis; assembly: GCF_000442705.2. Taxonomy (NCBI): domain Eukaryota; kingdom Viridiplantae; phylum Streptophyta; class Magnoliopsida; order Arecales; family Arecaceae; genus Elaeis; species Elaeis guineensis. The sequence continues at coordinate 5,819,361 of NC_025995.2, forward strand.
TCTTTTTCTCCCCTTCTCCGCCAATTTTATCTCGACAGTATTAGAAAAATGGGAGCAGAAGAAGAGACAAAGATAAACAAGCGCTCTTGGATCACCGTCTTTCACATTAAAAATTGTTTTTTTCTTCTTTCTATTACAGGACCGCGAGATCTGCGCCGTCCAAAGAGATCTCGTGCAGTTCTCTCTAGAAGGTTCTGAAAGGCCGCGCTCAAGAATTTTTCCAACCAAAATATTCTTTCCCGAAAGGCTGATATTTGAACCTGTGATACCCAGAAGATAGGAACGAAAATGGATCGGATAGCATCCATCTGTTTCCGCAATTAAACCTATCCGGCAGAAATTTCAACATTCAATTAACATCCGTATTTATATTTATATCTACATTAATATTTATAGATTATAAATAAATAATTATTTGATTCATATATAAATATTTATTTTTATTTATAATTATATTTAATTTTTTATATAAATTTTTAAAAAATATATATAATCATATTAATATATTATTAATTTAATTTATTATTTATTTAATAATATTTTTAATTTTATAATTATAAAATTTAATTATTTAATTTATATCTATATTTATATTTATTCTTTCAATATCTGATTTATATCTGCATCTCTTTAAAATAAATATAAATATATATATTTGATTAATATCTATATTTATATTTATAATTATCAAATAAAATAAATATTTATATGAATATACTGACATTCTATCTATGTCTAATTTAATTTTAATTTTAATAAAAAAAATAATTTTTATGTATTAGATTAGTCATAGAAAAAAAAGATGTTTCTTTTATTTTTAATAAGATATTTATTTTTATACGAAATTTATAAACTATCGATGATGCTTTCGATAAAAAAAGTTATCTTATTCCATCTATTCAAAAACTAAAAGATATTTTTTTAAAAAAAAATTACTCTAATTTTAAATGATGAGAATTAAATATTTTTATATTTTATATAAATTTTTTATGAATTATTTTTTTTATCTATCTCTATCAGCCATATTTTCTTTCTCTTTCCATAGATCAAACAAATTCCTAAATTGCGTGTTGCATAGCAACAAAGTCACAAAACCCAAATGCTAGAGATCCAACTCGTTAACAGGTTAGGTTTGGATCTAATGTAGGTTGATCCTTGTTCTCGGGTTTAAAATCCAAATATAATAAATTATCAAAATTAAAAGCTTGACCAAAATGAGTAGCCAAATCAAAATATCTATCCTATAGGTCATTATCTGTCCAAATAAAATTGAGATCATCTTAGATCAAAAGTAGACGGTGATATTTGAAAATATATTGTGATGCATGTATAAAGATGAACAGATCAATGGAAATAGTTAATTCATTGCAGATCAGGATATAAGTATCTGGGTAATAAAGTGGTTGCTTCGGATATAGATTTCCAATATTTTTAATAAATAGGTTATATTCGGATTGATTATTTTTTATATATATCTTGCGTTGGACCAAATCTACATCTGACCCGATCTGGGTGCCATGCTTAAAAACAGTTCACCTGCTATTGAGTTCGGTTATCGCATCCGTCCTTTTTAGGTTATTGACTAAAACATCATTTCGTACTTTGACTTTAGCAGGTTGGATTTGTGTCCAGATAGAAATCGAATCTATTGACGGGTCAACGGGCTCATGCTTTTCAAAAGAAAAGATCACCGGTTGGTGGCTGGTTTGACTGCTGTTCCCTCCTACTTCCATGTGACATCAGGTTGATGGATACACTTGATCCACTTTGTCACCCTGCATGCTTAGTGGTTAAGAACGAGAACGTAAAATCCACGCAAGAGATCAGGAAAAGACCAAACTAGTGGGCGACTTCACAACTAATCCAATTATTCTTCTTTTTAGGTACGACCGAGTCTTTCTTTGATATTTTTTCAGTTAAATAGTAAAAAATTTATTATCTCAAACATATCGTTGAGCAAAGTACCGCAACATCTTGGTTTGAAGAAAACTATTGTTATCGTTATTGCTAAGATAGAATCCTACCGATTAAGAGTAAGATAAAGTTAAGTAATACAAAAACAATTAATGATAAATTAAATTTATTGATGTGTTGAGAATCTATTTCAGAGTATAATTTATTTGTTTATATATAAAATAAAAATTATAAAAATAATCGTTGACTTTCTGTAGCCGTCTATTATCATGATTGTTTGTGATTTCGAAAATTTGCTTCTATTATCCCATGTACGGAATAATAGTAAACCAAATCACAATTCAATATCTTCAGCTCATGACTCGTATCCATGCATCATAGTCGACCAAGTTGTATTTCTTTGGTTAATATTTAAAGATTGCAATTTTAGTTGGTTTACTAGATATTTGATTCAATTCAATTTGATTACAACTTAAAATGAGTATGAGTTTTAGAATAAAATATCTAAAATAGGTTCAGATCATGTATAGATAATGATATGTTCCATTCTGAATCTAATCTAATATAATTTTAATCTAATTTTTTTTTCAAAATTATAATTATTTTATAATATTTATATAATAAATTCATTTTTCAATCCAATTTGATTTAACTCAACACAATCCATACTTCTACTTGATCCGACTCAAAGTGGATATAAAATTAGTATAGATATGAAATTTCGAATTATAGGATAGATATAGATATTGACTGATCCGATTCATATACAACCAATTGTCATCCTATTAATATTATAGTCGAATCTGGTTCCTTCAACCGATGCCTCCATATCTAGTAAGGTTGTTATTGTTGAACCTCGTTTAGTAAGATTCGCACGACTTTCATTTATTCTGACTCGTTTTAATCTCCTTCATGTGGTGCTTATGATTGTCAATTAAGATATTGAGATAGGATGTAAACGCAAACGTGCATGATAATTACAATAACCAGAAGATGAGCATATTATTTATGGTTGCACGTATATACAACATACTCCACATAACAACAGCACGGATCTCCAATGTGCATGCGGGGCGCTATGGAAGGCGGTCTATCGATCCATGGATGCTATTAATCATAGGATAGATGGCCATGCAACAACATAGACTGTGCGCCATGCCACGTATATTGCTTTGTGGCTGGCGGATGCCATTCGCGGGTGCATTACATCCTGTAGTGCTGCACGCGCACCACGGGGATCAGCGCGGATACAATACACGCTCCAGAATTATCTCCGAGTTTTTAAGATCCTCTCCAATTTCGAGGTTTAACTGGGGATATTTTGTTCTACATCATGTGTCGTGCATGTATTAATCATTATGTATGAACAAGTCGGCCTCCTTCAATCACTGGGCATTCTACATCCATGGATGACCGGTAATATAGAATGAAACATCTCTGGTTCTAGGTCAACGTTAAATCGGAGAAGGTTTGATTCATTCTATCTATATTTGCTAATTTCTTGAGGTGAAATGGAGGAAGAAAGTCTTTCCTCGGATTTGTTAGAGAATAAAGAACAGAGTTACAAAGAGGAAGGGGGAAGTAAAAGAAAAAGAATCATTAGCGATCAGCATCAAGGAGTAGGAGAAGTCAGCAACAGTTGAAAAGTCTGTTCTACCAAAAAAAAAAAACAGTTGAGAAGTCTGGGATATTTTGTGACATGATTAATGCTCATCAGCAATCCCGTTGATGCAAAGATCTTTTATGTAACCCGCAAATTTCCCATCGTGGGTAGGACCTCCCGGTCCCACGTAATAACCCATGGGATAAGGCCCTGGCGGACGACAGCCAAGCAACCGACCAGCAAGAGAAGTTTCTTTTGGGTGGCTGGGAAAACACACCGAATCCAAGGATTTTACAACGAATAATATAGAGGTAGGCCTCTCAAATCTCATATCCTCTTTTTCCTTCATATTTTAACACGTAAGGTTGATGTAGTTTGCTATATATATATATATATATATATATATATATATATATATATATTTTCATTAAATTGTTGGACTGATTTCTGAAACATGGGTTGGAAAACTCTACCAGGAGTAGTAGCTTAATGGCTCATGAGAAATTGGATAGCATTTTTTGTGAAAGTGGGATTTAGATTTGAAGATTCAGTTACGTTTTATTTGTTTGTTTTTTTTTTTTTTAAAGATTATTGCAATGTCATTTACTGATTTTCCTACTTCAGGAACAGCAAAGATTATTTACTTTTTTGAGATTTTGCACAATTTGGTTTTTAATTTGATGCTGCTGAATTCCATTTCTCTTTTCTCAACATATTCTGGTCATAGTTGCATGAAATTAGCTGCTGTTTGAACCTGAAGTTTACTTAGCTAAGAAATGCTAGAGTGTTTCGGTCCATAAATTTTTCCATGAAGTGGAAAATTCCTATGAGGGTATGAGGGATTTGCGTGTAAGTTCACAATCAAATAAGAATTGATGAACATGAGTTTACATGGTTGGAAAGGAAAAGAAGAGGAGAGAGAAAGAATCTGGTAAGGGAGAAGAACTTAATCTGTTATTTGATTTTTCTTTTATTAATTAAAATATACTGGTGTGGAGGATAAACAGAAAAGGGACATGGAGCCGGTATCTTCTGCTTAGATTTTTAAGGACTGGCTGCATATATAAAACAGGGCTTGACATGATGTTGGATTATGGTGTGTGTAGGCTTGGCCAGATCAGTCATATTCTGCTTGATGATGAACTTGCAGCTTAATTATAATCAAATTGAAATGCAAACTGGGCTATACACCACAGTTGCGCCCCTTTTCTTCATGGGAGGAGGTTCTGAATTTATATCATGCCGGCCTTGGATCTCAAGCATTCAGTTCATTCTCATAGGTGGTGCTCCCATCATTATTCTAAAAAAGGAAGGAAAAAAAAAAAAAGACCTAACATGGTTATGAAAAGCCTCTCCTCAAATCAAATTATGCTGGCCATGCTGGTAAAAAGTTCTCATAATTTGTTATTTCGATCTAAATCTGCTAGAAGAATAGGTAATGACAAAGAAGCTGAAGGATCTTGGGTACAGCAAAAAGAAAAGCTCTTGCTGGCTTTCTTTTTTAATTTTAAAAGGTGGTTTGAGGGTTCAATTATTAAGATTCAAGAAGGGAGTAGGCAGGGAGCAAGGATCTATAAGGGACATAACTTCTTAGACTTTCGGTAATGGAGGGGTGATGCTTGTCTATACTGTGCAAATTCAATCAAGTTAATCATGTCAGTTTCAGAATAGAATCTTGCATTCTCAATGAAATACTTAACTGATGAAATAATAACTAAGATGTTGGTTTGTCATGCCCAGTTCCACGATCAGATAAAGTGATAAACTTCCTTTGGAATATGAAGTTATGAGTCCAATCGGGTGAACTTGTTGGCAATCAATTAAAAAGGAATAGTCTTAGATTCTGGCAATGCTCTGATGTCCTAGAGTGACAGCCATATGGTGTAAAGAGTGATGCATGATCGTTCAATGCGACTATTGAGATGAGTGGTCTTGCATGATAGGCCACTCATGGCTCTTACTATTCCATAATCATAGTTCTCTGGCTCAGACAATGTCCTAGGCATAGGGGAGATCAGAGCAAGAGGGATGGCCTAGACGACGATGCCGGTCCGGGGCTGCAGTAAGTAGATTGAGAGGTCATTCCGCCCCTTGTCCCCAAGGATGGGTAATATGTTCTCATACAATGTTGCTTCAACTTGTTCGCTTAAATTGTTGTGCGCTCAAGTCTCACTCCCACTGCCTAACACCTAGATATGCTTTCATGCACCAATAACACTGCTTCTTATGTATTCCATTTTATCCATTTTCTTGGTTTCTAATTTTTTTAAAAAAAATGAACATTAAATTATATGCTCCCTTTCTTATGCTTTTTGGCTACTGCATTCCTTTGAAATTCTCTGGCAGTATCCTTCTGATAAGAGGAACAACATTGTAATGGAAATTTTTATGATACGGTAAAAGCACTTCCTTTCTTTATGCAGTCATTGATCCAAGTGATTCTAACATGTAGGAAGTTCTGCGAAAGTCCTCTTCTCTTGTTGGTTATCCAGGAAAGAATGATTTCTTCTCTCTCTTTACCAGAAAATTGCTGCTGTTGCTCTGCAAAACGCATTAAAAAGAAGGCAAAACAGTTCTCTCCCTGTAAGTTTTGACTTCTGAGCACCACTCTTCTAGTTTATAGACATATGTTTTAGCTAATTCATCCTCGTTTAATGGTACTTTTTTTATGCAACAGAGCAGACAAACTGCAAGTGAAAGGTTCTTCAATCATATCTTCCAATGAAAGTTTGGTTAACAGAAGGCTTGCGATATTTTGTAGTGGTGCCTCTTTATTTTCCAGTATAACAGCAAATTATAACTTAACTGCATTACCCGCCAAGGCAGAAGAAAAAAACCCAGAAGATAAGGAGGCTGAGGGTGATGCTGGTGTTATTGGAGCAATCAAATCCTTTTTGGATCCCAATGAGAAAACAAAATCTGGTAAAGTACTGCCAAAGGCCTACTTAAAGGCTGCAAGGGCAGTAGTGAAGACACTTAGAGAGTCTCTAGAGGAAGGTACAAAGGATGTCGCCAAATTCAGAAGGAATGCTGATGCTGCAAAGGAGTCTATTAGAGAGTACTTAAGTGGTTGGAGGGGACAGCAAGCAGTTGTAGCAGAGGTACTCATCCTGTTGATCGTAATTTTGCTTTTCCATAATTGGGGTACAAAGATGCCATAATACTGGCAAATCATACCCAAATTCACTTAAAGTAAGGTTTGCCATATTAGTCGGTACTGTACCGTACCAGTACCAAATTGATACATAGGCTCATACCGCATCAACACTCGGTACTTTCGCCGTCTCATTCCGTACTATGTACTAACATTGTAATAGGATGGTATCGGTATGGATTTTGATATTATGACAGCAAACCTTGACTCGAAGCTTGTTCTTATGCAATGCATTTTAAATTTAAACTCTAAAAATAATGGCCCAGCTCCTTTTGCGCTGCCAAATAAATTAAACTGCACAATCTGTCTCTTTGGGAAGTTATTGATCTTTGGATTTGTTCCACAGAATCAGATGGAACATTGCAATGATCCCTAGTATGTTTCTTTGTCAACACTAAATAATGGCTTACATCAATACTCTTTCTCCTGATACCTTGTGTCTGAGCTGTTGCATATTACCGAAATAAACTTTGACTCTAGATTTAAACACTTGTCAATGATATTTGTTTCACTTTGTAATTATCTGGCTGTTAAGTATATAATTATATATTAACAGAAATTTATGTTCATACAAGGTCCATCATGCCAAGAGGATCTAGCGGAGCCTGTCCCAGTTACTTGATTTTGCCTTGATGTAGAAGCCCAATCTATAAGTTTCTATTTAGCTGTTCATCTCATTCTGATGTGCTGGAACAACTGACCCTGCTTGCTCACATCCATTGTGATTATTTTGCTACCCTGGGTTCACATAGCAACAAAGAGATTAAATGAGCTCTGTTGGCCATTTTTCAGCCTTGGATTCTGTGATTTCCTTCAGAACATTTTTGAGCATTCTATGATCTAGTTGCTATCATGAGATATGTGAAAAATAAGGTTCAAGCAGCTACTTAGACTTGTGTTAGTCATGTTTAAGATAGATTATACTAGTTATTGGAGCCAACTTGGGATGGGATGTGAAGAAAACATCAAGGAGGCAATTTTGGAGTTCTAAGAAGGCAATTTCGTATTCTTATTGGCATGTGAAAAAACTTGATAGAGAGGGAAAGTGTTCATAGTTATTGGTTAGAATAGCTTCGTTGCAGAAGACGATTCAATTTGATATAGTCTTGCAGTAATTTCAAAGTCTAAAATGGAAAATGTTTTCATTGAATGGAAATTTTTGGAGCTCTAAAGGAGGAACTATCAAACTTCTATTAGTGTGTGAAGAAACTTAATGGAGAGGGCAATGATTGTTCATGGTTGTTTGTAGGAGAATTCTTCTATGATATATGTTCTTGCATTGACCATGGCCTGGACAACTGATCAGCTGTCTCCTTCTCTTCTTCTTCTTCTACTTCTTTTCATGTTTTAACTTTTTCTCCTTCCTGTTTGGTATCTTCTTGCTTTGCCTTGCATTTCTCTGTTCTTACCATCTATTATTATTTTCCTTACTCAAATGATGGCTTCGTTATTGCTGATCATACTTTTTTATACGTATATCAAGTTGAGTCTTCACATTTGTTTTTTTGCCAACTAGTGAATTCTAGAACTCATGATCCTTCATGTGTACTATTGGAATGTGCCTTTGCTTGACTACATTATCATATTGTGGAACATTAGTATTTTTCTACGAGCATAATACAGTCAATAGCTTATGACCCCTCATCATGTTATTTCAGAATGTATCTTATTCGAGGGGATGATGAAGGCAGTATTGCTTTTTCTTTTAAAATTAAAAAAAAACACAGGAAAATATAACGGCAAGTTTAATTAAAATTTCTGTCAATGTGAAATAAAATCTTCTAAGCAATCTGATATGAAATATATTTTAAGGTTTCACAACTAATGTGATTGATTCTTCTTGTTTCTCTCTTTTTTTCTTTTTTTATTGGGATGGTAGATATCAAATACATGTAATTATCCAAAAATGTAACTTGAACATTAATTGTTAGCATGTTGCTCTTGGTTGATAGGTCACCTGCAAGCGTTTTGCTTGGTCAAGCTTAGAAGTCAAAACACCTTTTAACCATTTAAACCCAGTGTTGCAATTAAAAAGTAGTATATCTATTTCAGCAATCCTGCACACTTATCATGGCACATAGGCTTCAGTTGTCAGTGTGGCTCGATGTATCATAGAAAATCTTTTTTTTCCCTTTCTTAATCCTACTTGGTCAATACTGTTGGATTTTTATGGTTTCATGTACGCATGATTTTTCAAAATAAGTATGCAGCGGAATTTAAAAATTTTTTCAGATTAAATCTAATTTAATCTAAGCATGCATAAAATCAAATCTTAAAACCATAAATAGGATCATCATATGTGAGATAAGATTCAGATGCAGAAATCAAATAGAAAAAAATAAATATAAAACATACCTGGACATGGATCAATCTTCAACACGAACTGATGATCATGGATGTCTTCCGAAGATCTCTTTTAGCCGCACAAGCATCCGGCCTCTACGGATATCTACACGAGACTCTGATCTGACCAGAAGTCTTTTGATCTCACTGGGGTGCTAGCTTCCTTGCAGAGATCGCATGTTGACGGTTGAAAATCTTCTTTTCTCTCAAGACACTCTTGGAGAACAAGAAGATGTAAGAGGATCTTGATCTCTACGCTAGAGATCATGAGAAGAACTTTTTCTTCTCTTTTCTTCCTAAAATCCATGCACCAAATCTCTACAATAGAGATGTAGAAATTTTGTCCAACTTTTGGACAAAGGGAAGAGGAGACATCCATATCTAAACATGGACAAGAGGGAGAGATAGAGATGTCTAAACAACCAACACTTGGTTGTTGTAAGAAAGAAGAGATCAAATCACCAACTTACCTCGCGCCAAATCTTTTCACGCCGTTCCACCTTTCCCCCACGGTATTCATGCACAAAAAGGGCTCCTATTTGGCGTCATAACTTGATGGAAATCTCATCTAAACTGTCTCATATGCTGGTGGTTTTTATAGGCCAACAAAGAGTCCTAATTTGAAAAGGAGATAGAGTCCAAACTAGTTAGGACTCTTCCTAATTTTGTGCCACCCATATACAATCAGATCTCAGCCCAATTTTTACACGATAAAGAGGGGGTTTAATGAGGATTCTTACATGCTAAAAAGGGAGTGGAGAAGTGGCGTTAAACTGGTTGTGGCGTGGATACAAAATCAGGTTCAACGTGAGACTTGTTTGGTGGTGCATGGAAGGAAGAATTTTAGACCCTTGGGACTCTTCATTAGATGGTTGTCTTCAACCAATTTAAAACACCAATTAATCTTAATCATATTAAGACCAGATTAGACTCAATTAGATGGAAAATCAAACCTGATTTGGAGCCCAATCTATTTAGATTATATGTCTCCTAATTAGAGGAGTCCTAGTCCTATTGGACTCTTTCTTGGTGCTTGAGTCAAACTCAATTTTTTAATCCTAATCCAATTCGGATTTGGTGCACCCATGAAGATTCCTAGTCCAAATAGAAATCCATACATTTTAGTCTAATTAGGAATTGGGTCAAACCCAAATTCTAATTCAACTGGGACTAATCATCCGATCCTTTTGGGATTATCCTATAACCCTATTGGGGTTGATCAAATCAAACCCATATTGAGTCAAATAAAATTCAATTAAATTGGACTTGATGCAAGCCCCATTGCTCAATCAAATTGAGCCAATTAGTAATCCTATTGTTAATCAATCCTACTATAACTCACTAACTCTTTAGTCAGTTATATAATGCAACATTTGCATTAGATCAATTATCAATCAAATTGATAATCAAATTCTGTTACGATTCATAATCGTAATTCAACCATCTGATAAGTCAAAAGCCTCTTTTGTGTATGACCCCATAGATTCTATTCTGTCTGGTACTGAGATATATTATGATTTCTATCACAATATCATTGAAACTCTTTTCAATGGGTTGGAACAATTCTAACTCTGTCCATCAAGGATCATTGATCATCAAGATGATACCTATGAGTCTCACAATCCACCAATGACACCTAGCAGTATATAGTGGCAATCCAGCAGAATAAAAGATGAACCTCTAGATGTAGTTAACATATGATACAGTCCCTTTATTGTGAATCCTGACCAAATGACAGGTCATGGATGAATCGTCAAATCTCAACATCGGTCTTATGATAGATTCAATCAGTTTGAGTCTATATGTGACTCTATGAAAATTCTTTTCAATCAATCACACTGCTATGGCCATAGACTTAGAGACTTAGTCTTTTAAATCCCATAGGACTACTCCCTTCTGCTAGGATCGATAGATCCCATCTTGATGCACATCCCACTCCTACAGTGGACTAACTGTCGCTAACATCCACTACAAAGGCTTATTGAAATTCATGTTGATATGTCATCAAACTCCAGCAGCCTCATTGCGAGCAGTAATGTCATCTCAGATCAAAGGATCAGTCATACAACTGCAGCATCGAGAAAATCACTAACGAGTGAGCAGACATCCATGTAACTTCTCGTGTTGGTCACGCTCAGTGCTAGTTGTTCTCTAATAACCACCTGCACTATCGCTTTAGTGTCTTTACACTGTAGACTCGAGATCCATCTATCTGGAGGAAGCGATCCGTGCACTGATCTATTCGGATCAATCACCATCTCCATGATGATCCTATGATCAGGAGCAATTTAGGAACTAACCATCAATGACACATGTCTCAAATTCTCAACTCTTTGAGAATATCTGTCATTATCTTGTTAATCTCTTGGATGATTCATGGACACATAAACATGAATGGTAATATAAATGCCCAATAAGTATAAAATCATATCCTAGAGATATGAAATATGTCAGCCAAGATTGACTTCTAGGGCACACATCCAACAATCTCCCACTTGCACTAAAGCCAATCTGTCATGTACCAAGCCTCATCTTCAAAAGACAGGCTTTAGTCTTAGGCTAGCTAAGTGACTTACCAGTGAGTCATCCACATCACATGTAGAGTTTGCTCTCTGCACCTCTATGTATTTCTACTTGAGGTAGTCGCATGTTCTACTGCTCTATGTGCTTGGATATCTGGTGAGATCTAGGCTTTTTAGCAAGGGTTATGATGCCATTGTCTTTGCAGTATAGTGTCACGGTATCTGATGGCATGACAATTAATTCTGCAACTAATATTAGAATCAGAATACATCCTACACATCTGTAGTGTACTCAACTTCCATTGATCGATTATTTGGACCCTTCCAGAATATCGACACAGGAACACACCCTATGATGTAGACATTCTACCATCAACATTAGATATAAAATCTGAATCGGTGTATCCTCCCACTCCTAGCTTTGATCCTTCTTCTAATTAAGAACATATCCTCAGTTCTTCTTAAGAGCTTAAAGATGTTTTCATAGCAATCCAGCGCTCTTGGTCTGGATACAACTGATATTTACTTGTGACATTTACTATATCAGTTCAAGTACATGACATGACATACGACTATACCCGAGAGGGTAGCAGATCCCTCTTCTAGATTTCTATGCTGAACCCTTTCAGCATCTACTCTCTGTACTTTATCTGTGAAAATACAAGTATCTAATTGCATCTATTTCTATAGATCTTTAGGATGCTCGCTTTATGTCTTTTATAGAGAAATCTATATTCAACCATATTTTAACCGATGTCAGTATTGGATACTCCCACTGACCCTTTTTAAAATTCATAATTTCTCTTTTTTGATCAAACACTTTAATCATATCATCGAAATGATTGTTTCAACTCCAAGAGTATTGTAGTTTTTGTGATCTCCTATCATAAGAAGTGAAATTCATAGGCTACTCCATACAGAAATCTTCAAAAGATCTCTTCTTAAGAAAGCTATTTCACATCCCTTTCTTGGAGTCGATGTCTCACATCGCATCGTTGTAGGTTTTAGGATCATTTCTGTGCTCCCATCTCCTATGAGAAATGACTTTCTCTACATCCTCTATCAAACATACCCAAGTACCTTTCGAGAGAATAGGAGACGCTACTATATATATAAGGTGGAGGAGGAATATACGTCTATTGGCTCATAGGTTCTTAAGGTCTCAAAGCTCGCTGCTCTTCAGAGACACTCTCTTTGAGCTTAATTTTCCTCCCACTATTTCATCTTGATTAAACAATTTTTCAAGAAGACAGCATGTCGGGTCACAATCATATTGTGATCCTTTCAGAAAGTAGTATCCCAAACTCTTTTCGGATGAGCTTTATAGACCTATCCTCTAACATATCCATCAGCTGTCTTAGACACAGGTTGGACATTCTTGAGTCTCAAAATAATCAAGATTTAGTTCTCACCATGTCATATCTCATACAGTGTGGTAGGAACAAGTTTAGAGAGAACCCAATTCCATAAAAATAAAGCATGTCCCTAAAGAAACATAAATAAATCAGTGAAGTTCATTATGAACCAAACCATATCTCATATAGTTCCATGACTCTTTTTATCTTGTTGAGCTGAGATATACTAAGAGGAGTCCAATATGAAACTATGTCATTTCTCATATAATTATCCATATCACGACTGATCATCGGTAAAGATAACGAAGTAGAAACAACTCCTTGGTTAGCACATCATATCGGCTACACACATCAAATGTATACAATGATAAATATTTCAGTGGTCTTTTTTCTCTTGTCCTATAAAAGTAGCTTGGTCATATTTTCTTAAAGAGATGATGCACAAACTAGATATGACTCGACAGTCAATGAGACCAAAGGCCCATATTTCTCCAGTTTGTTAATCATTTCTTCTCCAATATGACTTAGCCATAGGTTTCACATATACTCTAGGTTTTATCTCAACTCTGAATTTCTCAGATCCAATGACATTCACTACTTGCTCAAGTAAGTTTATATATGCATCATCATGCAAATGATAGAGACCGTCTCCAAGAATTAAATCCAAATGATGATCGCGAAGGATAGATACCCATGGCCGCAGCAGCAACTGTTGCCCTAGAGCCAATTCAAAGGTTACTTTCTCAGTCCTCTATCTTCCCATCGACTCTACACTAGAGTCTACAGCTCAACTGAGAGAAGAAAAAATCGTAAGGATAACATTGAGCAATCTTAACATGCCTACTCTAGGCGTGTCATTGTTTCTTTAGGCTCTCTAGGTATTTACTTCTGAACTCTTTCAAGGTTTCTTTGTTATCAACACTTTGATCAATTTAGATAAGACGCCATGATGATCTTTTATATGGTAATTTATCATAAACTGTCCATATAAACTAATCAGGGATCACAGGATCAAATCTATAAGCAATTTCTTGTGCATGATCATGTCAAGCCTTTCAAGCTCTTTAATTTATTTGATCATTATCAAATAACAATCATAGACTGACTGTCCATCATGCATCATATGCACTGTGCGACTCTGATCACCTCACAATATTTGCAGATGAATCAACGTGTCGTAGGCAGTAAACATGTGCTCATGCATAGCACCTATCTTAATTGTCATTGTCCCTCCACTCATCAAGTATAGCTCGTTAACTATGGGTTGGACAGATTGTTAACATCAGAATAACCTGGTAAAGAACATAGCTTAATTTTCTAAAATTAAGAATAATTCTTAAATTTGTGAGCCAGTCTATGTAATCAGTTTCGGTGAATCGGTTGATATCTATGATTCAAGCTAGAGAATTGAAAGCTAACACAATGAACAGCAGAGAGCAAAGATTCTAGTTGAATGTTTGTACTTATTTCATAATTTGCTTTAGAGACTTTTAGATGCAAAAAGAGACTTCCACTATTTTATCAGATCTTCCACACTCTCCGGGTGATAAAACGAAAATTATAACACGATAAGTGGGTTTCTAGTGGGTACTGCGGTCCCACTGATATCGTGCACCTCATCTAACAGTTATTGGTAATACGAATGAACATCGATGCGTGGACAACTCTTTGCCCAGATGCTTCTCTAAGCACGTTGCAGCCACTTGATCTCCAAGTCATGTGGACTCACCTAACAGTTATTGCCCGCACTCTTTAGTTAAGCCAGACCCACCGTACACAAGTAGGTGTAAAGTCGTTATTGGATCCCTCACCTAATAGTTATTGGGCCCAACCCCATCTTTACTTTGGAGCAACTCCTTGCGAATAGAGTGGTTGTGTATTTCCGATGCAACCGAACCACTGTGACCAGCCGAAAACAATCAACACCGGTAGCACGTCCGCACATCTACAATGGTGGAAGATCTTGGACTTAATATTTGATGGAGAGATTTAGGTTTAGGTTTCATCTAATCAGTCATCACATGACTAATGTGATTGGCATGGGCTAAATCAAACCACCAAGCAACCATATTTGAGACTCAATCTTTCAAATTGATCAGGTAAATGGAGATTGGTGGGGTCCCCCCATTGCTTTTCTTAGACATCAATAAATTAGTCAGGTAAGCGAACGGAATCAATTAAATAACTACCTTTCAATTACTTGTCTTAGACACCACTTGGACAATTGACCTGAATAGATTAGCTTAAGTGAATCAGACTCGAGCCATAGAGTCGAATTAGGTCTTTAGGTTAATTGATTCTACATATGGGTGTCAATCGATTCGATCAACAATAATTGTATGATCTCAGGCTCTATTGACCTCATCCTAATCAATACTTGACTCAGTTTGATCAACTGCTAAATTGATTTAGACCCAATATGATCAAATCAAAAACTTTTTAACGTAATCAAATTACAGGACCTAACTTGATCTATCCATGACTAATCCCTCATGTACAAACACTAATTTCAGATCTTAAATCAAAATTTTCAGATCTAAATTCTTTGCATGACTTGTAAATTTTGATCTCGAAATAATTTCAGATCATACATACAAATATGTATCACATACATAAACAAGTTCAGATCATTGAAACAAATTTCAACTCTAAACATACTTTCATATATCATATATATGAATCAAAACAGATCTCAAAACTCTTTTCAGATCTAATTAACAAAACATATATCACATATATGCTTTAAAAATCAGATCTAAAAGTTCAATTTAATTAAAAATTTTAATATCGTTCTAGGACAACTATTCAGCATAATAAATTATGCCAGGACAATCTTATATCAGAACGACATCAAAACCATTCAGATCTGAAATTTTTCTCTACAGATTTCAAATATAAATTTTAATCTCATGCATATGACGTGGCTTTGATATCACTCTTAGATTTTTATGGTTTCATGCACATATGATTTTTCAAAATAAGTACGCAGCGGAATTTAAAAATTTTTCAGATTAAATCTAATTTAATCTAAGCATGTATAAGATCAAATCATAAAACCATAAATAAAATCATCATATGTGAGATAAGATTCAGATATAAAAATCAAATAGAAAAAAATAAATATAAAACATACTTGGACATGGATCAATCTTCAACATGAACTGATGATCATGGATGTCTTCCGAAAGTCTCTTTTAGCCGCATAAGCGTCCGGCCTCTACAGATATTCACACGAGACTCTGATCTGATCAGAAACCTTTTGATCTCACCGGGGTGCTAGCTCCCTTACAGAGATCGTATCTTGACAGTTGAAAATCTTCTTTTCTCTCAAGACACCCTTGGAGAACAAGAAGATGTAGGAGGATCTTGATCTCTAAGCTAGAGATTATGAGAAGAACTCTTTCTTATCTTTTCTTCCTAAAATCTATGCACCAAATCTCTACAATAGAAATATAAAAATTTTATCCAACTTTTGGATAAAGAGAAGAGGAGACATCCATGTCTAAACATGGACAAGAGGGAGAGATAGAGATGTCTAAACAACCAACACTTGGTTGTTATAAGAAAGGAGAGATCAAATCACCAACTTACCTCACGCCAAATCTTTTCACGCCATCCCACCTTTCTCCTATGGTTTTCACGCACAAAAGGGGCTTCTATTTGGTGTCATAACTTGATGGAAATCTCATCTAAACCGTCCCATATGCTGGTGGTTTTTATAGGCCAACAAAGAGTCATAATTTGAAAAGGAGATAGAGTCCAAACTAGTTAGGACTCTTCCTAATTTTGTGCCGCCCATATACAATCAGATCTCAGCCCAATTTTTACATGGTAAAGAGGGGGTTTAATGAGGATTCTTACACGCTAAAAAGGGAGTAAAGAAGTGGCGTTAAACTGGTTGTGGCGTGGGTACAAATCTGGTTCAATGTGACACTTATTTGGTGGTGCATGGAAGGAAGAATTTTAAACCCTTGGGACTCTTCATTAGATGGCTGTTTTAAACCAATTTAAAACACCAATTAATCTTAATCACATTAGGACCAGATTAGACTCAAATAGATGGAAAATCAAACCTGATTTGGAGCCCAATCTATTTAGATTATATGTCTTCTAATTGGAGTCCTAGTCCTATTGGACTCTTTCTTGGTGCTTGAGTCAAACTCAATTTTTTAATCCTAATCCAATTAGGATTTGGTGCACCCATGAGGATTCCTAGTTCAAATAAGAATTCATACATTCTAGTCTAATTAGGAATTGGGTCAAACCTAAATCCTAATTCAATTGGGACTAATCATCCGATCTTTTTGGGGTTATCCTATAACCTTATTGGGGTTGATCAAATCAAACCCATATTGAGTCAAATAAAATTCAATTAAATTGGACTTAATGCAAGCCCCATTGCTCAATCAAATTGAGCCAATTAGCAATCCTATTGCTAATCAATCATCCTATAACTCACTAATTCTTTAGTCAGTCACATAATACAACATTTGCATTAGATCAATTATCAATCAGATTGATAATCAAATTCTGTTATGATTCATAATCGTAATTCAACCATCTGATTAGTCAAAAGCCTCTTTTGTGTGTCACCCCATAGGTTCTATTCTGTCTGCTAGTGAGATATATTATGATTTCTATCATAATATCATGGAAACTCTTTTCAATGGATTGAAACAATTCCAACTCTACCCACCAAGGATCATTGATCATCAAGATGATACCTGTAAGTCTCACAATCCACCAGTGACACCTAGCAGTATGTAGTGGTAACCCAGCAGAATAAATGATGAACCTCTAGGTGCAGTTAGCATGTGATACAGTCCATCTATCGTGAGTCCCGACCAGATGACAAGTCATGGATGAACGTCAAACCTCAACATCGGTCATATGATAGATTCAATCAGCTTGAGTCCATATGTGACTTTATGAAAATTCTGTTCCATCAATCATACTGCTATGGCCATAGACTTAAGGACTCAGTCTTTTAAATCTCATAGGACTACTCCTTTCTGTTAAGATCGATAGATCCCGTCTTGATGCACACCCCACTCCTACAGTAGACCAATTGTCGCCAACATCCACTACAAGGGCTCATTGAGATCCATGTTGATGTGTCAGTCAAACTCCAGCAGCCTCACTGCGAGCAGTAATGTCATCTCAGGTCAAGGGATTAATCATACAACTGCAGCATCGAGAAAATCACTAACGAGTGAGCAGACATCCATGTGACTTCTCATATTGGTCATGCTCAGTGCTAGTTGTTCTCTAACAACCACCTACACTCTCGCTTCAGTGTCTCTACACTGCAGACTCGAGACCCATCTGCTCAGAGGAAGCGATCCGTGCACTGGTCTATCCGAATCAATTACCATCCTCATGATGATCCTATGACCAGGAGCAATTTAGGAACTAACAATCAATGACACATGTCTCAAATTCTCAATTCTTTGAAAATATATGTCATTATCTTATTAATTCCTTGGATGATTCATGGACACATAAATATGAATGGTAATATAAATGCCCAATGAGTACAACATCATGTCCTAGAGATATGAAATATATCAGCCAAGATTGGCTTCTAGGGCACACATCCAACAAGTACTTGGTCAATTGCAATTTTTTTCCTATGGTTTTGCTTTTGGAGGAAACCCCTCTAAATTGTAATATTTGTTTCGACTTGCTACTCTGAAAAGTCAACTGCATCCCTTTTTTTTTCTGAAACTGGTAACTGTTGTTAGTTTTGGGATCCTGGGAGAGTGAGAAACCATTCTAGATATCTGTGTGTTCTACACATTTACTTGAGCTGATGAGTGCCTCTCTGCTCAACTGCATAAGGCCATTTAAGTTCCTTATATCGCTTACCTTCTTTCTTTTTCTCCCTCTTAATATATGCATCCTTTTGTTAAATCTTCCTGCAAACGGATGGGAAGTTTGTCTTGAATATGTTCATTCACTTTGCCTCTAAAATGTGCATTCATATACATGGTGAAAAGAGCATCCACATTTGATGTGATATATTTTGACAGGAAATAGATTTATGCATGACATTCCTTTTTGGTGAGTATATGATATTCCTTTGATGTAGCAGGGTTGTGGAAAAGGATTTTCAAAAAATATCGATGGTGTGAAATCTTTAATCACTTGATCGGTTATTAGATATTGGAGTTTTTCTTTTCTTCTCTTATTCTTTCTCACTCTTTCTGGTGAATTGGAGTTTGAGATTTGTTTATCAAAGGTAACTTGTCTTGGAGGTGGCATTTTTTAGAGCTATGGACATTATCATCAATGTGACAGAGAATTAACCCAAATTCTTTTGAGCATTTCAAATGTGCATTGATGGACATCAAATCTAAAGACATGGAAAGTTTCATAGAGACTCAAGTTGTTCAGTGGAGTGAAATTTGGTAGAAGCAATATCTTAAAACCCAAAATTGCTTTAACAGCATTACATATTATTTGTCATCAAATCTCTTCCACTCAGTATCAGTTCTTCTCTTTTATCCTCTTCTATATATTTAAGGAGATTTGTAGTGTTTTACCTATAAAAGGACCCAATGGTATCCGAGTCTGAATAAGGTTATTTTTAGGATCTTAAAATCAAACTTTAGTATGAGCATCTCAGAATGCTCAATTTAGTCTTGAAAATCTTCTTTTGTTCTACTCCATGTGTACAGTAGTCAGTATGTTCTATTTGTTCTATTTCTTTTGAATGCAGTAGGAATGAAATGCACCAAACAGTAAACACTGCTTTTTTGGAGCTTGGAGTAGAGTTTCAGGCTTTCATATGAATCTATGGACATGGAGATCTGGCATTTTGGTACCTTCCTTTTTCTCCTTAAAACATCCATGGTTTTTGATGGGGTGACTTAGAATTAACCTTTTTTAACTGACCACAACTGGATGTACTGGTGAAAGGTACAGATAAAGTAGTAAGTTCCTTTAGAGCTATACCGATGAAGTAGTAAGTTCTTTTAGAGCTAAGGGCTTTTTGGGATGTGTCCTCGTCTCATATTTTTCGCCTCTTTTCCATCTTGCACAAACTCATTCATCTTGCACAAATCCTCGTCTCTTTTTTCATCATGGTGCTCCTGCCTGGCTCCAATGTAGTGCTTATTCCCCAAGGATCTGGAGCAAAATCTGAAGAGGAAAGGTTCAGCGCTGGTGGTGTATTTCCTGAATTTATTAACCAGATAAAACTAGGAGTGAGAGTTGGATGGACCCAGACTAGACCTTTGTGGGGCTGTTACGCACAGTTATATATATTATCTTGATATTTCTGGATAACCAACCTCATCACATTGGAGAGATACCAAAGAGAGAAATCACATTTTGAGTTTTTTGTGATTGTTTTCTTATGAAAAGAATTCTCTATTCTTTTCTCTATGTTTTGTCTTAACTCCATGGAGACTTCTGCTGGGATATTGGAGGGATCAAAGTGATTAAAATGTGCAAATTGTTTCCCATTGGTGATGGACCGTCAATTGAGAGCCTGAGAATGGTGGAAAATGATGCTGGGTTCAGGAAGTTAATGGAGTGAGCTTGGTGAGACAGAAAGCAAGGAAACATGAACAAGCAAAGATGGAGTAAGACATGCAGATTTGGAAGTATCAAACACAGAAATTAGTAATCATTTGACTTGGTAGAACTCCAGAAGTTCAATTTTTCCCTAAGTAAAATCAGAAGTCTCTAAATAAGTGGAAAAAAATGAAAAAAAGGTGCCAAAGCAAATCCTGGCATTTTATAATGATGAAAGACTCCAACAAGGTATGCATTTTCTCAGCTGCATACTCAAGTTTTCTTTTTGTAACTCGTTTGGTTCATGTACTATAAATAAATCATATTACCTATGTAACGAAAGATTATCTTGTGATGAACCAAGATATTTCATAAATTTTTTTGAGACTGCTCGATGACAAAATAATCTGACATTTGTTTCAGGAGTCATATGCTGCTCTGGAGAAAGCAATAAGATCATTGGCCAATTTCTATTCAAATGCAGGCCCCTTTGCTACACCATCAGATGAGGTTAAAGCAAGCATTCTGAATGACTTAGAGACTGCAGAGGCCTCTCTGTAATATAGCCATGGTGACTAGTAACCTTGCAATCTCTATGTTATGGTGAGTTCATTTGATAGCTAATATCAACTTGAAGCTGTATCTGTGAATGTCCTTCGTCTTTTTGCCAAATGATGAGACTAGGAATTGTTGCATCTTACTCCAACCCAAATTATGTTATCTCCATGATGTCTCGCATGCAACGTGATAAACAGAGGCTATGCAGACCATAAATGCCTACTCAAGTTGCAGCAGCTTTATCGTTTTGGTGTTGCAATGGATTTAAGATTTTTTTTCTTTTTCCTTTGTTTGCTTTTCTAGATACTGTCCTTATGGATCACCGTGGACAAGGCTTGTATCTTTGGCATGAAAAGAGGATTCATGCAATGGTTGCGTTGAGATGTGTGCAGATGGATGAATGGAGTTTGGAGTGCTTTGCGAGCTGTGTGGGACGTGGTCTGCCAGTCTGACATTGTGAAAGAAGATCATTCATTCTTTTGCGTGAAAGATATAACCTGGATCCGATCGTTGCAAGATTTGTACAGAATACTGAAGTAAGAAAATGGACAATGCGAGAGGTTTTCTTTCCTCGTTCTGGTTCTCAGGCTTGGTGTGTCTGGATGCCTTGCTATATCAAGCATGACATGCTCTTAAAACAAGGAAGGAACCAACGTTGCTTAGCCATTCATTGTTTTCTTCGTAGAGCTAAAACAGAAGAAGGTTCTTTTGATGATTCATGAATCCTAGTGTTTCTTCGTCGTGGATTCTCTTAACTTTGCCGTCTACGGCCACACCGGAGCTAAAGCCTTTTGGCCATTAGAATGGGTAAAATTCTTTGTGCACCGGGGGGGCGGTGCACAAGGTTGTGTACCGTGATGACTGGCATGATTGGCTCACATGTGGGATTGAAAATTTTTTTTTTTTTCATGCGCCGTGTCTTAGCTCCATGCGTGAGCCAATCATCGCAGACGGTGTGTGCATTCTGCACTGCCCATGGTTCACAAAGAATTTCTCTTAGAATGATGAACAACTGTGCTTAGGCCACTCGATCGGCCCAACCATTGAAAAGAGCACAAAGAGTGTCACACAATTTTAAAGCGATGGAGGGGCATAAAAAAAAAAAAAAAAAGATTGAAAGAAGACTTTTACTGGAAGTCTTCTTCTTCGATGGACTACCGATTAGAGTCTCAATCCCCACCGGTCCTATTTAAAAGAAATTGGCCTTCTCATTTCTTTCCATTAGGGGTGCAAATGGATCGGGTGGCCCATGACTCAATCCGATCCAACCCATATAGATTCGATCCAGACTATTTTAAAAAACCTATAGAGACAGATTAGATTCTAAAATTGGATTCGTTACATTTTTCGGATCGGATTTAGGTTTACTAAATCCTGATCCGATCCTAGAAATTTTTGGATTAATTTGGATCTTAAGATAAATGATCCAATCCGACTCAAATCCAATATGGAATCCAAACGCTCATCCAAACTATGGCATCTCTTAACTTAGCCTAAGTCTTTATGGAGCTCTTACAATTTTGTATTTTACTATTGGATTATGAGCAATATAGATAAATAATAGCATTACTAGCTGTCTGTATATTTAGGGGTGCAAATGGATTGGGTCGGATTGGATAATGAGCGACTTTGATCAGATCCGATTTTTTGATCAGGTCTGAATATTGAGTCAAAATCCAGCTTAATAGAAGATTGGATCGAGTCAGATCAAATTTATGATCAAATATCTAGGACAATAGATCATTTGGGTCAGATCAGATTCGGATCAACATAGAATTATCTTAATAGTGACAATGATTTTTTAGCTTTTTTAGCTCAGTATAAGTCTCAATCATTTTTTTTCATGAGGGTTTGAGCTCGGTACTTAGATTGAGATTTTGGTATAAAAAAAAATTGAAAATAAAATATATGATTCTCTTCTCCGATTAGTACCATGAGATCACCAAATTTGATGATTGCTAGTTTCTTTGAGATTTGTCCTTTTCAAAAAAAAAATGTGAAGCTAATCTTATGGTTACAATCTATGGATCAAAAATAATAAATTTTATATATTATAAAAAATGAATGGAGGCTCAAAAGTGGTGTGAATAGAAAGAGTTGAAGTGGATTAATCAAGTTTTTTTGAAGTTTGGGTGGCATGATTATGAAATGCGATATGTCAGAACTCAGTTACTTTGCTGAATTAGATTGGGATGGCTGAGTATAAATACATTAATGATATAATTCTTTCTGGCAATCATGGGGTGTTATCTTGAAGTAGCAGTTATGGGTATATAAATTAATAAATATATATAAAAATAAACAAGAGATGTTATAAATTCATTGTATAGAGCTGTTCATTATGTTGATAATTATACTTTTTGATTACTTATTTATTTAATCAAAATTTTTAAAAAATTATCTTTTTTTAATGATTCAAAGTCAAATATTATGCAGTGAAGTTATACCTACGGTTTTTAGAATAATTTATGATATATTGAGATACATAATGGTACAGAAATTTATATATATATGAAATAAAAAAAGTAAAAAAAAAAAAATGAAGAGGATGTTAAGGGCGGATGGGATTGTTTTTATTATGGGGCCACATGAAGTGGCCAATGGGTGTAAAATGGTTGAGAGTAGGGGTGGCTTGCAAAGGGAGCGCAAGCAAAAAGAGGTGACAAAGAGAAAGTACGGCGGTGGACAGCGAGCAGTGCTAGAAAGCACCGGAGAGGAGCAATCGGGTTCATGCGCGGGGGATGGATTGAGGATGGGAGGAGATGGTTGAAAAAGTAAAAAATAAATATATTTTTTTGATACAAAAGGGTGGCGCGGACCTAGTTTAAATCACAAATTCCCAACTTGGTTTCACTAAGTTAGAATACTTTTCAACAGAAAAAAAAAAAAAAAAAAAAAAGGAAAAAAATTGGCAACCGTCCTGATCTAATGGCTGGTTAGGGCATTTCCCACCTTTTTCGTGAACATGAACAAAAGGGCCTCGTAGCGCCATCCCTAAAATCTATTATGAGGCCGTATTGGGCCGTACCCTGATAAAAGTGCGGCTGGGATCCGGATTCATTAAAGATCTCCTCTCTCGCCTTCTCTTACCAACCATCACCTCCTCTCCAGCTCCTGGATCTATTTCAAGAAGAGCCATCAGGGAGAGAGGAAAAGACCAGGGAAGCCATGGGAGTGCCGGCGTTCTATAGGTGGCTCGCGGACCGCTATCCTCTCACGGTGGCGGACGTGATCGACGAGGAGCCGGGAGTCGGCGCCGATGGCCTCCCTCTCGCGGTGGATCCCTCCAGACCTAACCCTAACGGCGTCGAATTCGACAATCTCTACCTCGACATGAACGGCATCATCCATCCCTGCTTCCACCCCGAAGGCCGGGTACTAGTTTTCTCACTTTGTTCCATGCCCTCTTTTTTGACCGATTTCTGCAAGATTGTGACTAAGAATTTAAGGGTATCCATCAAGAAACGAATTTGATTTGCGTATTGATGCTTTGTGTTTGTGCCGCCGATCTTTGATTTATGATGGATTAAGAAAAAATAAGAAATACGTTGCAAGTGGTAAACCAGAGCGCCCCATTGCAACTAATTGCAAATTTTCCCTGAACCCGGTTGAAACCCAATGCCTTGACTGACCATGCTCGAAAATTGAGACGTTTGCACTACTAACGTTGTGAGTGTTAGATTTTTGGAACTTACAAGTTTGTGTTCTTAGGGTTACTATAGATAAAGAATCTCCTTCTTCTGTCTCCCAATCCCTTCTCCTTCACTGATTTTGCTTCAGATGTGAGAACTTTTGCCAGACTAGGGCTCAAAGTGTAGGAGAATCCACAAAGAAATGAACTTGATCTGAAAAGTGTTTCTTTTTTTTTTTTTTGTTTTGCTCTTTTGGGTTGGTCGACATATTGATTTCCAGCAGTTGGGGGTTCTTGATTGTCATCTATTTTAATTTTCTTAGTAGACTTCTGTTTCCTGTGTTGTTGATTGCCCATATATTGGTTGGCGATCAACTTCAAGTGCGCGTCGAAATTGTTAAGTTCATTTTCTTGACCCAGACCCAACCAGCCGGTCTAGATAACTTGGTTGGATTTATCCAAATTGGGTCAGGTCACGTGTTGTCTCAACCAGTTTCCAGATCTACATGCGGTACAGGAAAAGAAAGACTTGGAAAATTAACCCCACATCATGGCTGGGGCATGTTTGATATTTGGGAACAATTCAGCAAGATGCATAGATTAGGAATTCAGAAAAAAATACAAGAAACTTGACAAAAGTTTGGAAATGATTTGATATACAAAAATCAAAAAGAATATTGATATGTCTAGATATTTGTTCATATAGAAACAAGAGTTGGAGTAATAAGAACAATATAAGTTTAGCAATAACAATACCGTTAACAACAATAGTTAGTACCATTAGTTTGCAACCTATGAGTGTTTCTTGAATACAGCATATGTATTTGTAAAAGTTACAAAATTTGTGAATCAGTGAATAATTCTTGAATAATTTATAATTGTCTCACCAAACTTCAGTTAAGGAACAAAATTCATTAATAAATTAATACATTTTCAGTAATTGGAAAAAGAATTATTGCCTGTAAGCTGATGATTGCAGTTATTAACTGAATATGTAGCCAAAATCCCGTAGATATGGTCAACTTTTATTTGCCAAACCCAATTTTTGGAACTAGACAGTCAGGCCCAGCGATTTTGATCAAATCTGATTGTACCATGCGTACGTATGATCTTGCTTTCAACTTACCATTTTTTATCTAGTTCATTCTAATTGCCAAGCTGGGTTATTGCATCTAGCTCCAACATGTTGGATGTATATCCAAAACAGGTATGCATCAAACACTTTGATATTTATCTTTTTTTATTGCCCCTTGCTTTTCTAGATTGGTGGATAATTTGAGTCTTTCTGTAATGAGTTCAACACACCATAATAATGTTGGAAGTGACCCGTTTGCTTTTTGAAGATTGATTGAGAATGAAGGTATTAAAATAACTTTGCAAAATATCCTTTTTCGGTGCCCTCGTACGAATCAGGAAGTTTGAAAAACACATATAACATCTAATATCTTCTAATATTTTCTTTTATACAATATTAAAAGATAAATATATAGGTTTTTTCTCATATCCCTGTATCCCCCTTTTTCCATCTTGCTGAATCAGACACACGGACATATGTCCAACTATGATGTGCTTGTTCTACTCGCGATGCTATAGACACCATTTAAATATTTTTTGTTGAACTTTCTTAGTCAGCATCCATTTACTGATTTTATTTATTAAAGTAACTATTATAGCATGTTCTAAACAAGTTATGTGGGAATCGAAAAGAAATTAGAAATTTATGAGAGCAAATATTTGTTCAAAACCAAAGAGCATCTGTGGTGCCTAAATTCTGCTCTCATTATTTGTATTTTGGCATGGATACAACAAAAATGATTTGGGTGTACTTTACTGACATAAAAACGTGATTGTTGATAATCATTTTATGTTCTTGACTTGAACCTCACATCGTCTACAGGCGTCATGCAAAACTTTTTATCAGGTGAATTGCTTATCGAAAAGGTTTTCTGGTACCATACATGCATGTATACATAAATTTTTACTAGTGAATTGCTTATTGAAAAGGTTTTCCAGTGCTATACATGCATGTATATATTGGAGAATATGAGATTTGTCAACAAACTACGATCAATATTTTTGGAATCTTGAAATGTGGTAAAATGTGCAAATGCCATCATTCTTTTTCTTACCTTATTTTCTTGTTATGAACCTTTAGTTCATTTCATTTCATAGTTTGATATGCTATTTTGAGTGCGTTTTAACGTAACAGCATCCTCCGCAATTTTGATTTGGGTTCTGGACTCGCAATAGTGATATGCAAACCTTCCAAAGTGAGCTATACCAAAGTTAGTATCAGTATTTGAACAATAATGGTTGTTCTTTTGACGCAGCCTTCACCTGCCACATATGACGATGTATTTAGATCTATATTTGCCTACATTGACCATCTATTTGGGCTTGTTCGCCCAAGAAAGCTGCTATACATGGCAATAGGTGAGCTGTTCTGATTTTATGACATGCTGACATTTGAATTAAGTTATTTTATATTTGGAATGAACTGGCTGAACATACTAACTTTTTTTAGTTTGGCAGATGGTGTTGCTCCCAGGGCTAAAATGAATCAACAGCGCTCTCGGCGTTTTAGAGCTGCAAAGGATGCAGCTGAGGCAGTAAGCATATGCATATCATTTTCCAGATTATTATAATAATAGACATTGAATCATCTATTTGTTCAAGTACCTATATGTCGCGTTTCTCAGGCCGCTGAGGAGGAAAGATTGAGAAAAGAGTTTGAGGCTGAAGGAAGGAATTTGTCCCCTGAGCAAAAGCCTGAAACATCTGACTCAAATGTTATCACTCCAGGGACTCAGTTTATGGCTGTGCTCTCAGTTGCGCTTCAGTATTATATACAATTAAGACTGAACCGGACTTCTGGCTGGCAATATATTAAGGTCTGCATATGATCGGTATCAAGTAGATGTCTGTGTTAGGATCCTATATTGGTTCCTTACTCAGCTGTACAATCATTGCTTGTTTTACTTCCTTAAAATTGCTTTGGTTTTCAGGATACTTCTCTCTCTAAATGTATTCATGGAGCATTGCATTGGATAATTATTTGAAGGTTATACTCTCTGATGCGAATGTTCCTGGTGAGGGAGAACACAAAATCATGTCCTACATCAGATTACAGCGTAATCTGCCTGGTTATGATCCAAACACACGGCACTGTCTATATGGATTGGTGAGTTTGTAATTTTTAACTTTATCTATTGGTTTTTTAATTTTTGGACTCCATTCTTTCTAAAGTTCTATATTCTGTTCTCTTGATGCCTAGTGGATCTGTTATGTGCAGGATGCAGATCTGATCATGCTGTCTTTGGCTACTCATGAGGTTCACTTCTCAATTTTAAGAGAGGTTTATAGATTTCTTTCCCTCATGTTTATGCCCACAGTTATGCTATTTAGATATTCATGTCTGGTTCATGGATGCATGTTAGTTATACCAATTGGAAAACAAAAGTTTCCATGTGTTATGACTGCGAACATCAGATATATGCCAGAAACTTGATGCAAATGGGCATTTGTTTGTTCATTTGAGCATGTATGGTGCTCTGTTCATGGATCTCAAAGTCCAGCTGTATTTTGTTGATGTTGCAGTATAAATTTACTTCTGATTTGTACCTGTAACTGTTGCATATAAGTTAAGGTTTGACTGAAGATCCCTTAAACTGAACATGCAGGTGATCTTGATGCCTGGACAGCAGGAGAAATGTTTTCTCTGTGGCAAAATTGGGCATTTTGCTGCTGATTGTAGAGGTAATGCTGATAAACAAACTTCAGAGTTGCAGGCTGTGAATGACACCCCAATTCACAAAAAGAAATATCAGGTTCAGTTCATAATCTACAAATGGTTTTTCATATGTTTTCTTAAACAGTGCAATGTTTCTTCTCTTGCTCTTTTATGTAGTTTGATATCAACATTTATTGGCTACATTATATGCCTATCCTTAATCATTTGTTCTCTGCAGTTCCTTAATATCTGGGTTTTGCGAGAGTACTTGGAGAATGACATGCAAATTCCTGATTCTCCTTTTGAGATAAACTTTGAGCGGCTTGTGGATGATTTTGTCTTTTTATGTTTCTTTGTTGGAAATGATTTTCTCCCACATATGCCCACTTTGGAAATCCGTGAGGTTTGTGATAGGCCTAATTTCAAATTGTAGTCTATAAGTTTAACAACAGTCAAATGTTAGAAGCGGTCTCCTTTCAAATCAATAGCATCATTTTATTCCTTTTCAATTTTGGATACTTAAAAAAAAAATGTTTGAGTGATCTACAATTTAGACTCTTTTCAGTTATTTTGTATGCTTGTGCTAAAAGTGCTTTTTATTTTTCAGGGTGCAATTCATCTACTAATGTTTGTTTATAGGAGAGAGTTTAGAGCTATGGGTGGATATCTCACACATGCAGGGGAGGTAATTATATTATTACTTAGATTTCGTTGAGCAAAATGCTAGAAGTTTTTTAGTTGCTTTAGCAAGGGATGATTGTGTCTGGTGTGAAGAATGATTATCTTAAGATGCTGGTACCATTGTAGTTGCATTCTAATAGGATTGATGCTTGTAAGCCCTTTTTCTTTTCATGAGCATTTGTTTTCTTCTTTGTATATTTAGGTTATCAGTAGATAATAGATATCTTTGTTGATGTTGAATTCTTTGACTTGATTAAATCAATACCTCCACAAGTTCAACATATTGATGATCAGAGGCACAGTGTGGATAGCATAAAACCATATCTAGAAGTACTAATCTATTGATCCAAATGGTGCCTAGTTCCCTCTCCACTTGCCAAATGTTCTAACTAATTGCTAATTGTAAAACTAGCAGTGTTCCTAACTGTTGATAACCTCTATACTGCTTGACAGTATTGGGTTTGTTTTTTTCCATTCTTCACACTTACTGAAGGGTTGCCATGAGGTTTAGACTTTGTTTTTTGACCTAGCTTAAGGAGGCCCATGATTGCCACCCCTGCTTCTTGTGGCTTGTGGGAAGCTCTACTCTTTCATGACATGCTCCAGCGAGGTTTTCTGATGTGGGTTGCCTTTCTAGGTCAAGGCGTGCCCTGTCTAGTGGCTCTTCGTAGAGATGACCTAGGAAAGAAAAAGAGAAGAATCAGAAACATTATAGGGGTACAATATCCATTCTAGACTAATAAAAATAATAAATAGATGATGATATGCACCTGGTTGGGGGTTAGGGGGACGAGATGGATGAAGATATCAACTCTCCCTGCTCAAATTAAAACCCCCAAGGTATTTGAAAATAATAATTTTCTATGCTAAAAGAAGATGAAATGGGTGCAGACTAAGCAATCAAACATTAAATAAAATAAAATAAGAGGAATTGAGAGGAGAGATCAAAAGATGGAAAACTTCAATTTGATGTAAACCATCCAAGTTCTTCAAGCAGTGTTAACCCCCAACAAGTTCAACTTCTTTATCATCGTGCAAAGGGATGAGAATGGTGGATGAAGGATGGATGGTAGGTGGCAAGAAGGTGTATGGGTCAAAGATGGGTGCTCATGAATGGAGCATGGATGGAAAGAGAGGTTTTAGGTGGAGAAAGATGTTATGTGACACTAAGGACTCGTTTGGTTTACGGGAAGAAATTTTTTTTTTCAAGAAGTAGCTTCTCAGGAAGCTACTTCCTGAGAAGTTATTCTTTGAGAATAGGATTTTGGTATGTTTGGTTGATTATGGAAAAGTGACTTATTGCAAGGTAGCTTATGTTTGGTTGAGCATCCATTTTGTAGCTTCCTGGAAAGTTATTTTTTAGGAATAAGATTTTGGCATGTTTGGTTGATCGTGGAAAAGTGACTTATTGCAGAGTAGCTTATGTTTGGTTGAGCACCCATTTTCTTTAGAAAACTGTATAAAATATCTATTATATCCTTGGTAGATATAAGACTATATCTTTTTTTTTTTGCTCATAAACTTTATATAAATATAAATATTATATTTATATTTATATAAATATAATATTAATATAATATAATAGTAGGCTATAATAATTTATTGTGTTAATATAATACTAATATATATTAATATAATATTAATATTTTAATATAATAAATTTATTAATATAGATATAAATATAATATAATATTAATATAAATATTATATTAATATAAATATTATATTAATTAATAAAAATATCATATTAGTATAAATATTAAAATAATATTAAAATATAATAAATATTATAATATTAATATTATATTCATATGAATATTAGGATAATATTAATATAATATTATATCACTATTCAGTATTTTATTCTAACCATCCATTGATATTTTGTAAAATCTTAGTCGCGGATCTAAAGGAATATTTTGGAAAACAAAAAAGTAGCACCACTTTCCATCTCATGGAAAGTGTCAAAACCCACCTCCCCCATAAGTTTCCACTTCCCATGAAATGTGGGAAGTGATTTCCTATGAGAAGGGCTTTTTCCACTCTTTCTCTTAAAACTCCAATCAAACAAGAGGCTCTCTCTCCACTTCCCAGGAAGTGCCTCTTTCTCCTCCACTTTCCATCAACCAAACAAGTTCTAAGGTAGTTTTCCTACTTCTAGATGAGAATTAATGGGCTTAAAGTGGAAGAAGAGAGCAACACAGGTAAAGCATGAGCATGAGAAAATGGTATGCGGGGGCAGCTAAAAATTTTTAATTTGTTGCTATGCATTTGAGGTATGAAAGGAAAAAATTCTATTTTTTGTGCAAATATATGCATTTATTCAAACAAACACACTTAAAAAATGCAGCAGTTCCCATACTTTGAATTTTCATCTTTTTTTTCTAAAAAGGAAGTTTTTATATTAACACACTAAAGTGGTGCATTAGTACATAGATTTAAAAGGATCTGTATATTTGTAAGAAAGGAAATATTTTGATTCTAGATTGGAAAATGTGCACCATTTCAGACACAAGAATTAGGCATTGATTTAAAAGATTGAAATTCTAAATCTAAAGTTTGGTAAAGAAAGGAATTTTCCCAATGAACACACAAGTGATAAGCATTAACATGTCAGTTATGCATCTACTCAGATTTTGTTTTTTTAAATTTTAAAAATGGAAACTTCTGAATTGATGCGTTAGAAAAGTGTGGCTATTTGAATAGAAGCATAAAAATCTGCACTGATTTGAAAATAAAGATTTTCACAAAAAATGATAATTACTAGTTTTAAATGGCTATTACATTCCAAATAATGATTATCTTTGTAGACAAGGTTGGCAAGAGAAAATACCACCCTTAGGGTGGCAAGAGCCCCATATTGCCCGAGGTGCTAGGCACCAAAAAGGCCCTTTCGTGAAGAAAACATGGTGCTGGTTTGTGAAAGCTCTAAAATTGTTTTAAAAATAAACAATATTCAATATCTAAGATTATACAAACATCAAAAAATTAACTTTTCAGGTTTGAACATCCTAAATCATGATCATCTTGACCATTAGATATCATGTTTCATATCTTTCAGAACACCATTTCAAAATACCACTCCCTATTCCATGTTTTTAAACAAAATTCAGCAAAAATAAACCACTAGACTTCCTAAATAGCTTCAAAGTTCAAACATGGCAGCAGAATACTGCTTCCTGAAATATGTTTCATGTTTCTTTAACAACACATAACGCCAAAGAGTAAACTCTAGAATACACCTTTAATTGTAAGGGTTCTATTAAACCAAAATCAACATCCATATGATGCTATCAGATCTCTAAAGCAGGGCAAAAAGGGACAAGAATATTGCTGCTAGAGATTGGCAAGGCGCTCGCTCAAATGCCTTGCACTTTGTCCAAGGTGAACAGCTTCACATCACCTCAGTAAACCTGCCTAGCCTGGGGATGATAAAATGCTCAAGAGTTTCCTTTTCTCGCCTCATGCCTGGAGTGCCTTTGACGGCACTGCTTATAGACACCCAGATATTTTTGCAGCGGTCAAATTGGGTGTCTACAGAGGTTACCATGTCAAGTTTGAGAAATGAAAGTTAAAAAAATAACATGAAAGTTAACAAAAATAACATGATTAAAGTTCTCTGGCAAAATGGGCTAGTGATAATGAGTTTCTCTGTGAATTCTAAGTAAATAATGTGAAACTTGAAGGAAGTTGAGCATCCTTAAACAATTCTTACCATTTGAAGAATGAACATGATAGTTGAGGAAACTATTTTCTCTTATCTGTTTTTATGTTCTTTTCTTTGCTGCTTCCATATGATTTTTAAATTCACTTTTTTTGTTTTTGTTTAGTTATATGAGCAATTCTTAAGCTGAATACATGTCCTTTTTCAGCAAGCAATAATATTTTTTTTGGATGCCTGTGTACTTGTCCTCATGCTATTCATTGTTTTCCATGTCTATGTTACCCAGACCTTTTGATACAGCCCAATGTACCAGTACCTGACAATTAACAAGGACATTGATATGACACTTGGATGTGGCTCCGTAAGAGGAAATTGTTAGATGCTAAAAGGATCTAGCTCTTAGACATGCATCCATACAGCCGCAACTGACAATTTTAATCAAAGTCATTCTAAATACAGTTAGCTGCTTCTACCTTATGATTCTAATTTTTCCAGAGGTTGTGAACCATGTGGTTGATAACTGAAAGAAGCAACAGTACATTCTCTCTACATTGGAAAAACATGTTGTTGTCCTTGTATTGAGTACTGACACGTTAATTCAATTTTGATGTGTTACTTCTAATGCTATTTTTCTTTAATGCTTCTTATTCTTAGCTTAGTATCTGCAGACAGCAAATTAGATGATTGAGTTGAATTGGCTTCTGCTTTAATGTTGTTTTTTTTTTTAACACAAGATGGTTTTATTTGTTTAGGTTTCATTGGACCGAGTTGAACATTTTATCCAAGCAGTTGCAGTTTATGAAGAGCAAATTTTTAAGAAGCGTACTCGTATTCAACAGGTGATTGACCATCCTATGCTAGTCTTGTATGGCTTTGTTCTTGTCAGGCTATACGTATAATAATGGTTACCATTTCTTAGACAAGTAGCAATAACACATTAGAATCTATGTGTTACCGTCCATGTCTCTTAAATTATTGATATGAACACAAGGAGCAATAGGCCAATAGCTATAGTGGCGAAAGATGACTATGAGTAATGCAGTGGAGCTATAAGTAAAATGCCTGGCAAATTGTTTGAGTGCAACATTTAGGAGTCTGAATAAAGGGTGGAATCTGATGAAAGACTGTATTAGCAATATAGCTAGAGAATGTTTTTGAGACTCAAGACATATATAGTTCTGGTTGATTTATGCTATAAGATTAGCAGCGATCTAGGACTATCAATTGGTCTGCCTTAGCTTGTGAAATTTTACTGAAATATTTTATTAAACATGGTAGTTTTCATGCTGTCAAAGTTATTAAGGCTGTAAAGCTCAAGAAAATTTGTATGACATTGATGTCTTGGTTATTTTTAGAATCATTTCATTCAGGAAAGAATGGTCAAATTTAGCAAAATAATTCAAAGAATATGGAGATTGTAAAGGTTGAATATTGGCATCATCAACTTTCATCTCTCAAAAGGTTGTTATAATGAAACAAGAGATTAATTTAGATCCATGCTTTTTCTTTATGAATTTTGCTAAGATATCCCAGTTAAATGTATAATATCTGACCTTATTATTTTTACTTTTGTGGTTATTTTTTGGTTATCGCTTGTGTAAATTCTTTTCATGTTGATATTTGGATCGGATCAAATAAAATTCCTTTGTGTATTCATGCTTTCAGAAAATTACCTCGGATCAGCATATTTCCACACAGTTTTAGTGTTCGAATTGACTTGTTGAAATTTATTTTCATTACTTATTATCACACATTCTGATAAATGTTTCTCAGGCAATTAAAAATAATGAAGAGCAGAAGCTTAAGTTGAAGGGAGAGAATCCTGAGGATCCTCTATTTGTGTCTCCAGACAAGGTATCTCTTTTTGTGATGGTTATGAAGATGGTGAGAAATATTTGTGAAAACATTAGTTGAATTGTTTACTTCTGAACCTAGTTTAGTTGATATGATCTTATCATTATTATTATAATGAAACTAAAGAAATGCTATATGTAGACTTAAGTTTGCAATACTGCAGATTTTGATTCAGTAGAACTCGAACAGATTAGAGATCTGCAGCATTTTCTTAGTCGTAAGGTTAATTTTTTCAAATCTTTTGCAACAAATGTTATGCATCCAAATGACCTTGGATGTTCCCCTTGCTGTAAGCTCTTATATTCCAGACAAAAGGCACTGGAATAAATCATATTGATAAAATTAAATGTTAAATATAATCTAGTTACTTGCCTCTCACATATCTGAAAACTATTCGCAGTCTTGCTAGTTTGTTTGGCAGTGACATTTGATCCGTTGTATCATTTTTTTTCCTATGCTTTCCTATCCAAGTGAAAATTTGTGATGTCCTAAAATCAATCAATTCACATCTGTGCTGTATGAACACCTGGTTGGTCAGGTGCAGCTGAATTCCTTTTATTCAGCATGCTATTATTTGGTCCATGGTTAGAATGAAATTTTTGAGTTTAAAATGTGAATGCATGATAATTTCATTTAAGAATTCCAGTTCACATTGTTGCTTTTAAATTTATTTCTGAAGTAAAACCCGTAGTTTATTATGTTCTGAAAAGCAGGTTTACACTACCTGCTGCTGCCTCAGATGCATTGACATCTTATGTCTTTGTTTCTTCGGTCTTGCTTTTGTTTGATGTATGTCCTAAAAGCCTATATAGCTGACATATTGTAATAATTCTAGAGCACAATTTTGTACTTAATATATTGATATGATCAATAAAAAAGCAATTTCTTTTTCATTCAAGTGTGATGTGTCTTTGAATCGTCCATGGAATTAGTTTCGATACATATTCTCAAAGTGTTGAGAATTAGAGACATGTATTTAATTTCTAAATGCTTTCGGTCATAGGATCATCATGAGGACGGTGATAGATCCGGATAGACTGGCGTACAAATCGCTTCCTTCGGGATAGATGAGTTT
The DNA here is from genome assembly GCF_000442705.2 of Elaeis guineensis. Classification (NCBI taxonomy): domain Eukaryota; kingdom Viridiplantae; phylum Streptophyta; class Magnoliopsida; order Arecales; family Arecaceae; genus Elaeis; species Elaeis guineensis. Next base: position 5,854,966 of record NC_025995.2, read on the forward strand.
TTGGTCTACTGTGTAGAGACACAGGATGACGAGTACAGGTGGTTGTTAGAGAACAACTAGTACTGAGCGTGACGATACGAGAGATCACTTGGATTTCTATTCAATCGTCAGTGATTGTCTCGATGCTGTAGTTGTATGACTGATCCTTTGACTTGAGATGATACTGCTACTTGCAGTGAGGCTGCTGAAATTTGACTGACACATAAACATGAATCTCAATGAGCCCTTGTAATGGATGTTGGTGACAGTTGGTCCACTGTAAGAGTAGGGTGCGTATCAAGATAGGATCTATCGACCTTGATAGAGAGTAGTCCTATGAGATTTGAAAGATTAAGTCAAAGAATCTATGGCCATAGTAGTGTGATTGATGGAAAAGAGTTCATAGAAGTTACAACTGAACTTGAGCTAATCGAATCTATCACATGACTGATGTTGAGGTTCGACGATTTATCCATGACCTGCCATTTAGTCGGAACTCACGATAGAGGGATCGAATCACACGTTAACTACACCTAGAGGTTCATTTCAGTTCTACTGGGTTGCTACTACATACTGCTAGGTGTCACTGGTGGATTGTAAGAGCTCACTAGGATCGTTCTGGATCGACAATCTTTGTTGAGTTAGAGTGGAATTGTTCCGACCTATTGAAAAGAATTTCAATGATACAATGATGGAGATCATTGTATATCTTACTATCAGATATAATTGAACCTATGGGGTCACACAACAAAGGGATTAGGTCTGGAATAAGTAATTAAGCTTATGAAGTGTCAAATGGGTTTAGAAAAATCCATTAGGTTCATGATAATCTTGCTAGCACATGGTTGGACCCAATTTCTCTTTCCGTTGGGATTACTTATTTGATAAGATAATTCTAATTTAATTACCTGCTTATAACCTACATGAATATAAGATTCATGAGACTCCAATTATTGGGTGTCTAAGGTTATGGATCATATTAATTAAGGGTGCAAGTTCCTAATTAATTTTTTTGATAGTTATTTTTGGGCACCACCTTGATTTGATCAAGTTGGGCATGTCCATTGATTAGAGGGCTTTTAGTTCTCTTATGGGGCGTCTCTTAGGTGTGTTTTGGGGTGTCTAATTATGGGTGCGAAGGTCCCAATTGTTGGCGCCTAAAGGGTCTCCTAAAGTAAGTAGAATAACTTAAGTTAATAGGAAACCCAATGCAAGTAGGACTTGTATTATGAGATTGAACAGGATTCAATCCTCATGTCTATTTAAAGGGACCTCCCCTAAAGTCCCTAGAGTATCCAAACCAGCAGCTTCTCACGCCCAAAGGCTTTCCCTATGCCCTCTCTTCCTCTCCCGTTCTCTTCTTTTGGGCGTTTTACACGCCCATCCCTTGGGACGCGAGTCCCAAGGAGTTCCACGCCCAAGGTGTTGGGCGTCCCACAATTTGCTAGTTGCTGGTGTTTTGTAGCAGCACAAAGCAAGGAGAAACTCTAGAGAAGAGGAAAAGAAGAAGATCAATGAGAAAGATCAAGCGTTAATCGCGATTCAGGCTTCATTCAGATTTAGCAGGCTGAATTTTAGAGAACCAAAATTCAGATTAAAGAGGACTGTTCCAGACTGATCCCGAGTGGATACTCGTAGAGGTCAGACACTTGTGCGGCTAAGAGAGAACCTCTTCTCTTCCAGATCCAGATTCGAAGAAAAAGATTGCGAAACAGGTATGTGATTTGATCACAATCTGAATTCAGCATATATCAATTTCAGCATATGAGAAAGATCCATGTCTTTTTATGTTTTCATTCATTCATAATTCAGATTAAAAGTATTTTAATCTTATTCTCCGCTGCGATGTTTAGAAAATAAAGTTTTTGAAATACATATGCATGCACCAAATCCCGAATTCCAACAGCTTTGTTGTGTGGAAATGCGTGCTACAGCTCTTGACTAATTTGTTGCCATGTATGGCCTGTTTTTTCTTGAGCTTGTGTGATAATTGCCATTGGACCTAAGCAAAACCTGCTTGGCCTGCTTGGGTCGGCTCAGCATGATTTTTTTTTTCCCAAGCTTGAGCTTGAGCTAAGGTTTTAGGCCTGATGGGCCTGCCTGAGTCTAAAAGTTTAGGTCTGATTTAAAATCAAGACAGGTTGGGCTTGGCATTTTTTAAGCTACCCCTAACCTGTTAATACATATAGAGGTAGGCTAGAATATGGTCGACGGACTTGGAGCCAAATCCGGTCGAGTTCTCCACTGTTTGATCCCCCCAATCTGCATGGATCTCCATGCAACAAAATAAAAGTTAACGGCCACTTTTCTATCTATTTAGGGTTAAAAAATATAAAAAACCAAGACATTAATGCAGATGGGATGGAAAAAAATAAAAAAAGGCCATTAATGCAGATGAGATAGGGGTGGGATTGAGTTTGTGTTTATTTTGGAGTTTCCTATTTATTCTGCCGAATTTGTGTTGATCCTGGAGTGTTTTTGTTTTTTCTGTTTTTGTTTATTCTGAACTCGTTTGTGTTTATTTTAGATAGGTTTGTATTTTTTTTTGAAGGGGTTTGTGTTTATTCTATCCGAACTTTGTGTTTATCTTACATAGTTTGTGTTGATTGCAGGGAGACGAAAAGTGACTTGTCACGTCTATATTAATGGTGGGACCGGCCACTTTCCATTTTTCGGCAATAAACACAAACTTTAAATACAATAAATATAAACCCTTTTAGAATAAACATAAATATGTCTAGAATAAACACAAACAGAAGAAACAGAAACATTCTAGAATAAACACGAATGCTGCAGAATAAACACAACCTCGACCACCACCCCATCCCATCTCTGCATTGATGGCCTATTTTTTTAATATTTTTTTCATCCCATCTATATTAATGACTTGATTTTTTTTTTTATATCCTATTTGCATTAATGGCTTGGCTTTTTTTATATTTTTCCATCCCATGCACATTAATAGCTTGGCTTTTGTTATATTTTTCCATCCCATCTGTATTAATGGGCTGGCTTTTTTTATATTTTTCCATCCCATTTGTATTAATGGCCTAACCTTTTTTTTTATATATATATATTTTCTCAAAACTCAAACGGGTGGAAAAAAACGGCCGTTAACTTTTTTTCTCTGCATGGAGATCTGTGCGCATTGGATGGTGGGGAAGTCGAATGGATTTGGGCTCAAATCTAGTTGGTCGGAGCCTAGCGACCTCATATGTATACATATTATAATTTTGTATTTATATTGTTTATTTCTGCCTTTTATCCTAATGTAGAATTCAAAATTTAGAAAAGGGAGAAGGGGATTGGGAGAACTTTAAATCGCTCACCCTGCCTTTCTTTCTGTGTCCTCTCCTTGCTGCTGCCACTTGTCACTCCATTGGCTCCACCTGGCCTTCTCTCTCTCCACTCCCTCCCCACGCACACCCAACAGGCCACTTCCCTCTCCTTCTTCCTTCTCTCACTACGTCTTTTCTAGCTGGTCATCATCTCTCTCCTCTCTTTCAACACCATCCTCTGCTGGCCACCACCTCCACCTTTTCTCTCGCTCTCTCTCTGCACCTGCTCTTGCTGACCTCCACTGCCTCCCTCTCTTTCTCTCTTTAGTACCTCCTCCCAGCTATGCACCACTAGTAAACCTTCCTAGCTTGCCCTAGCCTTCCCCCAGACAATCAGATTAGGTTCGGGTCTTTTACTTTTTTGGCTGGGATTGGGCCTAAGAAAATTTTACTGATATCAGACAGAGCCAACTCGAGTTATGCCCGGCATATGCTGTGGTCTAATCGGCATTATCCATGTGTAGATTCACATTAGTTATATATTTGCCCATTGGTTAGTTATATCTTGTCCATTAGCTAACCTTGTTGCCACAGCTAGTTATCCACTTCTTTGCTACCTAACTTCCCATTTTTTTTTACCTTGCCACCCGAATGTTTTTCTAGCCTCCCCAGCTTGATTGTCTATGTTATGATGTAGCCCTTCACTAGGTGACAATGAATCATTGATGCTTATCCAGGCTTCCTTCAAAGACTGGATCACATTTTTCACAGCATTTTCAGGGTCAAAACTGTTTTGTCCTTTATGACATAATTTAGCCTGTCTCATGCCAATTAAGCTTATTTGCATATGAAACTTATCACTGTCATGGCACCGTTGCTCTCTCTCTCTCTCTCTCTCTCTCTCTCTCTCTCGCAAGTGCGCGCGCATATGTGCGCACACTCGTTTGCTTGCTCTCTTGCTTTTATCTTATTGGCACTTCCTAGTGATCATAAGCTTCCAATGGTAATCATGCTTTCTTAAAAGGCATCTCTGCCCCTCATTGGTTTTGAGCATCTTTGTCTGATTAACTATCTACTACATTAACAGCTGTAGTACTTGTGGTGCTGCACCTGCTGCTTAGTCCATTTCCCCCCTCACCAAGGATTCTTTGGGATATCTTGAAATTTTGATCCCACATCCACTTCCTGGATGCCTGCTTCCTAATAACTTTCCTTGAGAGTTTTGCTGACGTTCTCTGGCACAGAAACATATTTTATTTTATGTAACAAAGCTCATTGGTTTGCTAATACTGGAGCTAACATTCCCATTGAGAGAGTCACCACACCTTTGATCCTTCTATCTCTTTTGTTAAAGGAATGGTATGCTATCCACCATGAGTTTAGAGAGAACCAGAAGATGCTTGAATAGTGGCCTCTGTTTTCTTTTTCTAATTATTTCTGATATTGCTAAATCTGTTGTTCTTTGTACTTTGTTGTATTTTAGAATTGCTCACACATGATTTAGGTCATGCAATTTTGTGAATGATTCATACATCCATTCCCTTATGATGTTTCTTGCTTAAGCTTGGGTCCTTTGTGACCCACTTTATTGCCTCTGTTACAGAGTCTTGATGCTTCTTTGCATGAAGAGCTCTTTAGATGAAAAAAATTTGGTTATATGCTTCCTGAAATCTATTGAGAACACTGTACAAGAAATGTTCTGAGATTTTCCTTGCTGTATCTTCATCTTCACACATGCATGATCGGCTACAAGCTGGAAATATTCTTTCTGAAAACTGAACATGAAGTTCTGTCATCCATTTTCAGGTAAAATTAGGAGAACCTGGATATAAAGAAAGGTACTACATGGAGAAATTTGAAGTAAAAGAGTCTAAGTCAATTGATGATGTCAGGAGAAATGTTGTAAGTTGCTTCTTATTGCTCACCAATTGCACTTGAGGTTCTTCATGAAATACTATAATTTTCTTGTGGGCTACATAAAAAATGCACATATACCAGTTAGTCTGCCTGTTGTATAAAGCTAGCAAAATTGCTCTATTTATCTTACTGCCCATTTCCTGCACTAGTGTCAGGGAAGAATTTATAACGTCCAGCTGCAAACTGATAAGAAAATTCTTGTTGCTTTATGGTTATGATTTTATATTATTTCCTGTTGTGGGTGTAATGTTCTTTTAAAATCATCATGTAACTCTAGATTGAAAAAGCTAATTTGGATCTTTTGTGCATTAGTAATATGCATTGCAACATGATATTAAAATTTTGGGTTGGTGTGACCTTTGATTGGTTCAGACTTCAGGCATTTCAGTGTTTTATAGTTTATGTGGCTTTATTTTGGAAAGGTGTTTATACTAAAATGCATTCTATTATGTAACCCAAACTCCACATTCATCATGTTTTTATTTTTCTTAGTTTGATTTCCTCTTTCAGTGAAGGTTCTTTGTATAAGACCAGTGTTGCATGGAGTTAAATGAGAGCATTAGATATGGTTATTTATATCAACATTGCACTCTGCAAGAGGTAAAAAAGGAGGTACCATGATATATATAAGAAGAGATTATATTTAAATTAATCTTGTTAGTGTAGAATAGAAAATTGTCGTGCCCCAACCCACAGGGTGTTGAGGGATGTGGCAGCCCACTGCAGATGCACACGGCTGGGCCACACATGCAGATAAGGTGATATGACCTGCCAAAGATAACGAAGTAACAACAATCAATAACATAGGTAGGACAAGAATTTCTATGGCTAATTAAAATTTTCCAAACTTGAATTGGCCGCATGCCAATCCCGAACTGCTACTAACAATGCTGTAATTACACATTAAGGTTGCGTTTGGTAGCTGGCAATCTATCTAGATTGCTAGCAATTTAGTGTGGTAATCTGGATTACTGTGTTTGGTATGCTTTTTGGATGGTAATTCAGATTGCCTTGACAATCCAGATTGTCTCATGGAAAGCAATTTGGATTGTCTTGGGAAGGGGTGGCTATCCAGATTACCACTTCTTTGGCAATGTCGTAATAAAAATTTTGGACAAAATTATCGTTCTAAAAAATCACACAAAACCTATTGCCCAACCCTCCCCATCCCACCCACCCCTCTTTGCGTGCACCTCCGGCCCGCGGCTCCTCCATCTTCCTTTGTCTGCTCGTAGCTCTTCTGCCCTTGTCCCCCACCACCCCCTGTGGCTCCTCTACACCCATCTCTACCACCCCCATGGCTCCACACGCGCCCACCCCCCAGTGCCCGCGGTTCCCCACACCTTTCGGCCTGCCATTTCTCCGCGCCACCACCGCACCCACATCACTTCCGTTCTTCTCACCATGAAAAAAGAAGAGCACCCATGGCAAAATTATTGGGGGTATTTTGAGAATTTGATTTCACATTACCGGTAATCTAATTATCATACCAAATATGTCCATCAAGATTTTCAATAATTTTACTGCAACATTACCTGTGCGTACTAAACACAGTAATCAACATTACTGGCAATCTATCCTGAAGGCAATCTACATTACCTTCAAAGATTGTCTGGTGATGCACCAAATGCAACCTAAGGCAATTTACAATATACCTACAAAAAAATTTAAATCCTTCAAATTATGACAAATGTTACAAAATCATAAAGTCCTGTCCAACTAAATTCAGCATCTTGCTCTATGCTCACATCCCAATTGCAACCCATAATCGACTAAACTTTGGACCTTGAAAAAGAGAGAAGGGTGGGCTAAAAAGCCTAGTAAACAGCCAACCCCCTGACCAAAAGGGTAGAGCAAGTGTAACAAATAAATTTTGAACAATTTACCGATGCACGATAAAGAATAACATATTTAACAATATAGGGTTTTCGTCATCAAAATTATACATTTAATTCCAATGAGCTATATATAAATCATTTTCCAAATTGGTATTCCAATTATAATTCCAAGTAGTATTTTTATAAGTCATCACCAAAACTAAATTATCTTATGCAAGGTTTTCATTAAGCAATTTATGATCACTTTTTGAAACAATTTATCAAATAAAACGAACAATACCATTATCGGAGTGAGGATTTCATAATCATTGTTTCATATACAATTATTTCCTAATATGAATATTCGAACTATTTTTCAAAACCAGTGTTTTACTTCCAATTCCAAAGGGTGATTTATAAGTCAGATTCCAAAACCAACATATCACTTATATAAGTATTTCTATCAATATGTCACTTTTCAAAACCATTTTCTAAATCAATATTTCACATATAAATCCAATAATCAATTTATAAACTATTTTCCAAACTAGTATTTAATAACTCATCAGTCTATGAGACTACAACCTACAGTGGGGCTTAAAGTACTGCATTTAATGTATAATGAGACTACAACAACATTGTCTTTATGGCAGGGTCCAAAGTACCATACTTAACCACTGTGGAGAAGGTCCATACTTAACCCCTGCAGAGTAGGTCCAAACCGTATTTAATCCCTGCAGTATGTCATAAGTATTGCATTTAGTCCTTGTGGAATAGGTTCAAAGTACTGTATTTAATCCCTGTGGCATAGGTCCAAACTAATCGAGTCCCGAAACGGTCAAATGCCAATGTATAATGCCATGATGGAGTCCAAAACATAGCTTGAGAGGCCAAAACAAACACATAAATTCCAATTATTTTATAAATATCATTTCGTCTTATTTTCCAATCACAAATATGGCTCAAACAGTTCATAAAATCTTCAATTATATGTATCAAGAGTTTCAAATATTTGACATACATGCATGGTTTTCAACTAATTATTTCAAACACTTTCAAAAATGCACAACTCAAAGTTTCATGCAGAGATTTTTGATGATTTAAATTTTAAGTAATTCTTGCAAGCATGATAATAATTTATAATTACGAACGTACATAAATTTCAAAGATGTGTATGATCAATGGCATAACAATCTCTTGCTTGATCGAATTTAGGTGCGTACAAAGTTGATTATGCGATTTTCAAAGCATTTAACAGTGTTAGCATAAATACATATTTGAGATATATAATTAGAAATACTTTGGTTTGGTTGAGGCTACTTACCTTCTCGTGCTAACTGAACGTCTTGCAAATTCTCGAACAATTAAAAATCAACCTCAAAATGAGGTAGTAGAGGATTAAATGCTAGCTTTTGTCTATCCATTCTTTTATTCATGATTAATCTAGATATTTTCATCTCTCAGGTCTATATCACTAATAGCTGGTCCAATCAAAAATGTTTCTTCCTAGGGGAAATCCTGAAATCATCAAACTTTATAATTAAGAAGTAGACTCATCTCATGGCTTAATGATCCATGACTTAACATTTTCCAGCTAAAATTTCAGACTAAAATTCTTGTCCAAGTTAAAGTTATTCGGACTGGAATAGGTCAGAAACCTGTCCGTCCTGATATCACCATCAGAAGACGCAAAATCTTTTCTATCCCCTGAATAATATATGAACTATAAATGAATAATATATGAACTAGCGTGTTAGTCTTTATGTTTATGTTTTGAGTCCTGTCTTTCTCTCTTATGCTCATCCTGAACTCCTGTACAGTAGCACTTTAACATATTATTTCCATGTTCAATTTAATTGCTCTATAACTTCTCCAGGGCATTGGGACATAAAGGACATCAACTGCTGCTTGGATGTAATCTGATTTTATTGACAAATTAAATTAATTAATTATTACATGTTTCATTGATATCTTGTTAGATTTAAATTGCAACTTTGAGCTAATTATTTGTTATTTCTTGATTCTGTGAAGCGGCATGAATATGTAGGGATATTTTTGTGTTCTATCGGTTGTATGCCTCTACATTTAGTATTACTCTTAAAATTAGGTTTGTGATGGAGTTCATGATTTAGTGGTGGCACATACTCATTTAGGGGCAGTCATGCCTGCTTAGGGAACAGGATAGAGAACTTCCAAGAGTGGTTCAAGGAAAACATGCTAATATTTTGTTTCCAATCATTTGATAGATTGATGGTGATGTGATTTGTTGGCAGGTCCAGAGCTATGTAGAAGGCCTTTGCTGGATCATGCGATATTACTATCAAGGTGTCTGTTCATGGCAGTGGTAAGTTGAATTTTAATATATCTAAGAACTGTTTAATGCATTTTCTCCCACTTGCACCTGTCCCAATTTTTTTTTTTTCTTAATTATAATTACATGGGGTGTTTCACCATTGTCCAGAATGAATGTGAGGACTAACAAGTAGTTTGTTTATTGTCACCCGTGTGAAACTTGTTAAGTACTATTGCAGTGGTTATTCTTTGTCTCTATGCAACCAAAGCTTTAACTTATATTATAATTTTAAATTTGTGTTGTCTATTTTTCAGGTTCTACCCATACCATTATGCTCCATTTGCATCTGATCTTAGAGGCTTGGCTGATGTGGAAATCACCTTTTTCTTGGGACAGCCATTTAGACCATTTGATCAGCTAATGGGAACACTCCCTGCTGCTAGGTTTGCATAGGCTTGAGTGAAAGTTTTTGTGTAATTACATAATAAATTTGGGATTACGATTCTCCATGGATGATTTATCTTTTTGTGTAGTTCAAATGCATTGCCCAAGCATTATGGAGCATTGATGACAGATCCAAAATCACCTTTAAGCTCCTTTTATCCTGATGGTATACCTATATAATTGAGCATCTTTTTTCTCTGTCTACCTAATTTGATTCTCCTTTTATTTTACCCAATAAAATTGCAACCCAAAAGTTTTATATTTTTTTCTTTTTGACAGATTTTGAAATAGACATGAATGGTAAACGCCTTGCATGGCAGGTCAGCTGCACTTATAGATTCATTTTTTTCCTTTTTGCATGTGGTAATTGATGTTTGAGGAAATGATTGTGCTTCAATATCTCATTGAACTCAGGGCATTGCTAAGTTGCCATTCATTGATGAAAGGCGTCTGCTTGCTGAGACGAAGAAGCTTGAGGATACGTTGACGGTGAGGATTTCGTCGACTATGCATCCTTTTCTTGTTATAACTTTGGTGTTTGGTTGCGCAATAAATAGGGGGATATGCCCCCAAATTCTTGCCAAACACCGGAGAATTGGGGCTTATACCATTGGGGGGGAGGGGTTATCCCCCCACATAGTGGGAATTAGGGATGGCGATGGGATGGGTTTTTCTGGGTATCCGACCCATCCCAAACCCTAATAGGACCCATTTTGCATATCCTACAGGGTTTGGGACGGGTTTGGGATTGAAAACTAAAACCTGAATGGATTTGGGATTTATCCCTTGAGTACCTACTACCGGAACCTGGTTAACTAACACAAAACCCTGGCCATCATGTAAGCTTCCCTATTTGGCCATCGCTCCAAACCTCCCACCTAATTGAGATTTGAGACTCTTGAGGACCAAAAAAAAAAAAAAGAAATCGGGAGAAAACATAGGAAACCCCCATCATATAAGCTTCCCTATTCGGTGCCGTTCCAAGCCTCCCATTCGATTAAGACTCCTGAGGATGAAAAAAAATAGAGGAAATCGGGGAAAAACATAGGAAACCCCCATCATATAAGCTTCCCTATTTGGCGCGGTTCCAAACCTCCCATCCGATTAAGATTCCTGAGGATGAAAAGAACAGAGGAAATCGGGGGAAAACATAGGAGAAATCCAGGAAAACAAAGGAAAGACGTGAAAAATTAAAAGGTAAGTCCTTTTCCCACATAGATTGATATTTTTTTTTCTTTTTTGCTTTTTTTTCTTTTCATATCATTCTCTTTTTGGAGTTCTGTGGGGAAAGAGAGCACCTGAGGGAGATTGGATGGGTTTCTTAGGTTCCATTTGGGGTTTTTTTAGGACTTTGTGCGAGTTGTGTGCTGTGAGTTGGTTCCTTGGGGTTTTGAGAGGTTGATCTTGGTAGAAGTATGATACCACCTTTCTGAGTTGTCATGTGGATGCTTGAACAAGGCCTTTCTTCTGCTATTCAACTCCAAGGGCTGATGTGTCTTGCACCGGCCACCACAAACTAAGAGAGACAAGGACTCAAGGCAAATCAATGATGGGTAATTGGGGGGGTTAGGGTACCGGCGGTTATACCAATTTTAAATGGGACGGGTTCGGGATTTTCAGTTAATTTTGTAGTTGTGTTTGGGATGGGTGTGGGTAGTAAGATTTTAAATGGGTTCGGATATGGGTAGGGCAAATTTTGCGGGTACCCTACCCGTTACCATCCCTAGGTGGAATAGTCTTATACCATGGAATAAGCTTGTCCCAATTGTCTTTAATTACCATTTTGCCCTTATCCACTCTGTAAACACTCAAAAAGATGCGAGGGCAATTTCTTTTTTGCAATAAAATCTAAACATTGGGAAGTCCAATGTGCATTATTCCCTCCAGCTATTCCCTGCACTTATTCATCAACCAGGCTTATTTCGTGGAGTAGGCCTATTCCTTCAACACTGCCAGGGATATCTGCAAGGGATATTCCTCCACTTACTCTGCAACCAAACACCACCTTAGTTTTTATTATGTTTCCTGATGTATTGATTTGTTGTGATCTTTTGAGCCTACACAGGAAGAAGAAAAGTTTCGGAACGCAATGATGTGTGATATACTTTATGTTTCCATAAATCATTCTGTGGCTTCACAAATTTATACACTATATCACATATGCTATCAGCTTTCTTTTCAAGAGGCACCAATTACTCCGATAGATGCAGCTGTTAGGTCAGTAGCCGATTTTTTTTTGTTATTTCATGTGCATTCTTATATGTAAGTGTTTTTTTTCCTATTAAATATATATTTTCTTTTACTTTGTTGCAGTGATGGAATGAATGGATTCCTTTGTCTGCGTGAGAGGAACTTTTACAGCATAATGGTACCTGCGCCAGTGAAAGGTTTGAGCAGACTTGAAAATAACCAAGTTTTGTAAGTTTTCAGCAACCTCTACTTTGCAGCAGTAAAAGAAAAAATGATACCATCAATTCGGAAATTCTCAGTTGCTTTTGTTTCATTTTGCTATTATGATGTAGGAATGCCACGTATCTTAATCCTACATACCACCAACATATTCCAGAACCTCCTGAAGGTGTGATCATACCTGAAAAGGTACTTCTGGAGCAGTATCTTTCTATATTTGCAAAAGAAAACTTGGAAGCAGACATTGAGCATAATCACTGTTAACTTATCTACTCTTTTCTGGAATTATGTCATTTTTTTTTAATTTTTTAATATAAATATTTATTGTGAATGATAGAAGTATAGAATTGAATGGCTTTGGGACTTCGAGCGATGTGACTGTACTTGCTTTTACTTGTGATAGTTGCACCAAAGTATATAACAATATATTTCTACATTCTATATCTTAGATCACTATCTTTTGACTTTATAGAATGATCTTTTTTGGTATTATTGCAATCATGCATCTGGCTTTGAAAGTAAGAAAGCATACTTTTTTCCATTCCAAGAATAAATATCACTTTATGTTGTTGAACATAAAGCACACACCGATTCATTGAGTTTGAACTAATAGCTAGTCTTCATATGATATGGCTTTTCCCCCTTCTCTCACATGTACGTTCTTGGAGGATTTCAACTTTGATGTCGGCATAGTTCAGAAATATAGTATGTTCATCTTCCTTTTTCTTTACTGGATAACATGCAGAGTAATTTTTCGTTGTGTTATGTACTAAAGAAAACTGAGCATGTACCTGTACTGTATGGTAATGGTTTCATATCATGCTTTATCAGCAAAGGCATACTAACATATCTCATATTCTACAAGGTCTTAAGTATGATGGAATGGATCTGATAATTTGACTTATATTTAACTGCAAATTTTGGATGGTCTGAGAAATTATATCGAAAACATTGTTGGTGGATATTTGTTTCAATTTAAAATTTACAAACTTAATATTAGCCGAGCTAATATGTTAGGTAAAACTACTCTCCATGGAATGTTATATCGGCCTGAATTGCCTGGTTCAAGGTATACCGAGCTGTCCTAAGGGCGGATTGGCATGGCTCTGCCCTGAGTCTTTAGAAATTTGGTGAGGGAAAGGGAGACCGAGAATGAGAGAGAGGAAAAGTGAGCGAAGGAGGGGGAGGGAGAGGGAGGAAGGGAGAGAGAGAGGGGGAGTGGGAGGGGGAAGAGAGTGGAGAGAGGCCGAGGGAGGGTAGAAGGCAGCCTCCGTTCCCCTGTTTTGAACGAAACAGTTGCCAAGGTTCTTTTTCTTATTTTATTTTGGCTTTGTGAGATAAAGTTGGCAGGCGTTGCCGACCTCACTTAAGGGGAATGGAGGCCACCTTCAGCCCTCCTTGGGCCTCTCTCCCTCCCTCCCTCCTTATCTCTTTTTCTCTCTCCTCTTTTCTCTCTCCCCCTCCCTTGCTGGCAGGACTGTGTTGGTATGATCTGGAATGGAACGCATAGTACTGTACTGTACCATCGGGCAACACAGCATACCTTGCTACATTCTACAGTAAAACAGCATTTCCAAAGGTATTTACGAGTTAATGCCAACTTAACTCTGAGTTGTTACCATCTAAAACTGTTAGTTGAAATTAGGTGCAATGCAAATTGCTGTTAATGTTTCATACAAGTTTATTTGGCTAGTAGATGGGTAAAAGAGCAAAATTGTGGTAGATGGGGATTCATTGACGGAAATGATTCTATCTGCAAGGAGTACGTGGAAATGTTGTTACCTGCCGAATTTAGAATTTGGGTATTTACAAACATTTATTCAATATATTATTGTATGCTTTTGGAAGAGGACCAAGGTTTTCTCCTCTTGTTCCTCTCGTTTTTTTTGGTCTCTGCCTTGATTAGATGTCGTTGCTTGATTTGATCTTCTCTTAAATATGGAATTTATCCAATATCAACATTTCTTCATTTCTTCTTGTATGCTTTTGGAAGAGGCCCGTTCTTCTCTTCTCATGTTCCTATCTCTTTGTTGGCCTTTACTTCGATTTGATGCCATTGATTGACTTGATCTTCTCTTAGATATTGATGTGGTCCAATGCCCTCTATCTTTTTCCCTCTTCATCAAGTTTTTGTCTTCTAGTGCCTTCTAGGTTTTGTCTAATAGGTTGAGCAATCCATGCATCTAGATGTGATTGACTAGGCACCTCGTTTGCTGCTCATTGTTGAACTTGATATGGTTTAGGTTCTCTTTAACATGGCAGTGCCAATTATTTTTGCTACTAGAATCAGACTCTAGTCTAAGACTTAGCGCATTCGCTCTCTGTCACATATATTTATGGATCTTCCAAGACGACCAATGTCTCAGTCCTGCCAATGCAAAATAAGTGATGAAATCTATAAATAGGAAATCCACACTATAAAAATGGTCTATAGCCATCTTGTTATCTTTGCTTTCCAAGAGCATTTGCGGCTGAGCTAGAATGGATTTATATTCCATTTGAGTTTTGTAATTACTATAAGCTATAGCAGCATGCTTGTTTCTAACTCGTTGTCTCGTGCATGCTGTCTACTTTTACCTGTGCACTCGTTATTCAAATCCAAAGATGTTCTTTGTCAATGGTAATGATGTATACGTACATGTGGGGGACCATTATGATCCTTATGTTATTACTAGTATGATCCTTATGTAATTACTTTATTTATTGGTGCAATCTTCTCATTTCAAGCAGTTACCTTGCTATTTGTGTAATACAAAAGTGTGAATATAAGCTGTACATGTATATGAGCATACTTGCTGATATATATATATATATATATTTTTTTTTTTTTTTCCTTTTTGGATTTGAGAGTTATTTGGAGTTGAACCTTGGAATGACTTCTTTGTGTTTATTAATTACTATTTTGATGTTTTTTAATTTCTTGATAATTGTTAAATACTTCATCCGATCTTGCTATGTCACAGGTTTTGAAACCTCAAGACATTAAACCATTCCCTGTGTTATGGCATGAAGACAACAGTAGTCGACATCAAGGTGGCAGAGAGAGGTATCCCTATTATTTTGCTTCTATGATCACATATTGTTGCTTTAGACCTTATATGGATTTTGCTAGTGCTTTAGTTTGTAGACTCATCACCTAACATTTTAGGAGATTGTTGTGATGCCGGACAGCCATTAAGGGTTGCACAGGTTCACTAAAATTATGAAAATGAGGGCTAAGTTTCTGTTTAGCAGCGAACAAATCATAATCATAATTATGCAGCCTTTTCTCAACTATTTGGGGTTGTCCTCATAGATCCTCATTTGCCAAGTATTCCTATCTAAGATCAACCTAATGTTATTTCAGGTTTCTCCATATCCTTCCTCATAGTCTCTATTGATGTCAGTTTAGATCTTTTTTTCTTGCAACTCTACACAAACTAAAGTATCTCTCATTGCAAGAGCCTCCTCTGATCTTTGTTGTGTATATCCATATCATTTTAATCAATTTTCCATCACTTGCTCCATTTGTGCAACTCTTATAGATCCTTAAATATATTTATTTCTTATTCTATCATTTCTAGTTTTGCCACAAATCCTTCTTAACATTCTCATATCTGCCGTATAGTTTGTCTTCATATACCTAATTTCCCAGTACTCTTAACTCATACAACATTGCAGGTCTTACTATTCTCTAAAATTTTCCCTTAAATCTCCAAGGTGTGCGCTCATCACATAATATTTCAGATGCACTGCTCCACTTCATCCAACCACCTCTTAATTCTATTACATATCTTCGTCCATCTCTCTATATTTTGTATAATGGATCCTGAATAACGAAATCGGTCACTCTGTGGTCTCCAAGGTCTATCAAACCATGCTGAATCGGCCGGTTTGAAGCATACCGAACAAGACTAATTGGTTACTGGCATGATTCATCCTGTTGGTTCAAAATGTAATCCCTACAATGTTTTTCATGCTCCTATGGAGGGGGAGAGGGAGGAGAGAGGAGAGAGTAAAAGAGAAAGGGAGGGAGAGAGAGCTCGAAAGCCAAGAGTCATTCCTAAATGTCAGATTTGTTAGACCAATCCTTCCCTCCTTGCTAATGGTTTTTCCTATTCATCCCTTGCTTTTGACTCTCTGATTCAGTTTGGAGGAGGGCCAGAAAGTATGAAGGGAATGGAATCTTCTAATCTCATTTTATGGACCTTACTGATGGACTTCAGACAAGAAAGTTTGGTCTATTTCAAGAAGGGCATATTTGCAGCTACTAGAAAAGCTGGTTTTATCTTTCACAGTATAGTTAGAAGGTTAAAAAAGAGGATAGGATTCCTCAACCACTACCTTGCCAGTTGGTAGGATGAATCGATGGGGTTGCCCTTGTTTCGTTTCAAAACAATAGAGCCCTTTTCTTTCTTGTTGATTTTGAATTGAGATCAGTAAATGTCAGCATTGACAAAGTATTTGCTGATTTCAATTCGAAATTGGCAAAAAATAAGGGATCCTCCATTTCGAAATGAAACAAAGGCAACCCTGTCAATGAGGGATTTTGAGCTAACTCTCTCTCTCTCCCTCCACCTCTCCCTCCCCTTCCTTCCTCTCCCTCCCAATCTCTCTCCCTTCTCCCTCTTCCCATCCCTCTCCGGCTCTCCCTACGTCGGTATGCCCCAAAATGGCATGATATGATATGGACGTGTATCATGCTGAACTGGTCGTTGGCCGGCACCTCCTGCGGTATGGGTTTGGTAAACCTTTGTGGTCTCTCTTATCCATCAATCTTCATCAATGTTATATCATCATTTCCATTCTCATTAAGTTTGCATTCTATATGCTGTCTTTTTTTAATTAATTTTTAAGCACTTATCTTCTAAATTTTTTCTTTACAACTCTAATTTAGTATGTAATCTAGTTTTCTTTTCATCAATTAAATACTATATTATCTGCAAATAACACACACGATGGTGCATCTTGAATATTAGCTGAGTTCATCCATAATTAATACAAAATGGTATGGGCTTAGTGCTGATCCCTGTTGTAAGCCCATTGTAACTGGAAAAACATGTTTTGCAGCAATTTCTAGCACTTGTTAACTGCTTTAGCATACGTGTCCTCCATTATTTCAATATATCGTTTATGTAACTTTTCTTGATACCTTATCATAAGCTTTTTCTAAATCAATAAGGACTATTGGAGATTTTTTCTTTTTTTAATATTTTATACCAATTATTTAAGAAATAAATGGTCTTCATTGTTCATCTTTTATGCATAAACCCAAATTCATTATCTGATATAGTGGTTATTTTTCTTAAATTTTGTGCAACTACCCTTTTCCATAATCTCATAGTGTGACTCATAAATTTGTTTCCTTGATAATTAGATTAGTTTTGTACCTTTGTTCTTAAGACAGGTACTACAGGACTTCTCCTCCAAACATTTGATATTTTCTTAGTTTTCATAATTTTATCAATAATTTTAAAGCCGATTTAACCCAATATCTCCCATGATGTTCCAGACCTCAATTAGTATTTCATTTGGTTAAATGCATTACCTTTTTGAGTTCATTCCAAAGCTATCTCCACTACATTTTTGCAAATTATACGAGTACAACCTTGATTTCTTCCTGTTTAACAATTTTTCAAAATAACACTTCCATCCTTCTTTAATTTTTCTCATCTTTCACTGATATCCTATGATCCTCACTTTTAGTACATCTAACTTGATCAATATCTTAAATTTTCCTTTCTCTAACTATAGCAATTTCTGAATTCCATTAACTTCCTTTTGAATGCAACATATCATATGAATTGCCTCAGCTTACTAACCATTTTTTATCCTTCTTAGATTTCTTATATTTTATTGTATCCTCGACATCTTTTTTTTCCCCATTGTCTAAAGCAAATTCGTTTTATTTTAATTTCCTGCTATCCTCATTTTCCCACCGCCAAGTTTTTTTTTTTCTTTTTTGGTATACGTTTTCCTCTGTCTTTCCTAAAACATCTTTAGCTACCCTCTTAAAACAGTTTGCCATTTGGTCTCACATGTTTGTTGGTTCACACCTTAAATTCCAATTTCCCTCCTATAATCATGTATCCCTAAAAGATATCATATTTTTTCCCTTTCAATTCCACCATCTTATCTTTGGACATTTATTAATTTCTTTTCCTTTCTTCTTGTACTTAGTATGTGTAACTAAGAATAGTAATCTAGGTTATGTGGAGACACTCTCCAAAATATCACTTTACAATCCTTATGGGACTGTTTGGTTGATTGGTTTTACCAAAACAAGTTTATACATAGTTTGAGATAAATGAGTTTTCTAGAATTGATCATTTAGTTGTTTTCTATAAAACCCATTTTGCAAAAATTGGCAAGTCATAAAACCTGAAAAATGAATTTTATGAAAACAAACCCCCCTTCGTTTTTTCATAAAACATGTTTTACAAAATCCACGTTTTATTAGTGACTGTTTTAGAAAACTCACAAACAACCAAACAACCTTTACATGTTATTCTTTCTCTTCTTTTAACGAAGAAGGTAATTTATTTGGTTAGCAACAAACAAACGATAAGACTTAAATGGGGTTTTAGGGGCAAATTATGAAGTCTATTAAATGGTTAATATCTGTCACCTAAATCAGGAGCAGCTGTGGGAGTGGATTCGGTTGAAGGTGCTAGCGTGGATGTGGGGAATCTTCTCTCTCTTTCACACACACACACACACAAAATGATAGAAAAAGGAAAAAGAAAAGAGGAAGTGGCTAACGGGCAAGTTTCCTAAAAGATTCTGAAGTTGGTGCAGCCCTATTGGTAGAAGTATCTTGCTACAAAGCTTAAATCAGAACTATTACCATGAAACTGAAGAGGGAAGATTGCTGATTTACTGCAATCTGCCACACTGCACCTATGGATCTTGCTCTGCATCTAGCCCACTTGAAATGCTAGCGATCCTTGGCCTTCTACCAAGTACATTCAAATAAAGATGACTGATATTGCATGGGGACCTTAAAGAATGACTCGAAAGGAAAGCTAAAAGAATGAAATTCAAATCTTGTTATGACCTCATCAACCTCTAGTCATTAGAAGATCCTTCTGTCAGCAATCCACAGTAAATTGCTCTTTAGATTCTTATTCTATTGTGTTACCTAATGAAGGAAAAGGCTTCCAGATCTTCATCATTTAATATTTTATTTGATGTTAAAACTGGAGCATTGAATTCTCTATGTTGGTATGAGAGAATTCTAACAAGAAGCTTGCCCCTTTTTCTAGCAGCACATAGCAGGTGAGACACACGAGTACTTTATGTTCCCCTGGTCTGTCATCTGCCTTTTACTGATAGCGTGGACTCCACCTACTGACTGCAGTAAGTGCTACGCTTATGAACACTAGGAAAATTATTAGACTTGGACTCATAGGGTAGCATATTGCATCAACCCTGTGGATAACGTTAGAATCCAGGATAGTTGTTTTGTCTGTACTCGTGTTGCAGGTTTCTCTTTATTTTTTGGTAGTGACATGTTTTGGTAGTCAGATCTCTGGATTCCCTGCCTTTGTTTTCTCTCATATAAATTTGAAATTCTCCAGATCTAATTTACCTGCTTATGCAATGGATTGTGGCTGCCTTTGTTTTCTCTCATATAAATTTGAAATTCTCCAGATCTAATTTACCTCTTTATGCAATGGATTGTGGTTCCAGGTCACAGCTGTCTGTAGCTGCGTCAGGTCCACACCTAGGTGCAGCGGCCCATCGTATCCTCAGAAATACACTACAGCTGAAGGCCAACAACTCAGGATTGCTTGAGAGACCCTACAGGAATGCCCCTCAGGCAGTTTACAAGCCTAGGCCAACTGGAACCTTAGGGCACAAGAGAAGCTTTGTCCAAGACCTGAACTATTACCACTGCTCAAATCACAAGCCCAGAGATTTTCCAAATTCGCGGTCAGTTCAGAACTTCAATGAAGCTGAATGCAGCAGGCAGAACCTCAGAGTACAGGAAAGGTTGAATTCTCAAAATCAGCAGCAGAATATATATGTAGGGATGTTAAATTTGAGAATTGAAGAGCAGGAAAATTGCCAACAACATCCAAAGATGTCAGATGACGAGTTCTGGTCAAATCGGCAGCAGCTTATCCTAAATGGACCTCCATTGCCTTCGCCTCCTACAAACTGGATCCGTAGGCAACCTGTAAGAGACCCCTCAGGTCGAGCATGAAAAGCAGCAGGAGGTGAAGGCTGTGTACCCAATCGGACCAGGAGCACCTCAACACAAATTAAATTCTAGAAGCGGCGGGAGGTGGAGGATGGGTACCCAATTAGATTAGGAGCTCAACCAATTAAACTCTAGAATTCAGCAGTGAAAATGGTGTACACTAACAAATTTCTCAATCTTCTAGACACGTTCAGAAATGTGATGTCTTCTAAAAGTATCATGTTGGTATTTGGCTGGTTGTTTTTAGATTACATTTTTTATAGTTTCTTGATGTCAGACCAGTGTATAAGGGGTCAAGGAATTTGTTACCTATGGGATAATTTGTAGCTTCTGTTTTTTGCCCCATCCCCTGGCGGATATGAATGTAACAATTGCTCTATTTAAGGAACCTGTGTTATATACCTGACTGCAAATTTTATATCAAGGGATAGAAATTCATTTATCGTGTGCACCGGCTGTCGATATAGATATAGGTGCATGAATGCACTGCAATGTGATCAGAATGCTAAGGAGAAATAATCGAATAATGTGATCAGAATGCTAAGGAGAAATAATCGAATACAGGTTATCAGGGATCTTGCTGAATTTCCTATGCTTTTCATGGAGATGCCTAGATGATCTTATGACTGAGATTGTAGCTGTAAAATTGCTACAAGTTTGGCTGCCGAGCATAATTCCAGGATAATTTGCAAACTGGTAAATAAGAAATAGGAAATGTATGGTAGGGAAAATTGTAAGTCAATATAGCAAAGTATATACCATTAGGCATGAAGAATTACAAGCACGAAAGAGGTTTTTCCTTCTTTTACTCCGGTGTGAATATGTTGTAAGTGGTTTGTAAATTTTTTTGTACTTAATGATACATACATAATTCGTATTTGTTAGAATGATTTAGTATGTCAAGATGCTGTTAACCATGAGATGATGTTCAATGGTGCAGATTGAGAGCAAAGGATCTAAGACTATGGCTGCACAAAAACAAGAAGATACTCTGTATGCATCTGAAATATGCGCTAGAATACTCTGAAGCTTTTTAACATGCAGGTTAAAGCTTTTTAACATGCAGGTCAAAGCATGAAGAAGGCCTCCATATAGAAGAATAAACTGCTATAATGGAAAATACTCAAGTAAATTAGAAAAATCACCAAAAAACCCCAAAATTTACTATTCTCATTTACTTTATGGACAGGGCTTGACCTTGTCCAAAATCTCCGGATTTGTCTCCTAAAAAACTACCGAACAACCAATTTTGGTGTTTAAAAGCCAGGTTTACCCCTGTTCCAAGTAGAAGAAACAATTACATATCATGGTGCATAGGTGGAAGGATTTTAATAAGGAACAACTCAAGTTTTATACGTGTGTGCATGTGTGTGTGAGATAGAGAGAGAGAGAGATTTAACTATCTCTTTTGCTCAAGATTCATACCATCCTGATAGCATTCTGATTTTTCCTCATCAGTGATCAGCACGTACTCATAAGGAGAGTATCTCTAGGAAGGTCAATGCTCTCTAGTAGATCTTCTTAATTGAGCCTCAATTGGTGGTTCTGGAGGGGTTTGCTCAACATGCTCATCTGCCGCATTATTATAGATTTGAATTCATCTGCTGTGTTATTATCATCTTCCTATGCATCTTCCTCTTTATCATTATTCACCATGATAAAAGGCATTGGACTAGATCAACATAATTTTTAGTGATAGATTTTGGCTTCATCTTTTTAAGATTTTCAATAGCATAGTTTTCTAAAAACACAACATTTCTACTTCTGACAACCTTCTATATCCTGTAATTTATAACCAAACTTTTCATGTACATAACATGGTAAGATACACTGTTGAATTTTCTATGAAACTTGGATCTCTCATCTTTAAGAATATGAACAAATGCTCTACCACCAAATACCCTCAGGCGCTCATAAGATATATCTTTCCCAATCCATACTCTTTCTAGCATATCACTCTTAAGGGAAACCAAAGGAGAAATGTTGATCAAATCTACTACAGTTTTCATCACTTCACTCCAAAAAGATTTAAGCAATTTGGCATGAGAGATTATATATCAAATTCTTTCATAAATAGTATGATTCATTCTCTCAACAACTCCATTGTACAGAGATATTTTAAAAATATTTTTCTCAGGCTTGTTGCCATGATCTCTGCAATTATTTCTCAAATAAATTTTTATATTTACCACTATTATCTGCTCAAATATATTTTAATTGTCTTTCTATTTTTCTTTCAGCACTAGTATGAAAATGTTTGAACACATCGAGCACTTTGTCTTTAAATTTCAAAGCAAAAGTCCATATTTTTCTAGAATGATCACTAATAAAAGTAATAAAATTTAAAGCACCACCAAGAGTTCTAGCATCTATAGTGCAAATATTAGTGTGAATTAAATACAAAATATGTGATCTTCTATATGGAGGAGATTTTGAAATGTAACTCTGTATTGTTTGCCAATTAAACAATGAGTTTATATCTTTAGAGGCATACTTTTTATAGAACAAAGTTTCATTTTAGCAAGACTATCAAGTTCCTTCTTACTCATGAGGTCAAGCTGCTTATACCATAACTCAATGGAGAAATCTTCAACTGTATTTACCTCATTGTATAATTTTGCTTGTATCATGTAAAGTATGCTTGATTTCTTTCCTCTTGCTATTACTAGAGAATATTTGGTGAGCTTCCATTTACCTTCACCAAAGTGGCTATGATAACTTCCATCATCAAATACTTCACTAGTGATCAAGTGGAGATTAAGAACATATCTCATATTTTTTAGTAATAGTTAGTATCCAATATTGATTTTCAAGCAATCCTCTCATACCCACAATCTTAGTTATTCTATCATTATCCATTTCGACACTACCAAAATTACCACTGGTATAAGATATGAAGAAGTAATATCGAAAAATAACATAAAAGAAATAATATAAAAAAATAATTGAAATATAATTATGATATGTAAGGTTTACATAATCATCATCATAAATTATGACAATATTAACATCAGATGTAACTGCTGCTATATCTTTCCTTTTTTTTGTCACATCTCTCCCTTGATTATTCTCTTCTATATTTTCTACACTCCTTTTTCATATACCCTGGCTTGCTACAATGAAAATATTTTATCTCTTTTATGAGTTTGAACCTTCCCCTAAACTTATCATGGTTGATAAAATTTAACAAGTTTCTAGTTTTACTCTCCTGTCTTTCCACAACTAATACCTTTGATTATATAGTCATAACCTGTTCTCTTTTTTTGATCTCTTCATTAAGTATACTATCCTTTATTATTCCCAATGTTACCACACCATTGGAGCTGAATTACTTAGTACTACAACTAGAGTTTCTCAACTATCATGTAAGGAGCTGAGTAATAGCAATACTTGCAACTCATCATCTAGAATTATTTTCATAATAGTCAACTGATTTACTATATCCTGAAATCTACTCAAATACTTAGCAACTGAATTTTTCATCTTATATTTTATATTCACAAGCTTTCTGATCATGAATGCTTTGTTCTGTGCAGTTCTTCATTCATAGAGACTCCAATTTTTTTCATAAACTATGAGTATTAATCTCCATAGCAAAATGATAAAAAACACTATCATCTATCTACTATTAGATTAATCCAACTATTTTTCTATTTATGTTTTTCTATTTTTGCTGAGTTTTGTCATTTGGTTTGGCACTATCCTTTTCAATGAGATTATACAAATCTTTACAAAATAATAATATTTTTTTTGAAGCTTTCAAATTGAATAATTAGAAGATATGAGTTCAACCATATTGCCATCCATATGTTCTTCTATTTAATCAACATAAGAAAATTCAGTCACCAACAATTTTATTCGATCCACTTTGTTAAAAAAATACAATCGATAATCAATAATATCGTAAACTTCTTTTCTCTCTTTATATAATTAAATGAGATATTATTATGATTCATCAAGCGACAATAATCTCTATAATTTACATAAGTAATTAACAAGAAAAATAATTAAGCAACCCACAAATAGAGCGACCATAATTTTTTAATGTAGAAAACCCCTATGAAGGGAAAAATTATAGGACTTAATTTAGCCAAAAGTCTTTCACTATTTAGAACAATGAGATTACAATAGATCTTCTTTACATCAACTAGAAGCTAGCTATACAAATATATCATCAAGATTGAATCTTGGCTTTCACAACAAAAACATTAATTACCGATAAGGTAGATTTTAATATTAAACAAAAATAAAGGATAGATCTAATCATGTGTGGATGGTTAAAATAATCAATAGAGTACCTTTTGATGTTGGAAAGAATATATTCAAATTTCATCAAAATTGGGATTTGATCAATCATCCGATTATCCATCAAAATAGCACCAAAAACTTCTTCTTTTTTTTTTCTTCTTTTTCTTCTTTCTCCTATTGTTTTGGTTTCTGCCATTGGCCTTCTACTACTGCAAGGACTCTCTTGCCACAAAAAAAATTGGTTTGCATTCCCTTCTTTTATTTTAAAAAGGATGTGGCTCCCATATGAGAAGGGACCATACCAACATGTAGATATTCTCTAATTTGTGTCAAATCTAATTAGCTATCTCTCCCTCATAGATATTTTGTAACACTCCATTATTAAGGTTCAACTGAATTGCTGCGAGATCTTTAGCTTTGAACTCCTTTTCTTTTATCAGATGTATAGATTAGAAAGTTTTTTTTTCCTTAAAAAGCCATAACCATCCCTTGCTGAGTAAGAATAGCTTCCATCTTGATTAGCCACTAAAGTCTTTGAACCATCAAACTTCTCAATTTTGAATCTTGATAGCATCTCGAAGCCCTAGACCCAAGATCTAATACTAATTTGTTGTGTAAAGAGACCAAATCTAGAGATAACAAAACAAATAAAGAGAGAAGAACATAAATTCAAATGGTTATATTTATGGTCTATGTCCATGAGTAGAGATGATTGAAAAAGTGTCACATCCTCAATCTGATATCGTGAGCCAAGAGTCATAACAACTACCGAATACTCATGAAAAACTCTATTTACAATCATGTAAGATATTCTAAACATAATATCAATACATCATAGTGAAATTAATTTAAATAACTAAAATTCAAAATTCAATCAATTAACCAATCCAGTGGATAACCAAATTTAAGTCTTACATCAAATAAATCTCTACAAAAGATTTAAAAAAGATAATAATAGATCTTAGTTCAATAATATTGATAGTACCAAATTTCACTTTCAATCTCACTCTCAAGTAATACCCATATCTATACTTATTCGAATTTGAAAATAAAAGAGAAGTAATGAGTTTGATAGCTCAATAAGTAATAAATATCTTAACTAGATATTTCAAAAATTATCATAAGACATGATATTCAAACATAATATTATGAATAAATAGAAGAATATATTCTATGCTAATTTATGCAAAGAAAATTCATATACATATGAAATTAAAAATTTGATTTGAAATAAATTATATATAACTAAACAATCTTTAACTATAACCACATTTATACCTTGTGTCACGCTCCGAATCCGGGACATAACACGGCCATGCTACCGAGGGATGGACCCACGATAACATGAAGCCAAAATCCATCTTCTTAAATATAATAACAGGTGTATCTCCATTAAATGTAATTGTTGGGGGGATGACTGGCCAGGACACCACCTCCCAAGATCCTTTCAGTACCACGCGATGCAGCAGGAAAAAAGAAGAACCAAAACAAAAGGAAAAACAATCAAAATACGTGGATCAGCCACAAAAGGGCTCGCCTCCACGGGGCATGCAAACTTCACTATGAAAAAAAAATTTTACAAGAGGAGACCTCACCCTCAACCCTTGTACACCCAATTCTCTCTCATATGAAGTTTTCCTCACAAAAGCTCTCTCTCTCTTGGAGACCCCCCTGAACCCCTGAAGAGCCTGGCGACCGCTGTCCAGGAGCCTCCTGCTCCTTCTCTCACAGCGCCTCATGCCTCTCTCTCTCCTCTGGTTCGTACGGCGGCGAGAAACCGAAAACCCACTCTCTTCTGTTCGTTCTCAGGGCTTTAATAGGTTTAAACTTTGTTTAAACTTGATTAGAGAAGGATTAGGAATCCTAAACCAAGCCAAAAAACCCTCTGAACCGTCGGATCAAGACCGGGAGCCACCTGGGCCGTCCGATCGCGCTCTGATCCACGGAATAGTACCGTGGACCGCGAGAAATGCGTGGGAAACGCCCACGCGGTCCACAGGCCGGGCCGTGGACCACCCGGTCCACGGTGGACCGGGGCAAGGGGCCAGCAGCCCGCTGGCCTGGGCCGGCCTGCGCGCGCGGGCCTGGGCCGCGCGCCCGCATGCGCCTGGGCCACGCGCCCCGCTGGGCCGCGCGCCCGCCTGGGCCGCAGGCCCCCCCGCGCGCGGGCCTGGGTCGCGCATCCCGCGCGCCGCCGCCTGCGGCCGCGCCGCTGCCGTCCGCCGCCGGTCGCCGGCGATCCTCCGCCGACTCGATTTTCGTGCCAACTTCGAAAGCTCGTATCTCCTCCATCCGAGCTCCGTTTCAGGTGATCTTGGTCTCGTTGGACTCTGTTTTTCGCCGCGAACCTCGCTGTGGGCTCAATGTGGGCTGAATCTCGAGGCGTCAAATCCTAACAATCTCCACCTCGACTCAATATTCGGCCTCCTCCAAACTCCGAGAGCTTCTAGATATCCTCGCCCCCATGCCCTGGGGCAATCGCCTGCTGATCATGGATGGGCAAACATGGGAGTCGAGCCAGGCTGCTCGATCCCATCTCCGTCGTATGCTGTGCTCCTCCTGACCTGAGACCTGCTCGGGGCATCATCCTGCGGCAATAGGAATCTTACCTTGCGACGTCGCCTCTCGTCCTCCCGAGTCTCCTGTCTCGTGCCCGATCCGCCTCCTGGAGCTCCACCTCGCTCTGGGCTCCACCTGGCTCCCGATGCTCCACCTCGCACTGGGCTCCCTGCCAGGTAATAATGTCCTCTGCTCCCCTTCTTCCCCTCCAGCACAATCCTATCGCCGCATAGCACCCTCAGGATTCCTCCACCAGCTACCGTCCTGTAGCCTCTCGAATCCAGTCTGCTAAGTGAGATAAGATTTCGCCTGAAATCGGGTATGTATCGGACCTCCCCCAATCTCCTCACTGCACCGTCATGTGTCCTCCAGTTGACCGTCCCAATGCCTCTGATCGCATAGCTCGATCCATCCGGCAGATATACAGTGCCCTCACTGTTCTCCAAGGAGTTAAACTGCTCCTCTCTGCAACACACATGATAGGGGCATGCAGAATCTAATATCCACTGCTGGAAAAAAGTAGATACCTCGTCAGATATCTCAAAGACATCTCCATCTGAATCGCTGCTGGCCGTCGCTACAGCAGCCACCGTCCGATTTTTCAGTTGGGGGCAATCTTTGGCTAGATGCCCCAACTCCTCACACCGGTAACACCTGATTTTGCTCAAGTCCCTCCTGGACTTAGACCGCCCTCGATGCGATCTCCTGTCGCTCCGTCTACCGCCTCCTGCACCTCCAGAAGTCACCAAAGCTGAGCTATCACCACCTGAGCTCGAAGCTGGGTTCTCCCTCCTGAGAACCTCGTTCTGGAGTATCGCCGCGGTGACCTCGTCCATCTTGATAGTGCTCTTCCCCACTAGAAGAACAGTCACCAAGGACTCGTACGAAGAAGGAAGCGACGCCAGCAAAACCAGCGCCCTGGTCTTCTCCTCAACGTTCTCGCCAACGCTGAGAAGGTCGGTGAGGATCTTCTGGAAGTGGCTCAGATGCTCCTGCACGCTCTGTCCCTCAGTCATCCGCAGTTGGTAAAACTGCCTCCAGAGGAAAAGAGTGTTGGTGAGAGACTTCGCCATGTACAACTCCTCGAGCTTCGACCACAGCACCATCGGGGAAGTCTCGCTCAGCACATGGATCACCACCTCATCCGCCAGGCAAATGCGGATGCTACTCACCGCCTGCATCTGTAGCCGTTTCCAATCCTGCACCTCTATGGTGGTCGGCTTCTCATCGCACAAGAGAGCATCGATCAACCCCTGTTGGATGAGCACGCCCTTCACCCATGCCTGCCACAAGGAGAAATTGCTCTTACCATCGAACTTGTTGATCTCCATCTTGATTGTTCTTGTTTTCTCCATCTTCAGTCTTGCTCACCACCACTGCAATCTGCATCCTTGTACCGCCTTGCTCTGATACCACTTGTTGGGGGGATGACTGGTCAGGACACCACCTCCCAAGATCCTTTCAGTACCACGCGATGCAGCAGGAAGAAAGAAGAACCAAAAGAAAAGGAAAAACAATCAAAATACGTGGATCAGCCACAAAAGGGCTCGCCTCCACGGGGCATGCAAACTTCACTATGAAAAGAAAATTTTACAAGAGGAGACCTCACCCTCAACCCTTGTACACCTAATTCTCTCTCACATGAAGTTTTCCTCACAAAAGCTCTCTCTCTCTTGGAGACCCCCCTGAACCCCTGAAGAGCCTGGCGACCGCTGTCCAGGAGCCTCCTGCTCCTTCTCTCACAGCGCCTCACGCCTCTCTCTCTCCTCTGGTTCGTACGGCGGCGAGAAACCAAAAACCCACTCTCTTCTGTTCATTCTCAGGGCTTTAATAGGTTTAAACCTGGTTTAAACTTGATTAGAGAAGGATTAGGAATCCTAAACCAAGCCAAAAAACCTCTGAACTGTCGGATCAAGATCGGGAGCCACCTGGGCCGTCTGATCGGGCTCCGGTCCATGGAATAGTTCTGTGGACCGCGAGAAATGCGTGGACCACCCGATCCACGGTGGACCGGGGCAAGGGGCCAGCAGCCCGCTGGCCTGGGCCGGCCCGCGCGCGGGGGCCTGGGCCGCGCCTGCGCGCGGGCCCGCGCGCGCCTGGGCCGAAGGGCCCCCCGCGTGCGGGCCTGGGTCGCGCGTCCCGCGCGCCGCCGCCTGCGGCCGCGCCACTGCCGTTCGCCGCCGGTCGCCGGCGATCCTCCGCCGCCTCGATTTTCGTGCCGACTTCGAAAGCTCGTATCTCCTCCATCCGAGCTCCGTTTCAGGTGATCTTGGTCTCGTTGGACTCCGTTTTTCGCCGCGAACCTCGCTGTGGGCTCAATGTGGGCTGAATCTCGAGGCGTCAAATCCTAACAGTAATAATAAAATTTAATTAAATTATTTAATTAAACCAAAACTGGTTCAGAGCATCTAAATCCAGAGATAAAATAATCTAAGTCTTAAAATTCATAATGACTACAATCCATAAACATAAACTGAATTTTTTAGAGCAAAATTTCTAAACTTGCTTTGCTGATCTCCAAGCTTGGATTCTCTTTCCTTCGCTCCTAGCCTTATTTCTCTGTACATGAAAGAGAAAACAAAAAGAATATGAGCTACACTAGCTCAGTAAGTAGACTTCCGCTTCCTTACCGGATCAAGCATAAGTTTTCTATGATAATGCATCATTTAGCAAATAACAATTATTGCAAAAATAAATATTTCATAGAGCATATAATAAAACAAGTTATAAGCTCATCATGCATGCATAAATCATGTATATTTCACAATTATGAATCGTAAATCATTTTCATCATGTATTCATGTCATATTTCAAAACATTGCTCACAGACATTCGTGCTAAGGTCACTATTATACCTATGACAGGGCCATGGTTCTTAATCGACAGAGTTCTTAATTCATGTGCCAACTTTATACCCGCTGGCAGGGCCATGTTTCGTGTGGATGCTAGCTCCGGATGTCGACCTTCCCGAAGGGATTCATTCATAGCCATCTGAGAGCCTTTGAAATCTTTATATCTTTTTCTTAAAGCATACATATACATAGATGGAAAAACAATGAAATTCATGCTTCATAATCATGCTATTTTCATAAGACATATTCATAAAATCAATGCTCATAATAAAACATGCTTTTTCATATCACATATGCCGATCCATATTTTATGAAAAATTTTGATTTCATCAATAGCAATTCTTTGCATAAAAATATGATCATTTAAAAATAAATAAGGAGCATAGGATCTACTTACCTCTTTCATCTTAGATCTTTAGACTTCGTAAGAAGAATCAGCTAATCCTATTTAAAATATCAAATCATTAACAAATTCTATTTCATAAATATAATAAGATTAAATCATAAGGAAAGAGGACCATTGACCGAATGTGTCGGACCATCCAGATACCAGGGCAATTTAGGATCTTTGATCTGAGAGTCAGATTCAAGTGACTTGATCAAGAAATCGTGAGGCACAGATCGAATTAAAGTCAAGATCAATCAATAGGGTTCTTTAATAATAAATTTGAAAGATCTTTGATACGATCAGATGAGGTTGACATACAGCACGGATATCAAAGCAACTTCAGATCATCTTGTTAGAGTCAATATAAGCTTCTAAAAGATGAAGGCATGACTTGATACAGGATTCATAGATTTTTTTTAGAGAGAGAAAGTCGGTCATGAGAGAGAAAGTAGAGAGAGAAAGTGGAGAGAGAATCTTCGTATCCTTTAAAAGTGGCAATCATGATTGAGATCATCAGAGATCATATCAAGGTGACTTAATATAGATTAACCATGATTGATATTATCAATTTTGAAAAAGAATCGGATCAGGATCTGATCTACTGCACGAATTTCGGAGCAGTCTCAAATCATCATATTTTCATCTCAAGTTTATCCTAGGGTCTGTGATGTAATCAGAGAGAGAGAATGACCCTAGAGAGACGAAATCCATAATGAGAGAGAAAGGTCTAGAGATAGAAAATAGGAAGAAAATTTAGAGAGAGAAAATGGAGAGAGAAGGTAGAGAGAGAAAGTTCAATTCTAGAGAGAGAAAGACTTAAGAGAGAAATGAGAGAAACTTTCTCTCACATATATATATATATATATTTTTATTATATATATATATTCTTTTTCTTTTTCTTTTTAGAGAGAGACAATAGAGAGAGAGAAAGAGAGAGAAAGAGGGAAAAAGAGGGGAGAGAGGAAAATTTTCTCTTTTCTTATTATTATATTTTTCTTTTCTTTTCTTTTCTTTTTTTTTTCTTTTTCTTTTCTTTTTTCTTTTTCTTTTCTTTTTCTTTTTTTTTTCTTTTTCTTTTCTTTTCTTCTTCTTCTTCCCGGGCTTTCATTGGGCCGAAACAGGGGACCTAGAGGTCCCCGTGCCTTGACCGGCCGATCCCGGCCATATCTTGCCCGGTGGTGGCCGACGGCAACGGGCGGCTCTCCCGGGCTCGGAGAGGCCAGAGCCGGCGGTCGACGTGACCGTCGGCGCCAGAAAATCAGAGGAAAGAGGCAGTGTGAACAGGGGGTTTTCCTTTCCAATTAAATCCGGCGACACCCGTCGCCGGCCATCGTGCTCACAGGCACAGGAAAGAAGGGAGAGAATAGAGGAAGAGGAAGGGGACCTTACCACAATCTCCGGTGACCTCCACCGGCGTGAAATCGCGGCGAACACAGGTCGAGGAGTCGCGGCTTCAAACGGAAAAATCGGAGAAAAATCTCCGGCAATCATCGGTGGCTGCAGGGTCTACCCATAGAGGAGAGGGGAAGGGTTCTTATAGAGCTCATCCTAGGGTCTTTCAATGGCCCTAGGACTCCGATTCTTGATCGGGGAAGAGGAAGACTCCGATCGGGAGTCTTCCTGCTCTGTTTTTCTTTTTTTCTCTGGTGGGCTTTGTGAGCTGGTTTTGGGCCCAATTGGGTCGGATTATCACATTCTACCCCCCTTAAAAAAAAAATTTCGTCCTCGAAATTTAACATACCTTCATTTTCAAATAAGTGTGGATATCTCGTCTTCATATCGTCTTCAAGCTCCCAAGTAGCCTCTTTCTCTTCATGATTACTCCAATGAATCTTTACATACGGAATGATACGCCGTCTTAGAACTTGCTCTTTTCGATCAATAATTCAGAGGAAATTTTTTTTTTCTAGCATCCATTTATTATCAGTAAAATCCTTTCTTATTTACAACTGACGTATTTCATAATATCTTTTGATTTAAAGGATTAATATTTCTAATCAATTCAGACCACCATGCTTTTGCTGCGCACTCTGATCTCAATTTACCAATTATCTAAGTCTATCAAAAATATCTTTGTATATTAAATCAATCAAAGTTAGATCCAACTTTCAGATTTCATATACAATTAAGGGTAAAATTTAAGGTTTCCTTGTCATTACTATCTCTTAGCTATAGCACATCAAAATTAAATCTTCATCCACTTTCTATATTTGAACTTATTACATAAGTTTCACTACTCCTCGAGAATCCAATATGTCTAGAATTAATTTGAGTTAACCTTCGATTTACTTTACAATCATTTAGACAACTTCCAAACCAACTTTTTCTTTGCAAAGAAATTAACATCAAAATCAGTAAAATTATCATATCCTTTATCCATATAGGTTTAGCATTCCAATATCATCAAATATACCTAACATAATATATCAATACCTTCCACTTCATTCTAGGGTCAACACTTCTCGTACTCAGATCAACCTTGCTAATTAAAATTTAAGATATAACTCGTCAATTTTATTATAGACATCATATGCCATTTATACATAAATTTCATCATAATATCTATTGATTCGAAATCAAATTATTGAATCCTTTCTTTTATATCTATCGTGTTCCTCATGATCTTAGCCTCAAGTTCAAATATCATTAAAGTCACAATCTCGAATAATGATAATCTTAAGCTCAAATACCACTTAAGTCATATTCTCTAGTGATCATAACCTAAACTTTATATCATTCTATCGCGTCCTTAATGATCATAATCTTAATCTCTGATTTTATCCATTATACTCCACTCGGTCACATCCTATTGATCATACATAAAGTTTTGATATCACTTTATAATCTCAATGATCTTAAACCTAAGTTCTGATATTAATCTATCATATCCTAATCATTTATATTATTTATATCATAATCCCCAAAGATTATAACCTAAGCTCTGATACCATAAAATGTCACGCTCCGAATCCGGGACATAACACGGCCATGCTACCGAGGGATGGATCCACGATAACATGAAGCCAAAATCCATCTTCTTAAATATAATAACAGGTGTATCTCCATTAAATGTAATAATAAAATTCAATTAAATTATTTAATTAAACCAAAACTGGTTCAGAGCATCTAAATCTAGAGATAAAATAATCTAAGTCTTAAAATTCATAATGACTACAATCCATAAACATAAACTGAATTTTCTAGAGCAAAATTTCTAAACTTGCTTTGCTGATCTCCAAGCTTGGATTCTCTTTCCTTCGCTCCTAGCCTTATTTCTCTGTACATGAAAGAGAAAATAAAAAGAATATGAGCTACACTAGCTCAGTAAGTAGACTTCCGCTTCCTTACCAGATCAAGCATAAGTTTTCTATGATAATGCATCATTTAGCAAATAACAATTATTACAAAAATAAATATTTCATAGAGCATATAATAAAACAAGTTATAAGCTCATCATGCATGCATAAATCATATATATTTCACAATTATGAATCATAAATCATTTTCATCATGTATTCATGTCATGTTTCAAAACATTGCTCACAGACATTCGTGCTAAGGTCACTATTATACCCGTGACAGGGCCATGGTTCTTAATCGACAGAGTTCTTAATTCATGTGCCAACTTTATACCCGCTGGCAGGGCCATGTTTCATGTGGATGCTAGCTCCGGATGTCGACCTTCCCGAAGGGATTCATTCATAGCCATCTGAGAGCCTTTGAAATCTTTATATCTTTTTCTTAAAGCATACATATACATAGATGGAAAAATAATGAAATTCATGCTTCATAATCATGCTATTTTTATAAGACATATTCATAAAATTAATGCTCATAATAAAACATGCTTTTTCATATCATATATGCCGATCCATATTTTATGAAAAATTTTGATTTCATCAATAGCAATTCTTTGCATAAAAATATGATCATTTAAAAATAAATAAGGAGCATAGGATCTACTTACCTCTTTCATCTTAGATCTTTAGACTTCGTAAGAAGAATCAGCTAATCCTATTTAAAATATCAAATCATTAACAAATTCTATTTCATAAATATAATAAGATTAAATCATAAAGAAAGAGGATCATTGACCGAATGTGTCGGACCATCCAGATACCAGGGCAATTTAGGATCTTTGATCTGAGAGTCAGATTCAAGTGACTTGATCAAGAAATCGTGAGGCACAGATCGAATTAAAGTTAAAATCAATCAATAGGGTTCTTTAATAATAAATTTGAAAGATCTTTGATACGATTAGATGAGGTTGACATACAGCACGGATATCAAAGCAACTTCAGATCATCTTGTTAGAGTCAATATAAGCTTCTAAAAAATGAAGGCATCACTCGATACAGGATTCATAGATCTTTTTTTTTTTAGAGAGAGAAAGTCAGTCATGAGAGAGAAAGTAGAGAGAGAAAGTAGAGAGAGAATCTTCGTATCCTTTAAAAGTGGCAATCATGATTGAGATCATCAGAGATCATATCAAGGTGACTTAATATAGATTAACCATGATTGATATTATCAATTTTGAAAAAGAATCGGATCAGGATCGATCTACTGCATGAATTTCGGAGCAGTCCCAGATTATCATATTTTCATCTCAAGTTTATCCTAGGGTCTGTGATGTAATCAGAGAGAGAGAATGATCCTAGAGAGACGAAATTCATAATGAGAGAGAAAGGTCTAGAGAGAGAAAATAGGAAGAAAATTTAGAGAGAGAAAATGGAGAGAGAAGGTAGAGAGAAAGTTTAATTCTAGAGAGAGAAAGACTTAAGAGAGAAATGAGAGAAACTTTCTCTCACATATATATATATATATATTTATTATATATATATATATATTCTTTTTCTTTTTCTTTTTAGAGAGAGATAATAGAGAGAGAGAATGAGAGAGAAAGAGGAAAAAAGAGGGGAGAGAGAAAAATTTTCTCTTTTCTTATTATTATATTTTTATTTTCTTTTCTTTTCTTTTTTTTTTTCTTTTTCTTTTCTTTTTTCTTTTTCTTTTCTTTTTCTTTTTTTTTCTTTTTCTTTTTCTTTTCTTTTCTTCTTCTTCTTCCCGGGCTTTTATTGGGCCGAAACAGGGGACCTAGAGGTCCCCATGCCTTGACCGGTCGATCCCGGCCATATCTTGCCCGGTGGTGGCCGGCGGCAACGGGCGGCTCTCCCGGGCTCGGAGAGGCCAGAGCCGGCGGTCGACGTGACCGTCGGCGCCGGAAAATCAGAGGAAAGAGGCAGCATGAACAGGGGATTTTTCTTTCCAATTAAATCCAGCGACACCCGTCGCCGGCCATCGTGCTCACAGGCACGGGAAAGAAGGGAGAGAATAGAGGAAGAGGAAGGGGACCTTACCACAACCTCCGGTGACCTCCATCGGTGTGAAATCGCGGCGAACACAGGTCGAGGAGTCGCGGCTTCAAACGGAAAAATCGAAGAAAAATCTCCAGCAATCATCGGTGGCTGCAGGGTCTACCCATAGAGGAGAGGGGAAGGGTTCTTATAGAGCTCGTCCTAGGGTCTTTCAATGGCCCTAGGACTCCGATTCTTGATCGGGGAAGAGGAAGACTCCGATCGGGAGTCTTCCTGCTCTGTTTTTCTTTTCTTTTTTTTTTTCTCTGGTGGGCTTTGTGAGCTGGTTTTGGGCCCAATTGGGTCGGATTATCACACCTTGTGACAGGACTAAAATAGAAATAATGAGCTAAATGATAATCAGAGTGCCAAACATGAGATATCTATTGGTAGGGTCTATTGAACTAGTGCATAATCTCTATTGACAGGATCCACTAAATACCAATGTATAACTCCAATTAGCAGGATCCACTGAATACCAATGCATAACTCCAATTAGCAAGATCCACTAAATATGGTTAGGCTGAGAGCTCAAATCTAATGCATACAAATATAGTTAGGTTGAGAGCTCAAATCTAATGCATACAAAAATATTTTTGTAAGGTAACATACATGTCATAATATTAGTCAACACATGCATATTTCATAACAAGTCAATAAATTATATTTTTCTAAAAAAAATCTCAAAATTTGCAAGTTTACTCTCCATTCAAAATTAAGTTTCATACATATGTAAATCATTAACTAATTTTTCTACTTTCAAAATAAAATTATTTAAATAAAATATCTTGAGAAGATGTTTCATTACTATCTTTGCAGAAATAATGAATGGATAGATCCATTTAATCCTGAGAGGATCCTTTAGAATCTATTATTCAAAATATATTCTAGTATCAATTTTAAGTCATAACTAATTACAAATAAAAATTTTAAGTTTTGACATCATCATAAGGCTGGCAAAGCAGTAGTGCTAGATATTTCAATCGATCCAATAAAAATGATTTTATCTGAGTATGATTAGACAAGGATACAAATGTTCAATAGAGATCAAAGGTGAACAATCTAGTAGTACCCGGCAAGAGCCAAAGTGGAGGCCAGTACATTATGTGGGGTGATCAACGGTCAATTTGATCAAGTAACTTTACTTAATCAGAGTCACTTAAGATACAAGAACTTGACAAAGATTAATAAAGACTAGATCATGAGATGCTCGATAAAAACTCGGATGGTACGAACATGCTACCCGATCCATAGGATGGTTCAAAGTTTCTTTACTGGGGTCAACTTGGATTTAAAGTGATAAATGAATTAGAGCAACTACATTTGATTAAAGGTTTGGCTAGAGTATAAGTGGTTTGATATAAATTGAAAGATGTAAGATCTAATGGTGTTTGATGATGATCGTTAAGGACTAATTCACTACTTGGCTACTAGGACGGTTCAAAAATTGTTTACTAGAATCAATCAAGGTCACACGGTAGAGACACTTTAGGGTCCACTTAGCATCATAGGAAAAAGAATAGAAAGAGAAAATCTATGTAAAGAGAGAAACTAAGAGGATGGAACAAAGTTGACTAAATGGTAGTGTCTAATAGTTCAAGTCGATCAGATCAAAACAACTTCATCTATATAGGTGTGTTAATAGCAAATTAAGGATGACCAAAAATATTTAGTGATGTTTGATGAAGGTCGGACAGAAACCAATACAATGCTTGGCCATAAAAATAGTTCAAAAATTAGTTACGAAAATTGAGTTGTAGGGAAGAGATGCTCAAGGTCCATCTAACTTCTTAGAAAGAGAGAGTGTTGAGATGGGAAGAGGATAGAGAGAGAGAATATGTTTTTTTTTCTCTTTTTCTTTCTTTCTTTTTTCTTTTCTTCTTTTCTTCTCTTTTTTTCTTCTAGTGAAACAAGAGATTAGTTTCCCCTTCTTTCCCTAGAATAGCGGGCCTCCTGTCGACCATGGCTATGGTCGGCAATGGTTGGGCCACGATAGTGCAACCGAGAGGTCCTTTGATTAATGTTCGCAGCAGCAATCGACATCAAAGAATCAAAGAAACTGGATTGAAAAATATGGGAAAACATGGGCTTGGTCCTCAAGAAGAAATCTGATGATTTCATGATAGAATTAATTCCATTGGTGAAGGCTTAATCAAGAAGAAAAAAGATAGGAGAAGAAAAATAGATGGGATTGAGAGCTTCTTACCTCATCGTTGGTAAAGATTTGCCATAGACATGGTGATGAATAGTCAAAGAAGAAGAAGCAAACAATGGTTTCTTCAATGATGGTTCGTAGATTGACGTTGGTTGGGTTTGAAGGGAGAAGTCGACCCATTTAAATAGGCCAAAGGGAGGAGTATAACTCCTCCCTAATCTCATTTTGCCGATGATTTTTGAGAGGAAAAAGACTCCTATTAGGAGTCTTCTTCACCATTTTTTTGGCTCTACTTTAAAATTTATGCTATCCTACTTGGGCTGTTTCTATTGTGGCTGGGCCAATCAAGTGGACCAACCCAGTAAGACATAGGTTTGGGCCAAGATATTACATTCTCCCCTCCCTCCCCCCCAACAAAAAAATTTCATCCTTCAAATTTCTTACCCATGCTTTCAAAAAGCTAGGGATTCACAATTCTAATCTCATCCTCCAACTTTTTTTATTCAAATTTTCAATGTAATTTTATTATTAAATCATTTTTATAAGGAAAAGATCAATACTACAAGAGTTGATCTATGTCAAAATCATTCATTTTTTGTAACTGAAATCAATATCTCACTTCTAGATAAGTATATCAAGTTTTTCATCAAAAATATCGACTACTCTTGATTAATCGATTTATCAAATTCTAACACACTCTTGAGTATAAAATATAAGACATATAAATAATCTCACATTCTCCTAACAAATAGAGAAGCATAAGCTTTAATTCTAAGTAAAAAGAAATTCATTTATATATATATATAGATATATAGATCGTGAGATTAAAAATCAATAGTCCACTAACTATAAACTTATGATGCTAATTTCTTTTCTCAGCACAGTAGATAGAGAACATATTAGAGAAAGCCACATAGGAATATTCAATATAATTTAGAATCAAAATATCGTGCTTTCCATTGTCAATGAAATCCTCTAAAAGAAAAAATTGAATTAGATCTTCTAGCACAAACATTCTAATTCAAAGAGTTAATATTGCTAACCAACTTAAAATAATATAAACAACTTTGCTTCCTCTGGATACTCTGATTTACACCATCAGCATTCTTTGGATGCACTTAATAACTTTCAATCAAAATACAACTTTGTATTAAAAAGATCCAAAATTTAACTTTTCAGTAAGTCAAAAAGAAACTTTTGTGTCCTGTCCCCAATGCACATCGAAAACATCCCTCTAAATTCATCCTTGGATCCATTAACACATTCAAAATCATTATATTAGTTAACTATAATTCAATATAAATTAAATTTTAATTCTTTTATCCACTTGATTAGATAATTCCAAAACAAAATTCTATAAGTAAAATCTACAAGAAATACTTTCTGATGCTTTACCCAGTTAGGGCTTCAATCAAATCATATAAGTAGAACCGACTTGATCATCGTTTTTAGATTTTTTTTCTTTGAGATCTTTAACATCTATCAAATACTTTCCATGGTAATCATGTAAATTTTTCAAAATCAAATTCTTCATGCCATACTACATTTTAACATCGAGCTACATAACAATGACAAAGAAACTCCAGGTGAGTTTCTAAATCCAAAATTTTGAATTATAATTTTACATGCATCCCAAAATCTCAAATATATATAAATAAGATCTTTTATCTTGATGTAAAGATGAGAATCAAGGATTTTTCTAGCAATCACAACAACAATGACAGAAGATCCCTTGATCAACAT
The DNA here is from genome assembly GCF_000442705.2 of Elaeis guineensis. Lineage (NCBI taxonomy): Eukaryota > Viridiplantae > Streptophyta > Magnoliopsida > Arecales > Arecaceae > Elaeis > Elaeis guineensis. The sequence goes on from NC_025995.2 coordinate 5,894,587, forward strand.
AGAAATCTAATCTTTGAATTGAAGTTTCTATTCACATACAACCATTTTATATCTGGCTTTATATTTTAGTGCATCCATTTGCGCTCTAATACTATATTAATTTTCATACCTCTAACTCGAGATCGTGAATCAAAAATCATGGCAACTACCACATACTCATGAAAATCTCTTTCCACAAATATGTAAGGCATTCCAAATACAAATCAAATTATTACAGTGGAATTAATTTAAATAAGTAAAAGTCAAAAATTAATTAATTAACAGATACAGTGGATAACCAAATTTAAAAGTCTTGCATCAAATAAATCAATATTAAAATTAAAAAAAAATAAATCTAAGTTTAACGATATTAATAATATCAAATCTTGCTTCTAATCTCACTCCCAAGTAACACCCATATTCATAATTAAGTATTTGAATCTGAAAATAAAAGAGAGGTAATGAGCTCGATCGATAATCTAGTAAGAAATGAATATCTTGATTAGATATTTCAGATATTATTATAAGATGTGATATTTAAAAATAAATATCATGAATAAATCTATTTTATACTAATTTATATAAATTAAATTTTTTCAAATATTTATGCACATACATAATCATAAATCAGATTCAAAACAAATCATATATAACCTAACAGCCTTTAACGTAACCATACTTATATTCTATGGTGGGACCATAATAGAAATAATGAGCTCAATGATAATCAGTGCCAATGCATAATTTCAATTGGACAGATCTACTGAATCAGTGCATAACCCTTATTGATAGGATCCATCAAATACCAATACAAAAGTTCTATTGGCAGGGCCACTGAATACTAGCAATAGAAACTTTCATTGGCAGGATCTATTGCACATAGTTAGGCTGAGAGCTCAAATCGGATGCATACGAAAATATTTTTGCAAGATAACATATATGTCATAATTTTAGTCAACATATACATATTTCATAACAAATCAATAAATCATAATTTTTCAAAAAAATCTCAAAATTTACAAGTTTATTCTCCATTCAAAATGCAATTTCTAATACACATAAATCAATAACTATTTTTTTTATTTTTAAAATAAAATTATTTAAATATAATATCTCGAAAAGATATTTTATTATTTATTTTTACAAAAATAATGAACAGATAGATTCAATTAATCTTCAGAGGATCTTTCAGAATCTATTATTCAAAATATATTCTTATATCAATTTTATGTCATAACTAATTAAAACTAAAAATTCTAAGTTCTGACATCCTCACAGGGTTGATAAAGCGATAGTGCCTGATATCTCGGTTGGTCTAATAAAGATGATTTTATTTGATCATGATTAGACAAAGATACAGAAATTCAATAGAGATCAAATACGAATAATTTAGTAGTGCCTGATAAGAGCCAAGATGAAGGTTAGTATATTTTTTGATGATCAAAGATTAGTTTGATCAAGTAACTCTAACCAATTGGAGTCACCTAAGATGCAAGAACTTGATAAAGATCAATAAAGACAAGATCTTGAGATGCCCGATAAAGGCTCAGGTGATGTGAACATGCTAGCCAATCAACAGGGTGATTCAAAGTTTCTCTATTGGGGTCAACTCGAATTCAAAGCAACAGGATTGATTAGGCAGTAATGTCTGATGACACATATCAATCCAATCAGTGCAACTACATCTGATCAAAAGTTTGACTAGTGTATAAGTTGTTAATAGGAATTGAAAGCTACAAATCTAATGGTGTTTGATGAAGATTGATACGAACCAATATGCTACTTGGCTACTAGGATGGTTGAAAATTGCTTACTAGAATCAATCAAAATTATTAGGGTAGAGATCCTTTGAGGTCTACCCAATGTCATACAGAGGAGTAGAGAGCGAAAATTCATATATATAGAGAGAAAATTTTTGGAGGGAAATCAAGGGGATGAAATAAAGTTGACCAAATGGCAGTGCCCAATGGTTCGAGTCAATCCAATCAAAGCAATTTCATTTGTACAGGTGGCTTTATAGTAAATTGAGGATGGCCAAAAAAATCTAGTGCTATTCGATGAGGGTCGGATAGAAACCAACATGATGCATGGCTACAAAGACAGTTCAAAAAATTGATTACTAAAATTAATCCAAGTTGCAAGGAAGAGGCCATCTATTGAAACTGATGCAAAATATTAGGAGATAAGCCCATGTTTTTTTGTTTCAGTTGTCTCCAGTAGCAGCACTATGTGCTTATCTCTCTGTATCAGTTGTTTCCAGTAGAAGCACTATCCTATTTTTCTGACCACGTTTTAGTTTGTTGTGTCTATATATATATAGGCCTCTTCTCTTCTATTTGTAAGCAATTTTTAATAAAGTTGTTTTGTTTTCAAGCCTATTCCGAATCTTGTTTCTCTGTTCTTTATTTTTGGTGAAGTAAAAGGACATTGCAGTTGTCCAATTCAAATTTTTTATCCAACAAACTTGGTATCAGAGCCATGTTCTTCTTGGAGCTCAAAGATAGACTGGTTTGGATGCTTCTACAGCAGTAGGCGGTCCTAGGCATGAAGATTTATAGCAAAAACCAACAAAGAAAAAGAAAGACGAATTGCTGCATGTTAGGTGTTTGACGGAAGTTCTGTAAGAACTAACATTGCTAGAACTAATGGTAATACACTGAATCTTTCTCAATCTATTGTTCCCATATTTAATGGAGATTGCTATGAATTTTGGATGATAAAGATGAAGACTTTCTTTTTGTCTCAAGACTTATGGGAGCTTGTTGAGAATGGTTATGTAGAATTAACAGGAGCTGATCTCTCCAACCAACACAAGACTGAGCAAAAGGAGTTGAAGAAAGAAAGATATGAAAGCCTTGTTAGTGATCTAGTAAGCAGTTCATGACTCTATCTTTCCAAGGATTGTAGCAGCCACAAAATCCAAGGAAGCATGGACCATCTTAAAGAATGAATATCAAGGATCAGACAAGGTTATCACGGTAAAGCTTCAAGGTCTTCGCCATGATTTTGAAAATCTGTTTATGAAAGGTACCGAATCTATTCAAGAGTTTTATTCTAGAATCACAATTATTGTTAATCAAATTCGTACTCTAGGAGATGATTTGTCTGATCAGAAAGTTGTTGAAAAAGTCTTATGGTGTTTACCAACCAAGTTTGATCATGTTGTTGCAGCCATAGAGGAGTCTAAAGATTTAAGTTCTTATTCTCTGATTGAACTAATGAGTTTCTTACAAGCACATGAGAAGAGAATTAATAGGTCTTAAGAAAAGAATGTTGAAAATGCTCTTCAAGCAAGGCCAGACATTTCTTCAAACAAGGCAGCCCAAATCACTAACAAATTTGCAAAAGGAGGTCGAGGCAGAGGTGGATTTGTTGGATGAAGCCGTGATAGAGGCTGAGGTCATGGTAGAGAAAGATTTGATGCAAACCAAGATGGATCAAACAAGCAAGAAAGCAGCAACCATTCTCATATGCAATGCCATTTCTGCAAAAGGTATGGACATATAGAAAAGTTTTGTTGGAATAAAATCAATCAACATGCAAATTATGTTGAGGAAAAGAAAGAGGAGGATAATAATTTGTTTATTGCATCTTTGAATAAAAATGAATATAATGCTGATGTTTGATTTTTAGATAGTGGTTGTAGTAATTATATGACAGCTATGAAGGAGATATTTCATAACTTTGATGATTCGATGAAGTTGAAGGAAAACTTGGGTGATAACAATCAAGTATGGGCTGACGGTAAAGGTACCATTGAAATTACAATAGTTCTGGTTTAGCACATAATCTGATTAGTATTGGGCAGCTAGTAGAAAAAGGGTATTCAATTCATTTTCATGACAATTAATGTGTTATTACTGCTCTCAAATCTGATGTGTCTCTTGTGGAAGTTCCTATGACTGCAAATAGGATGTTTCCTCTCCAAATGTCCTCCATAGATTTTGCTTTCGCTGCAACTATTAAATCAGATTCTTGGTTGTGGCATAAAAGATATGGGTACTTAAACTTTCATGGACTGAAGTTATTGCATGATAAGAATATGATTATTAGCTTGCCTTTCATTAATAATGTAGATGAAGTGTGTAAAGGTTGTGTTTACGAAAAACATCAACGTGCATCATTTTCAGTGGAAAAATCATGGAGAGCAAAGAAGTCGCTTCAGTTGATACATGCTAATGTTTGTGGTCCAATGCAAGCACCATCATTGAGCAATAGTAAGTATTTTCTTTTGTTCATTGATGACTATAGTAGAAAATCTTGGGTGTATTTCATTAAGCAGAAATTAGAGTCATTTTCAAAATTTTTAGCCTTTAAAGCTTTAGTTGAGAAGCAAAGTGGTTACTCTATCACTATTCTATGGATAGATAGGGGTGGAGAATTTTATTCTAATGAGTTTAATGAGTTTTGCCAATAGAACGGTATTCAAAAGCAGCTCACAACAAGCTATACACCACAGCAAAATGGTGTGGTAGAGAAAAAAAATAGAACTGTGGTTGAAATGGCCAGAAGCATGCTAAAAGCAAAAAAACTCCTAAACAATTTTTGGACAGAGGCAGTAGCTACTACAGTATATCTTCTAAACAGGTCTCCCACAAAGGCCATTTGGAATGGTACTCCGAATGAAGCATGGTGTGGTATTAAGCCAGGGGTAAGTGGTTTAAAAATTTTTGGCAGTATTGCATACACTCATATAAATTCTGAAAATCATCAGAAATTAGATGATAAAAGTGTCAAATGCATTTTTATTGGGTATAGTTATGAAACTATGGGTTATCGTTTATATAATCCTCTTACAAAAGGGTTGCTTATTAGTAAAGATGTCATTTTTGATGAGGGTTCTTGCTAGAATTGGAATGAAGACAGTCAAGGTTCTACAATATATAAACAGACATATATAGCTATGGATTTCTCTCAGCCATCTCCTACAGAAAATGTGCAAACCCCACTAAACTCTCCTATAGGACGTAATAGTAACGACAGCAGTCCGTCAAGGAATGAATCACAAATATCTGACTCTTCTAGTGATGACAACCTACCACAGAAGGTGAGATCTTTACAAGATATATATTCTTCATGTAATTTTGCTCTGTTAACTGTAGATCCATCAAGCTTTGAAGAAGCTTTTGAAAAGGAAGTGTGGAGACAGGCCATGAATGAACAAATTTCTGCAATTGAAAGAAATCAAACACAGGAGCTGGTTGACTTACCTGAAGGAAAAGATGCAATAGGATTGAAATGGATTTTCCACACAAAACTGAATGCTGATGGAAGTGTGCAAAAATACAAAGCAAAGATTGTTGCTAAGGGATATGCACAGCTGCCCGGTATAGATTTTTCTGAAACCTTTGCACTAGTGGCAAAGATAAAAACTATTCGTATAATTTTAGCAATTGCAGCCCATTATAACTGGTTAGTATATCAGTTTGATGTTAAATCAGCATTTCTAAATGGTGAATTGCTTGAGGATGTTTATGTTAAGCAGCCACAGGAGTTTATGATTAAAGAAAAAGAATATCAGGTCTATAAACTGAAAAAGACGCTTTATGGTTTAAAGCAAGCACCATGGTCCTGGGATAGTAGAATTGACTCATATTTCAATAAAAATGGCTTTCAAAGGAGTGCAAGTGAACCTACTCTGTACGTCAAGGTGGTAAGCAAGAGTTCTTTACTTTTTGTGTGTTTATATGTTGATGACATCATATACACCAGCTCCTCTATCTCGCTTGTTAATGATTTTAGAAAAAATATGATGATTGAATTTGAAATGTCTAACTTGGGAGTACTTCACTATTTTCTTGGTTTGGAAGTCAAGCAAACAAGGGCTGGAATTTTTATTTCACAAGAAAAATACACTCTTGATTTGCTTAGAAAATTCAGAATGTCAAATTGCTGCAAGGTTGATACACCTATGAATTCATATGAAAAGTTGTTGTTGAATGATGGCACCGGATTGGTAGATGCAAATATGTTTCGTAGCAGCACTATGTGCTTTTTTCTCTCCGTTTCAGTTGTTTCCAGTAAAAGCACTATTCTATTTTTCTGACCACGTTTGAGTTTGTTGTGTCTATATATATATAGGCCTCTTCTCTTCTATTTGTAAGCAATTTTTAATAAAGTTGTTTTGTTTTCAAGCCTATTCTGAATCTTGCTTCTCTGTTCTGTGTTTTTGGTGAAGTTAAAGGACATTGTAGTTGTCCAGTTCAAGTTTTTTATCCAACACCATCTAGGGTCCATACGACTTCTTGCAGAGCGTGTGTTGGAAGAGGAAGAGGATAGAGAGAGTAGAGATTTTTTTTCTTTATTTTCCTCTTTTTCTTTCTTTTTTTTTTTTTTTTTCTTTCTTCTCTTTTCTTCCTTTGGCAAAAATAGGAGATTAGTTTTCTCTTCTTTTCCTAGAAGTTCAAGTCTCCCGTCAATGGCTATGGCCGGTGTTGGTTGGGTCACGATGGTGCAACTACGAGGTACCTTAATTGATGTTGGCGACAGCAATCGGTGTCAAAAAATCAAAAATAAACTGAGCTAAAAAAGGGGAAAAATAGGGGCTCGGTCCTCAAGAAGAAATCCGGCAATTCCTTGATGGAATTCTGTTGGTGAAAGCTCAATCAAGAAGCGAAAAGGTGGGAAGAAAAATAGATGGGATTGAGGGCTTCTCACCTCATCTCCGGCGAGGATTTACTGCGACACAAGGATGAACTACTGGAGAAGAAGAAGAAAATGATGGTTTCTTCGACAATGGTTCAAAGGTCGACGTTAGTGGGGTACGAAGGGAGAGCTGGAACCATTTAAATAGGTCAAACGGACGAGTCCAACTCCTCTCTGGACCGTTCTGTCGGTGATTTTTGGGAGAAAGAAGACTCCCTCTTTATCCTTTTCTTTTGTTCCATCTTAAAATCCATGCTGTCCTACTTGAGTCGTTTCCATTGTGGCTGGGCAAATCAAGTAGACCAGTCCAATTCAGCATATGTTTGGGCCAAGCTATTGCAGTAGAGATGACTGAAAAAGCTTCACTAATGGTGGAGAAAGCAGAAAGAGGAGAGGAAAAAAAACGAAAGGTGTAATAACGCGTACGTGAATCCTATGTGTACTTGCATCCAAAAAAAAAAAAATCCTATATATACGGACATCTCAAATAATTCAGATCAAGAGTTTCAACCCAAGCTATATCTCATAGGCCAAGGGCCCAAGTGGAGGGGCCTTTTGGAAAGCTTTGGTCGAACAACAAGGCACTGTTGCGAGATCAAACGGATACTCGTATTCTTTTTTTATTTCTTTTCTTTTTCTACGTGCTATCATACATGCATATACAGCAACTACCCTTCCCCGAATATTAATGGAAGAGCTTCGTTTACGTGGACCTAGAATCAGTGGAGATGGGTAGAAAAGGATGGGTCTGTAGAACGTGTGTAAGTGGGTGATTCAAAGTGTACTAGAATTTAGAAAATATGGCCTTTGTGCGTATCTCCCATGATCTACTTAGTTATTTAGTTGAGTTAGTAGCTGTTACGTGACTGAGTGTGAAGGCAACCATATCTTGTAGTGGGGTGTTAGTTAGTAATGGATGGAAACGTCTATTACCATGAATACCTATAAAAAAAAAAAGACACTATTGAAGTCTGGGATAGGGCATTAATGAAGTTTTTATTCCACAAAAAAAACTGTGTTAACTCTGGTTCCATTGCTTATGTAGTGTTCTCATCACAGAGAACTAATTCTACCCTCCTCCTTTGTTTTTTTCCCAACATTTTTTGATATCAGAGCAGCTAGGTTCCGATTACATATGGGCAAACAAAAGGCAAGTGATTGGTGCTGTTGCAACTTGAAGACTTGTAAGTCAAATTCATGGCTAATATTGTTGTGAGGAGGTAAGCTGTTGGGTAGCAACATGGCAGCTTTTGAAAATTCTGTAAGCATTTCTCAACCCTCAATTCCTATCTTTAAAAGTGAATGTTATGAAGTTTGGAGCATTAAAATGAAGACTTTATTTATGTCACAAGACCTTTGGGATTTGGTTGAGAATGGATATGCAGATCCAGATGAAGAAGCAAAGTTGAGAGAAAATAGAAAGAAGGATTCCAAGACACTGTTTTTCATTCAACAAGTAGTCCACAAGTCCATTTTCTCAAGAATCATTGCTGTAACTACTGCAAAAGAAGCTTGGACAATATTGCAAAAAGAGTTTCAGGGGTCGTCGAAGGTAATTATTGTGAAACTTCAGCCTCTTCGTCGGAATTTTGAAACTTTATTCATGAGAAATAATGAATCACTGCAAGAATTTTTATCCAGAGTTACATCTATTGTTAGCCAAATAAAATTATATGGTGAAAAAATTTCTGAAGAATTAGTAGTTGCAAAAGTTTTGAGAAGCTTAACTCCAAAATATGATCATATTGCTGCTGCTATTGAGGAATCTAAGAACTTATCTATTTTTTTATTTGATAAATTAGTGGGTTCTTTACAAGCTCATGATGCTAGAATAAACAGATCAACTGAGAAAGTCGAATAGAAGGTATTTCAGGTGAAGAGGGAGACCTCTACACTCAAAGATAAGTCCGATAAAGCCATAGGAAGAGGTCGTGGCCGAGGTGGATTCCGTGATCAAGGTCGAAGTCGAGGCCGAGGCCGTGGGTGATGTGATGATCACTGACAATCATCCAACGAGTATCGAGGCAATTGGAATGAAATCCAATGCCATCATTGCAAGAAATTTGAGCACGTAGAGGCAAATTGTTGGCACAAAAAAAAGTATGTCAGTTATGTAGAAGAAAAAGAAGAAGAAAGTAAGTTATTCATGTCTTGTTATCATGTTAATGATGAATTAAATGAGGTTTGGTTTTTAGATAGTGGATGTTCTAACCATATGTCTGGAACGAGATTTATATTTCAAGATCTTGATGAATCACAGAAGATGCAGGTTAGACTTAGAGATGATAAGAAAGTTCAAGTCGAAGGAAAAGATACAATTGCAGTTAAAACAAGCCATGGTAAAGTAAAGCATCTTCATAATATTTTCTATGTTTCTAGTTTGACACACAACTTGCTAAGTGTTGGACAGTTAATTACCAATAGATATTCTATTTTATTTGATAATGCCTCATGTGCTATTAAAGAGAAAAGTTCAGGCCAAATTATAGCTAATGTTCAAAAGACACAAAACAGAATGTTTTCACTTGAAATTTCAAGTATTGATAGGCATGTATTGACTACTTATGTGAAGAGTGAATCTCTTTTGTGACATTTAAGATATGGACATCTAAATATAAATGGTTTGAAATTGTTGAATCAAAAAGATATGGTGAATAGATTGCCTAAGATTGACTCTTTTGATAATGTACGTGAAGGATGCATATATGGAAAGCAATGTAAAATGTCATTTTCTGTTGGAAAGGCATGGAGAGCAAGATGTTCTTTTGAGCTTATACATACTGATTTTTGTGGGCCTATGAGGACTCAGACCTTAAGTAGGAGTCGATATTTTTTGTTGTTCACAGATGACTATAGCCGCATGAGTTGGGTTTATTTTCTAAAATGCAAGTCAGAAACATTTGAAGCTTTTAGAAAGTTTAAAGTATTGGTTGAAAAGCAAAGTGGTTGTTCTTTAAAGGCCTTTCGTACAGATCGAGGTGATGAGTTTTTATCTAATGAATTTAACTATTTTTGTGATGAAAATGACATCTATAGGAAACTTACAGCACTATACACACTCGAGCAAAACGGTGTAGCGAAACGAAAGAACCGCACGGTGATGGAAATAGCCATAATTTTATTGAAAGAAAATGGCCTTCCAAATATTTTTTGGGCCAAAGCTGTTGCAACAGCAGTATACTTACTAAACATCTCTCCTACCAAGGCTGTCCTCAATATGACTCCATATGAAGCTTGGAAAGGTCAAAAGCCAAGAGTAAGCCACTTGAAAATTTTTGGATCGATTGCATGTATTTTGGTTAATTCTGAAAATCATCATAAGCTTGATGAGAAGTCTAAAAAGTATATTTTTATTGGTTATTGCCCACAATCCAAAGCATATCGATTATACAACCCAATTAGTGGTAAAATTGTTATTAGCAAAAATGTGATATTTGATGAGAATACAAGTTAGAAATGGAATGACAAGTCAAAAAAGTCAGAAATTCAAGTTCCTAATGAAGAACTAGGAGATCCAACTTCTTTCTCGACTACAGTAAGTGCAAGCACTTCTTTGACAAATTCATCTCCTCCAATCTCACCAAGTAGCAGTTGCTCGACTTCTTCAAAATCTTCTAATGAAAGTCTCCTTCGAAAATTCAGATCATTAGCAGAAATTTATGAAACTAGTAATTTTGCTTTGTTTGTTTCAGATCCAATAAGCTTTGATGAAGCAATAAAGGAGGAGAAATGGTGCAGTGCTATGAAAGAGGAGATAGCAGCTATTGAAAAAAATGGAACATGAGAGTTAGTGGACTTGCCTCAAGGTAAAAATGCAAATGGTTTGAAATAGATTTTTAAGACTAAATATCATGCAGATGGAAGCATCCAAAAGTACAAAGTCCGGCTGGTAGTAAAAGGGTATGCACAATAGCAAGGTATTGATTTTCAAGAAACTTTCTCCCCAGTTGCTCGATTTAAAATTGTAAGAACTATTCTAGCATTAGCTGCTTAATTAAAATTGCCTCTTTATCAATTTGATGTTAAGTCTGCTTTTCTAAATGGTGAATTAGAAGAGGAAGTTTATGTTTGTCTGCCTAATAGATTCATAGTTAATGACAAAGAGAATAAGATATACAAGCTAAAGAAAGCTCTTTATGGATTGAAGCAGGCACCGAGAGCATGATACAGCGAGATTGACTCATATTTTTATCAAAATGAATTTACAAGAAGTGAGAATAAACCCACACTTTATTTAAAAAGGAAAGGTAACGATTTTCTTTTAGTTTGTCTTTATGTTGATGATATGATATACATTGGTTCTTCAAATTTTCTTGTGCAAGAATTTAAAAGAAGCATGATGAGATAATTTGAGATGACAGATTTGGACTTATTGCATTATTTTCTTGATTTTGAGATTAAGCAAAGTGAAGAAAAAATTTTTGTATCACAAGAGAAATATGCTAAAGATTTGCTGAAAAGGTTTGAAATGTTAAATTGCAAAAAGGCAGCCACTCCTACGAACATAAATGAGAAGTTGAGGTTTGTGTTAGATGTGTGCCCTAGATGCCAGATTGGCTGACACATTCCTGTACAAATATAAGGGTAAATTTATAATTTCGACTATAAATGAATAAAAGGGTTATTCTACTATCACATTGTGTACATTATGTCTGTGATACATCCTTTGAGTTAGTAAAAATATTAATTCATATTTTCAAGAGTTAAAAATTTAAGGCATGAATTTACATAACTAACTCATAAACAGCTCCTGACCATAGTATTATCATGAGGATGGTGATCAATCCGAAAGGTTGGTGTACGATCGCTTCCTTAGGGTAGATGTGTCTTGAGTCTATGGTGTGGAGACACCGAACGAGAGTACAGGTATTCGTTGAGAATGAGAGTACTGAGCGTGACCACCTCGAGCAGTCATAAGGAAGTCTACCTTCTCGTCGATGACTAGCTCGATGCTGCAGCTGTATGTCTAGTTCTTTAACCTGAGGTGCATCAACAGTTTACCTTGAGTGTGTTATAGTTTGACTACACCATAACTCGATCTTCTAGCCATTCGGAACCCTGAGGGTATGTTGGCTGTAGCATATTCATTGTAGGAATCAGATTGCACCAAGATGGGATCTATTAACCTCGATAGATAAGAATAGTCCTATGATGATCGAAAGATCGAGTCCTTAAGCCCATGGCCATGGTAGAGTAAAATAATGGAAAAAAAATTTTTATTGGGGTTTCACATCGGACTCGGATCAATCGATTGATGCATATGACTGATGTTGGGTTTGACGAGTTCACCTTAACCCTAATTCAGTCAGGACTCATGATAGAGAAACTCAATCACACAGGTAGCTGCATCGAGAGGTTCATCTTCATTTCTGATGGGTTGCCACCATATACTGCTAGATGTCACTGATAGATTTTGAGAGAAATTAGAATGATATTGATGATCGATCATTCTAAATTTCTGAATCAGAAGAGTTCTGATCCATCGAAAGGAGTTTCGATGATATCGATGATGAGATCACGACATGTCTCATTACCATACGAAAATAAATCTAACTGGGTCACACAAATAAGAGTTAGGATCTGGATGTCATCAATTGAGCTAGCCCAGTTCGATTGATTTGGATTAGATCTAATTAGGTTCAAGAAAATCGTGCTAGCATACGATTGAGCCTAACTTTCTCCTCATGTAATCTTTTCTATCTCGATTGAGCCAAATGTGATTTGACTCACCCAGAGAATCTTGAGAAGGTTTTTCTCAGTCTGACTGGAGCCAGTCCAGCTCAGAAAAGTTGTCTTAATTCATGAGATGAATTTAAGACAACACCTGCTAATTTCTGTCACCTGTCATTTTCGTTTTAAGACATCGATCAAATATTGACCCATGGATCTTAGACTGAAGGCCACTTGGCAAGAGATCATTAGAGAGTTTTTGTTGAGTGTCCACCTGCTAATTTTACCCTCAAAGTGGGTTCCATAATCAGATATGACGTGCACCTCAAGTGGATAAGGATAGAGTCCCATGAGATGAGGACTCTATGCCTTGATCGACTCAAACTGTTGGGCACCAATCTCACTGTGTTTATCCAATGTTGGCGCCAACAGTAGGAGGATTTGGTGGAGTTCTTATCTGATATGATCAGATGACATCACTCCACCAATCAAAAATTTTTAATTGGTCAAATGATGTGGCACTGCATGGCACAGCAAGGTCTATTTAAACCCTGTCTCCGCCTAGGGTTTAGCGAATCTGCTCAATACCCAGCAAAAATGCGAAACCTCTCCACTTCTCCATGCCCCCTCTGCTCCTCTCCCTCCCCTCTTCACGTCCAAGAGGTTGGGCATCCATCTGGTGCTTGTCCAAGGTGTCGTGGCTCCCTGATCAGAAGGCTGTAGGGATTTGTTGAGAAGCTGCTGCTCCAGCTTCAGAAGATCTTTTGAAGATCTTGCAGATCAGATCTAGATCTGATTTTTGGAGTAAAGATTCACGAGGAGAAGATGATCCAGATCCTGCTCAAGTGGATACTGGTAGAGGCCAGGTGACTGCGTGGCTATTTTAGAACCTCGGACGTTGCTGCGATCATCTACAGGATAATCTAGTTACCCTAGAGGTATTCCTCTAATCCTCAAGTTTTAGATTTAATTTTAGATTAAATATTAGATAATAAGAATCAGATCTAATAGACCTTAGATCTAAAATAAAGTAGGATAATTTTTTTTAAAAATATTCTGCTCCAGATCTCATTAGATCTGAAAGATCCTACAAGGAAAAAGATGATTTTTCCTTCAACTGGTATCAGAGCCAGGTTGATGGCTCTATTTCAGATCTAATTTAGATCTAATTTTTATTTTTATTTATCTGATATTAATAAATTTTAGATGTCACATCAGATATGATTGTATTTAAAATCAAAAAATTTAAAATTAAATCTAAGTAGATCTAACATGTATGAGATGCATGACTAGACTAGGAATAGTTTAAACTATGAATAGTCTTAAAGTTTTATGTTTTAATATGATTAAAATATAAATTAGATCTAATTCATTATCTGATTTTTTGATATTATAAATATTATTTTCAGATCAAAAAATAAAAAATAAAATTTAATTAATTCATAAGATTGATCTGCTGCATGCCTAGACTAGTTGTAGAATTATTCTAGTAACTGTCTAGAATAGATTTTATATTGAATAGTTCAATTTAAATCTTATTTTTCAGATATTATATGTGATGTATCAGATCTGAAAGCATGCTAATTAGATCAGATTTTAATACATGAGATGTATGCAAAGCATGTATAAGTTAGATCTGAAATTATATGTGTGATATGTAACTTAGATCTAACTAGTTTTGTAGTTAAATCAATATTTTTGATTAAGGTGTTCCTTATGGCCGTCTGGTCATAAGAATAAAGTAGGGTTTAAGACCCTCTTCTCCCATTCAATGGGGTGTTCTTATGGCGTGTAGGGGTGCTGCGTGTTCATCCTTAATCAGAAATCAAACTTACTTTTCTGCAAAATCTTAGATCATGAAATCCTAGGATTTATTTTACATATTTTATTTATGAACTCAAGACTTAATTAATGAATTAAGCTTATGAAATTAAATTAGATCTAAAATTGAGAATTTCAGATCTAAGTCATATTCATAAAATTGGGTTCGGGCTTGGGTAGCTCAATTAGGTCTAGCAGTTAATCAAACCGAATCAAAAGATGGTTAGGTGGGATCATGAAAGCTAATAATTGACCAGCCTAATAGGATTAAGTCTAGGTCAAGGTCGAATCATATTCATATGTGACTCGATCAAGTTAAGACCTAATTTGGCTCAGTGGTTAGAGCCTGGATTGTAGGCTAACCCAATTGGTTTTGGTTCGACAATTTGGTGTCTAAGGTAAGTTGGGCAGATGCGACCGAATGGTTTTTAATTGGGAGCTACTCGACTCGATGCGTTCTTGTCGAGTTAATGATATTTTTCTTTCACCGATCTCACTTACCTGGTCATATGTGTCGATCCAGTTCTGATTTGAGGTGACTAAAAATTCGAGCTAACCCATGCCACTAGGTTAGTCATAATTATTATGATTATGTCAAGTCAAGTTTAATGAGACCTAAATTAAATCTCTCTAAAAAAATATTAAGTCTAAGGTCTTCCACCATTGTGGATGTGCGGGCCGTTCCCGGGGTTGATTGTTCTCGGCTGGTTACAATGGTTCAGTTGCACCGGAAAGATGCAACCATGTTCATTAGGCATTGGATGCTACGGATTAGAGATGGGTTATGCTTAATATTCTGGATACGGTGAGGGACTCAATCAGGAATCTAGTTTGTGCAAATGGTGGGTCTGACTTAACTAAGGATTGGAGTAATATTCCGGACACGGTGAGCTTCATGAATTAGAGACCAAGTTTTGGATGCACCATGATTAGAGAATCATTGGACAAGAGTTGTCCACTCATCGATTGACCCATTACCAATAACTGTTAGGTGAGGTGATGAGCCAGTCGGTGAGACCGCACCACCCATTAGAAATCACTAATCACGGAGATTTTCACATCTCTACCTAGGGAGTGTAGGGATCTGAGAAAATAGTGGGAGCCTAATTTGTTTAAAAATGAAACTCCTAAACAAATTGGTTAAGTCTGATTACAAAATCTAATTAGAAACTTTTGACTCTCTACAGGAAACATGTCTGCGTCCAAACCCCTGACCAAAATACTAGACACCCACAGATTGACTGGACCTAATTTCAAGGACTGGTTGAGGAACTACAGAATTATTCTGCATTCCGAGAAACTGACTCATATCTTGGACCAGAACCCACCTGCCATACCAGCACGTCCGACTGCTGAACAAAGAGCATCTCTGAAAAAGTGGACGGATGAAGATAACAAAGCCAGATACTACATGTTGGGTGCCATGTCTGATGACTTGCAGCGCCAGCATGAGAACATTATGACTACCCGCCAAATGTTAGCTCACCTACAAGAGTTGTTTGGTGAACAAAGTCGCGCAGCCAAGTATTAAGTCTGCCAAAGGCTTTTTAAGACTAAAATACGTGATGGGCAGTCAGTCCAAGATTATTGTTTGTCAATGATCAAGGACCTTGAGGAGCTTGAGAAGCTCGGTGTCATCTTAAATAAGAATTTTCAGATTGATGTGATCCTTCAGTCCTTGTCCGATGCATATGGTCAGTTCATCATGAACTTCTATATGCATAAGATGCAGTGTACCTTGGCTGAGTTAATGAACATGTTGGTTATGGCTGAGCTTTCTTTGAAGAGTTCAAAAGGCTCAGTTTTTACTGTGGAGCAGATTTCTTCCAAGAGAAAGTCTTTTGGAAAGAAGAAAAAGTCTGCGAAGAAACATAAGGTGGATGGGAAAAAGAAGAAGACGGAATCGAAGAAGAAGGCTACTGAAAAGGAAAAATATTTCCACTGCAATTCAGACGGCCATTGAAAATCGAACTGTCCTCAGTACCTGACCATCCTAAAGAACAAGAAGGATGGTCTTTCTGGAGGAATGCTCGTTATAGAATCTAATATTACGGTTTCCACTGCATCTAGTTGGGTACTTGACTCTGGTTCTAGTGCTCATTTGTGCACTTCTATGCAAGGTTTTGAGGAGAGCAGGAGGCTGAGGGATAGAGATATGATCCTACACGTCGGAAACGGAGTAAGAGTTGCTGCTGTGGCCATGGGAACCTACCTTCTGCGATTACCGTTAGGATTAGATTTAGTTCTTAGAGACTGTTATTATGTGCCTACAGCAAGCAGGAATTTGATTTCTGTTTCATGTTTAGCACAAGAAGGCTATGTGATTAGCTTTCATAAGGATCATTGTAACATATTTTATGAAAATAATAAAGTTACAAATAGTTTTCTTATTAATGGTCTCTATCAGCTACATATTGATGTATCTGTATTTCATATCGAGCAAAATGTGAATGCCATAGAAATTAAAAGGCCTAGAGATAGTCTAAATGATAGGTATCTGTGGCACCTAAGGCTAGGTCATATAGCGGAAGACAGGGTTAACAAATTGGAGAAATCCGGGCTATTGAGTCCGTTGACTTTTGAGTCATATCCAGTTTGTGAATCATGCCTTCAAGACAAAATGACCAAGCTCCCTTTTGTGGAATATGAAAAAAGGGCCACAGACCTACTTGCCCTAGTACATACGGATGTGTGCGGCCTATTTGATGTGCCGGCTAGAGGCAACTATGTCTACTTCATTACCTTTACCAATGATATGTCTAGGTACGGATATGTATTTCTAATGAAACACAAGTCTGAAGCCTTTGAAAAGTTCAAAGAATTCAGGCATGAGGTAGAAAAATAAACAGAAAAGCCCATTAAGGTTCTTCGATCAGATCGAGGAGGTGAATACCTTAGTCGGAAGTTTCTAGACTATCTTAAGGACAATGGCATAGTCTCTCAATGGACTCTATCTGGAATGCCACAACTCAACGGGGTTTCAGAACGGAGAAATCGGACCCTATTAGATATGGTCCGTTCCATGATGAGCTTCACGGACCTCCCTGAGTTTCTTTGGGGACATTGTCTCATGACAACAATATATGTATTGAATAGGGTTCCCTCTAAAACCATTCCTACCACACCGTATGAGATATGGCATGGTAAGAAACCAAGTCTGAGTCATCTCAGAATTTGGGGTTGTCCGGCTCATGTCAAGAGACAGCAGGCGGACAAATTAGAGTTTAGGTCTTTTAGAGCTCGGTTCATAGGATATCCTAAAGAGTCATTAGGATATTATTTTTATATTTCAGAAGACCACAATGTGATTGTGAATCGACATGCTATTTTTCTTGAAAAATAGTTTATTCAAGATAGTGGCATCGGAAGAATAATTGAGCTCAAGGAGAATGTCTCCCAAGAGCAACGAGCTAAAGAACCTGAGGAACCCAATCAATTAGAATCAGTCCTAACACAACCTCTTCCACCTCGTAGATCGACTAGGGTTTTTCATCCTCCTGAAAGGTACTTAGGTATTATACTAGAGAAAGTAGAGGAAATGTTTCTCACGAAAAATGGGGCTCATGGTGATGACCCCAAGACCTATGACAAGGCGATATCAGATATCGACTTCGAGAAATGGTTAGAGGCAATGAGATCAGAAATTGGCTCGATGCACTCAAACCAAGTATGGACCTTGGTAGATCCATCTGAAGGTATTGTACCTATTAAGTGTAAATGGATCTTCAAGAGAAAGATAGGTGCAGATGAGAATGTGGAGACATTCAAGGCTAGGCTCATAGCGAAAGATTATAGTCAGTGCGAAGGCATTGACTATCAGGATACCTTTTCGTCCTTAGTCATGCTAAAATTCATCCACACATTACTTACTGTTGCAGCCTATTTTGATTATGAAATATGACAGATGGACATAAAAACGATGTTCTTAAATGGATATCTTAAGGAAGATATCTATATGGAACAACCGCTTGATTTCACATCCAGTGATGATGATCACAAGATCTGCAAGCTGCAAAAGTCCATTTTTGGACTTAAGCAAGCATCTTGGAGCTGGAATACTCGTTTCAATGATGTGATCAAAATATTTGGTTTCATCAAGAATGAGGAGGAACCATGTGTATTCAAGAAGATCAGTGGGAGCGCAGTTGTCTTTCTCGTACTGTACGTTGATGACATCCTCCTAATTAAAAATGATATTTTCATGTTGACCTCAGTCAAAATATGGTTGTCTAAGAAGTTCTCTATGAAAGATCTAGGAGAAGCATCCTTTATACTGGGTATTAAGGTCTATAGAGATAGACCAAATAGGATGCTAGGACTCTCACAAAAGATGTACATAGAGGAGGTGCTAAAAATGTTTAACATGAAAAACTTCAAAAGAGGTTTAGTACCTTTTAGACATGGCATTCATCTCTCCAAGAAGATATGCCCTAGCACACCTGAGGAGATTGAACGCATGAGCAAGATCTCTTATGCTTCGACAATAGGAAGCCTCATATATGCCATGCTATGTACACGATCTGATATAGCCCATGCTGTGAGTGTCACAAGCAGATATCAGTCGAATCTAGGCGAAGAGCACTGGACTTCTGTAAAATGTATCCTTAAGTACTTGAAAAGGACTAAGGATATATTTCTAGTCTTTGGGAATGGAGAACTCCAGGTTCAGGGATTTACAAACTCAGACTTTATATCTGATATAGATGATTGAAAGTCAACATCTGAAAGTCTGTTCATTTGCAATGGTGGTACAGTTAGCTGGAAGAGTTTCAAGCAGACGGTGATTGCTGATTCCACTATGGAGGCAGAATATATTGCTGCATCGGAAGCTGCGAAGGAGGTATTCTGGTACAAGAAGTCTACCGTAGAGCTTAGAGTGATGTCATCGGATGCCATCCCTCTTTACTGCGACAATAATGGCGCCATAGCCCTAGCTAAGGAGCCAAGGTCTCACCAGAAGTCCAAGCATATCGAGCGACGATTCCATCTGATCCGTGATTACCTCGAAAAGGGTTATGTCGAGATTAAGAGAGTCGACTTCACAGACAATGTGGCAGATCCACTAACAAAGCCATTAGGCCAGCAGAAGATCAAAGCCCACCTTGAGAAGATGGGACTTAGATATGTAGCCAATTGGCATTAGGTCAAGTGGGAGTTTGTTAGATGTGTGCTCTAGATGCCAGATTGGCTGACACGTTTCTGTACAAATGTAAGGATAAATTTATAATTTTGACTATAAATGAGTAAAAGGGTTATTCTACTATCACATTGTGTACATTATGTCTGTGATACATCCTTTGAGTTAGTAGGAATGTTAATTCATATTTTCAAGAGTTGAAAATTTAAGGTATGAATTTACATAACTAACTCATAAATAGCTCCTGACCGTAAAATCATCATGAGGATGGTGATCGATCCGATAGGTTGGTATACGATCGCTTCCTTAGGGTAGATGTATCTTGAATCTATAGTGTGGAGACACCGAGCGAGAGTACAGGTATTTATTGAGAACGAGAGTATTGAGCGTGACTACCTCGAGCAGTCATAAGGAAGTCTACCTTCTCGTCGATGACTAGCTCGATGTTGCAGCTGTGTGTCTAGTTCTTTGACCTGAGGTACATCGACAGTTCACCTTGAGTGTGTTATAGTTTGACTACACCATAACTCGATCTCCTAGCCATTCGGAATCTTGAAGTGTATGTTGGCTGTAGCATATTCATTGTAGGAACCAGATTGCATCAAGATGGGATCTATCAATCTCGGTAGATAAGAGGAGTAGTCCTATGATGATCGAAAGATCGAGTCCTTAAGCCCATGGCCATAACAGAATGAAATAATGAAAAAAAATTTTCCATTGGGATTTCACATCGGACTCGAATCAATCGATTGATGCATATGACTGATGTTGGGTTTGACGAGTTTACCTTAACACTAATTCAGTCGGGACTCATAATAGAGGAACTCAATCACACAGGTAGCTGCACCAAGAGGTTCGTCTTCATTTCTGATGGGTTGTCATCATATACTGCTAGGTGTCACTGGTGGATTTTGGGAGCAATTAGAATGATATTGATGATCGATCATTCTAAATTGTCTGAATCAGAAGAGTTCTGATCCATCGAAAGGAGTTTCGATGATGTTAATGATGAGATCACGATATGTCTCATTACCATACGGAAATGAATCTAACTAGATCATACAAACAAGAGTTAGGGTCTGAATGTCATCAATTGAGCTAGCCTAGTTTGATTGATTTGGATTAGATCCAATTAGATTCAAAGAAATCGTGCTAGCACACGATTGAGCCTAACTTTCTTCTCGTGTAATTTCTTCTATCTCGACTGAGCCAAATGTGATTTGATTCATCCAGAGAACTTTGAGAAGATTTCTCTCAGTCTGACTAGAGTCAGTCCAGCTCAAAAATTTTTTGTCTTAATTCATGAGATGAATTTAAGATAACACCCGCTAATTTCTGTCACCTGTCATTTTCGTTTTAGGACATCGGTCAAACGTTGACCCATGGACCTTGAATTGAAGGCCACTTGGCAAGAGGTCATTGGAGAGTTTTCGTGGAGTGTCCACCTACTAATTTTACCCTCAAAGTGGGCGCCATAATCACATATGGCATACACCCCAAGTGGATAAGGATAGAGTCCCATGAGATGAGGACTCTATGCTTTGATCGACTCAAACTGTTGGACGCCAATCTCACTGTGTTTATCCAGTGTTGGCACCAACAGTAGGAGGGTTTGGTGAGATTCTTATCTGATATGATTAGATGATATCACTCCATCAATCAAAATTTTTTCAGAATTAATTAGAATTTTCTGATTGATCGAATGATGTGGCACTGCATGGCGCAGCAGGGTCTATTTAAACCCTGTCTGCGCCTAGGGTTTAGAGAATCTGCTCAATACCCAGTAAAAATGTGAAGCCTCTCCACTTCTCCACTCCCCCTCTGCTCCTCTCCCTCCCCTCTTCACGTCCAAGAGGTTGGGCGTCCATCTGGTGCTTGTCCAAGGTGTGGTTGATCCCTGATCAGAAGGCTGCAAGAATTTGTCGAGAAGCTGCTGCTTCAGCTTCAGAAGATCTTTTGAAGATCTTGAAGATCAGATCTAGATCTAATTTTTGAAACAAAGATTCGCGAGGAGAAGACGATCCAGATCCTGCTCGAGTGGATACCGATAGAGGCCAGGTGACTGCATGACTATTTTAGAACCTCGGGCGTTGTTGCGATCATCTACAGGGTAATCTAGTTATCCTAGAGGTATTTCTCTAATCCTCAAGTTTTAGATTTAATTTTAGATTAAATATCAGATAATAAGAATCAGATCTAATAGACCTTAGATCCGAAATAAAGTAGGATAATTTTTTTTTAAAAATATTCCGTCCCAGATCTCATTAGATCTGGAAGATCGTACAAGGAAAAAGATGATTTTTCCTTTAGTTTGAAGATGGTACAAAAATGGTAAATGCAAAATTATTTAGAAGTTTGGTTGGTGGCCTGATTTATTTGACACATACTAAACCGGATATCGCCTTTTCTGTTGGTGTTATTTGCAGATTTATGCATAATCCAACTAAGCATCATTTTGGAGCCGCTAAGCGAATATTATGCTACATCGCCAGGACAATGAATTATGAAATTTGGTATTCACATATAACTAATTTTAAATTATTTGGATTTTTGGATAGTGATTGGGTAGGTTCTATAGATGATAGAAGGAGCACTTCTGGCAATGTGTTCACTTTTGGATCAGGAGCTGTTTCGTGGAGTTCAAAGAAGTAAGCAATAACGGCCTTATGATCTTCTGAAGCATAGTATGTGGCTGCAGCATCTTCAGCTTGCGAAGCTTTGTGGCTGAGAAGGTTACTTGAAGATCTTTATCAACCTCAAAAAGGAGCTACTAATATAATGTGCGACAATCAGGCAGCAATAGCAATGACAAAGAACCCAACTTTTCATGGAAGAAAAAACACATCGACATTCGACATCATTTTATTCGTGACTTGGTGGCTAAAGGACTGGTGGAGTTAAAGTACTGCAATACACATGAGTAAGTTGCAGATATTTTTACCAAGTCACTTCCTTATAACAAGCATTTATACTTCAGATCACTCCTTGATGCATGCAACTTTAAATCAAGGGGGAGTATTGAACGTATGTAAGTGGGTGATTCAAAGTGCACTAGAATTTAGAAAATGTGGCCTATGCATATCTCCCATGATCTACTTAGTTACTTAGTTGAGTTAATGGCTGTTGCGTGATTGAGTGTGAAGGCAATCATGTCTTGTAGTGGATTGTTAGTTGGTAATGGATGAAACCGTCTGTTATTACGATTGCCTATAAAAAAAAAAAAAAAAAAAGGCACTGTATTCAAGTTTGGGATAGGGCATTAATGAAGTTTTCGTTCCACAAAAAAATTGTGCTGACTCTGGTTCCATTGTTTGTGTAGTGTTCTCATCGCAGAGAACTAATTCCACCCTCCTCCTCTGTTTTTTTCCCAACAGGGTCCAGGTGGTTCTCGTCTTGTCCTCCAAGAGAATCGCCCTTCAAGAGGACTAGTTGCTCGTCGGTTCCAACTGATACTCTGTTGTTGATCGAAACCATGCAACCTAACTGAATGATTGGAGCCTTCAATCATAGAACAAACTAGAGGACCCTTGTCTTATTTAAATTCACTGCAAATCCCCAGTTGCAGGAGATCATCATAAGGAACATTCACTATATCTTCTCCAAGAAAATGGCTACAAGATTGCTCTTCCTCTTCTTCTCCCTCATCTTCCCAATCCTTACGATTTCTTCCCCAGCTCCGACCACTTCGAGCACCGGCGAGAGCTCTATAGAGTTGATCCGGACGCACTGCGAACACGCCATCTATCCAAAGTTTTGCATCAAGTCCTTCTCCAAGTACGCTGATGCCATCCGACCGGATCCAATCCATCTCGTCCAGCTGGCCGCCAATATCACCGTCAACCGCGTCCGCGGACTCTCCATCCGAGTCTCGGCCCATGCTCGCGCCGCGGCCGGACCCGACGCTGCTCTGCTGCTTGACTGCGCGGAAGCGCTGGCGGACGCTGTCGACCAAGCAACGAAATCGGCGACGGAGCTGAACGCGAAGGGGTCGGAGGTGGCAGTTCTGGTGGGGAACGTGCAGTTGTGCATGCATGCAGCGGTGGTAGACCAGGACAGGTGCTCTGACGATTTCGATAGGGTCCGCCCTGGCCTTGTGAAGGACGACATGAGCCGTCGGATTCGCCAGGTCAAACGATTCACTATGAATGCCTTCTCCCTTGTCAACGATGTCGTCAGGGCCGTCCCATAAACAGATTATATACTCACACACATGTGTGTGTGTATATGTACGTATGATTTGTACGTGTTATTGGAATCGGGTCTGATGCATAAAAGTTGTGATGGTCAAAAGTGATCAGATATTATTATCATTCATCGTGGTTGCATGGCAAAATAATTTATAATTACATTCTCCAAGAAAAAGTGAAAAACTGATTTGTTGCACTAAAAATTAGGTTAATATCTGATTGAAACTTTTTTAAAAATTTAGAGTCAAATCATTTCTCGGCCAAATTTGAAGAGTGATGTTCGGCTCTGTAATTTTTCCTTTATTCCACTTTTTTTAGGATCAAGAAATTTACTCTTTTCAACTTTTTCTTCTCTCAAAAAAGATCTTAATATGCTATAAAATATATGATAATCCCAGTCTAATTAGCTAGGTTTGGTCTACTTGACCGGCCCAAAACTTATTTAGCTTGGAGGAAGAAATATGACCTTAAAAGGCTGCATGAATTTTAATGTATGGTAGGAAAAAAATAAATGATGAAAAAGACTCCATCGAGATCGTTCTTTTCCTCTCAAGCTTTCGGAAGGAGTTCGATGCCAAGAGGGTTTAGAATCCTCCCTCTAGTCTTATTTAAAGGGATCAAGCCCTTTGAAATCCACCACCATCGGCCACTAACCATTGTCGGAAAAAAAAAAACTATCTTCCTCTTTTCTTCTTCTGGTCGTCTTTCATGGTGCCTGCGGAAATTATGGCCCTAGCACTGCTAGAAACTATGTAAGAGGCCAAAAATCTTTGACTGACCCTTCTTTCCCTCTTTCTCAACCCTTGCAATCTTGATTTCAATCGATTATCGCCAAATTTTTGGATGAGAATAAGAACCCTTATTCTGGCTTTCAATTTCTCCTATTTTTTGCCATTTTCTTTAAATTTTTCCTACGCACCGACCATCACCGTCGACTGCTAGTTGTAGGCTTGTGCCGTCGTGGCCACAACCACTACTGATCATGGCCATTACCGGTTGGGAAGTTTCCCTATTTCAGGAAATAGGTGATTAATGAATCCCCAATTTCACCAAGAAAAAGAAAGAAAAAGAAAGAAAAACAAGAAAAAAAGGTAGAAAGAGGCGGTTTATTTTCTCTCTCTTCTTTCTTCCCCCTCTTCCTCACTTTCTCTCTCTATTTTCTCTCAAATTTCTCTCTCTATAAATTTTGTCTCTTTAGATTGTTTCTGTCTCTCTAGGATTATTTGATCCAGTAATAATCTTCTTTCAATGATTTTGATCGATCTTGATGAATGGGGATCTCCATCTGAATCAAGTCGAGCACCATTAAATTTCACCATCAAATGCATCTTAGCATCATAGTATGACTCTTGATTTATCGATGATCAATCGAATGCTTTAGATTGAATCAATTAGGATGTTGGGCACTACCACTTGGCCAGCCTTGTGAGGGTTTTAGAATTAAAGATTTCTTCTATTCTTAAAATAATCATGCTTAAAATCTGATAAGAATATGGTTTTTGAATATTAGGCTCCATGCGAGATTTTTTGGAGTTAATTGAATTTGTCAGTTGATTCCATTTGTCAGATTAAGTAATGCATTACTTTTATCTAGATTTATCAGTAAATTATAAAATATTTTTAATATTGAATATTTATATTTTATGAATTTGATGCATGATATTTTTAATTATTAAATATATCTTTTTTCAGAATATTAAATAATTTATGATCGAACATAATGAATTTGATATGGATTATGTCTCATTGATTTTGATGTCATATAGTTTTATGAATTATTTGATTTAGAACATAAAATATGTCTTGAAGAAGGTATTTTGATTTGAAATGAATTTTGACTCACAGCTAGACTATATTTTGATACTCTATTAATGAGGCATTATATGTTAGTACTTTGATGCCTTGCTAGTGAGGCATTATACATTAATATTTTGGTACCTTGTTAATGAGGCCAGTGAGGATTATATGCTGGTACTTCGATATCCTATCAATAAAATATTATATACTGATATTTTGATATCCTGTCATTGATGATTATGCAATGGTTCTCTGATCAAGCTCATATTCTAGTCCAATCATAAGATATAAGTATGGTCATAGTTTATGACCATCTAGATGAACGTGATGTTTTGAAAAAAATTAATTTATGAAAGAAATTTAAATTTTGAAAAAGATTGGATCCATATGCTTATTATTTGGATAGCACTGTATATTTTGAATTGATGTACCCTACATGTTCAACATCAGTTTGGGCCAAGATATTACATTTTTTTCCCCTAAAATAAATTTTGTATTTGAAATTTCTTATCTATACTTTCGAAAATCTAGGGATTCACAATTCTAATTTAATCCTCAAACTTTTGTATATTCACATTTTTAATGTAATTTCGTTATTAAATCATTTTTATAAGAGAAAGGTCAATATCACAAAAGTCGATTTGTATTAAAATTATTCATTTCTTGTAATCAAAATCAATATCTTACTTCTAGATAAAAGTATCAAGTTTCTTATCAAAAGTGTAGAGTATTTTTGATTAATTGATCTATCAAATTCTAATACACTTTTGAGTATAAATATTAGATCAATAAACAATCTCATATTCTTCTAATAGATAGAAAAGCATAAGCTTCAATTTTAGGAGAAAAAAATTCGCTATATATATTCATGCTGTGAGATCAAAAATTGATAGTCCACTAACTGTAAACTCATGATGCTAATTTTTTTCATAGCATAGTAGATAGAGAACATATTAGAGCAAACCACGTAGGGACATCCAACATAATAAAAAATTGAAATATTTTACCTTTATTCCACTTTCTCTGCTAGCAGCAAGAAATTTGCTCTTTTCAACTTTTTTTTCTCTCAAAGAAGACCTCAATATTCTATAGGAAATATATGATAATCTCAGTTTAATTAGCTAGGTTTGGTCTACTTAACCTGCCCAGAACTTATTCAGCTTGGAGGAAGAAACACAACCCCAAAAGGCTGCATGAATTTTAAAGCATGGTAGGGAAAAACTAAATGATGAAGAAGAGTACTCCATCGAGATCATTTTTTTCCTCCCGAACTTGCAAAAGGAGTCCGATGTCTGGAGGATTTAAACTCCTCCCTCTAGTCTTATTTAAAAGGATCAAGCCTTTTGAAATCTACCACCATCGGCCACTAACCATTGTTGGGAAAAAGAACTATCTTCCTTTTTTTCTTCTTCTGGTTGTCTTTCATTGTGCCTATGGAAATCATGGCCCTAGCACTGCTAGAAACTAGGTAAGAGGCCAAAAATCTTTGATTGACCCTCTTTTCTCTCTTTCTCAATCCTTGCAACCTTGATTTCGATCGATTTTTGCCAAGTTTTTGGATGAAAAAAAAGACCCCTATTCCAACTTTTAATTTCTCATTTTCTTTAATTTTTTCCTACTGCACTGGCCATCACTATTGACCACTGGTTGTAGGCATGTGCCGTCGTGGCCACAACCAATACCGATCATGGCCATTAATGATTAGGAAGTTCCCCTATTTCAGGAAAAAGGTGATCAATGAATCCCCTATTTCAACAAGAAAAAAAGAAGAAAAAGTTGTGATCTCTCTCTTCTCTCTTCCCCCTCTTCCTTACTTTCTCTCTTTACTATCTCTCAAGTTTCTCTCTTCATAAAGTTTATCTCTCTAGATTGTTTCTATCTTCCTAGGGATGTTTGATCCAATAACGATCTTTTTTCAATGATTTTGATCGACCTTGATGAATGGGGGGTCCCCACCTGAATCAAGTTAGGCATCGTTAAATTTTACCATCAAATGTATCCCAGCATTATAGCATGACTCTTGATTTATAAATGATCAATTGGATGCTTTATATCGAATCAACAGGGCCATCCTAGTATCATAGCACGACTCTTGATTTGTAGATGGTCAATTGGATGCTTTATATCAAAGCAATGGAAACATTTGGCACTACTGCTTGGCCAGTCTCGTGAGGATTTCAGAACTAATGATTTTTTTTATTTTTAAAATAATTATAGTGAAAATCTAATAATAATATAATTTTTGAATATTTGGCTCCGAGAGAGATTTTTTAGAGTTAATTGGACTTGTCGGATGATTCCATTTGCAAGATAAGTAGTGCATTAATTACTTTTATTTAGATTTTTAGTATTATAAAATATTTTTATATTGAAATATTCATGATTTATAAATTTGATGCATGATATTTTAATTATTAGATATACCCTTTTTTGGAATATTAAATTATTTATGATCAACATAATGAATTTGATATGGATTGTCTCATTGATCTTGGTGTCATATAGTTTTATGAACTATTCTATTTGAAACATGAAATATATTTGAGAAAGTATTTTGATTTTAGATGGATTTTGACTCACATTCAGACTATATTTCGATACTCTACTAATGAGGCATTTTATGCTAGTATTTCAATATCCTGCTAGTGGGATATTATACACTGATATTTTGATACCTTGCCAGTGAGGCCAGTAGAGTTTATGCACTGGTACTTTGACTGAGGTCATATTCTGATCTAGTCATAAGATATAAATTTGGCTATGATTCATGATCGTTGAAATTAATGAACATGATGCTTTGAAAAATAATTGATTTATGAATAAATTTTAAATTATGAAATAATTGGATCTGCATGTTTATTATTTGAATACTACTATATATTCTACATTAAATTTTGAATTGATATATCTTGCATGCTTATTTTTTGTATATTATTATTGCTTGATTTATTTAGCTAAGGTGTTTATTGTTTAATGGGCTATTTATCTCATTATTCCATATCTTACTAATTTTATAGATCTTAAGAACTAAGATGGCATGAAAATGTGTTTTGAGAGAGTGATTAAAAGCCAAGTTTGTTCTTTCCTCATTTTATATTACAGTTTTTAAAGTTTGATGTAAGACCTAGAATGTTATAGAAATTTTGTGAGACACTAAATATTGAGCTTTAGTTTTTTCAATATGGATTTATTAATTGAATTTATTCTACTATTTGCTTTATTGTGAAGAGATATCTTGCATGTTTATGAGGAGAGCTCTCTATACGGTGGTTGCTGCGATCTTTGGCCTGCGATATTAGATCAGAGATGTGCTATAATAAAATCTTTTATTCAATAATTGAGAACAACCAAGCTCCAAATTCTCATCATAATTATAGTATGGCAAATAACATTTCGGGTTCTTATTGAAACTTTTTGAGTTAATAACTAATCACTGTTCTAAGTTAGACATTAAGCAAAGGTGGAGGTGTTCAAAGATCTCATGATGAACCAAGATGAAGACCCTTGTATTGCATTGTCTAATGAAGTGACCTAGAGATGTGATCTTTCTAAGTTTTTCTTGAGCCAAATCCTTGAATTGATTATGGAGATGCATTTAGGAATTTCATACCACAGATATGGACTCACCCATTCTATGCACATGCTTGGAACATTCTATTGGTTGGTCATTGATCCTCAGCGGCAATACATATCAAACTGTTCATAAGATAAAAACTTAAACAAGGAGAAATTAGACTATGGAACCCATGAATATTTTATAGAGTCTGATGCTAAGAAAGAGTCATATCATTAATTAGTATTGATGGACGTTTGCTAGGCTGATTTGGAATTGCCCTACATTTCTTAGGAATGTTTTGTGGGAACAAAGGCACATGGATGCTTCTAGTTTGACCGACCTCATCAAGTGCAATGCTGTCTACAGGCTACCCTTGGCTTATTCTATTCTCTTTGAGGAGGTTCAAAAATGAAAAATTTGCATGTTCCACTTACTTATTCCTCCTTTCTATATAAAAGGATTTTGGATTTTTCTTTTATTTTTTATTTTTGATTATGTAATCTCTAAGTTTGAGTTCCATTAGGTCTCTTGATGATTATTTGAGATGTTTCAAATAAGATTCTTTTTCTAAAATTACTCTATTTAGTTTAGAGTTTGAATTTTAGTAGTTTTTTTATTTTTGAGTTCAGGAACAAGTCAAATATCCCATCCAATTGATGCTCTATTTAAAGGGTTAGATGCGAAAGAGTGTGGAGAGGTGTAGGAAGAAAGAGAGGAGAGATTATTCTTACGTATGGAGACTTTTTCGTGAGGCATCCTTTTGAGGTTTTGACTTTTATTCTTTTATAAATTTATTTTTTCTCTTCTAAATTTCTTCTTTCATAATTATTTTTTTCTCATGATTCTCTACAAATATATTTTTTTTATTTTTAATATTTACTTTGGATTTTGGGCCGGCATGATCGATTTACTCTATGTAGCGTGCTGTTCTACATGGTATCAAAGCTATAGTCCTTAGATTGGTGGCTCGTGAATTTATAGCTCTGCATAGTATGAGAGCTATAGATTTTAATATTGGTGACTGTGTATTTGTGGCTCTACATAAATAGAGTCATAGGCCTAGAGAGTGGTCGAGCAACTAGCAGCTTCGATTAGTTTTATTTGGAAAATAAGTTTTGAAGCAACGACTCGCTTGCTGGTGGTTCCCATGTTCATAGCTTGGCGTGGTTGAAGAACAATTCTAGTAATTTATTTTGTAGTGGTGCAAGCTTGTGGACATTTATTTCGGATTCAATAGGTAAATCATTATGGCCAATGCTATAACTTTCTATCTCAATGGGTTCAAGGTGATTGATCTTACTAACATCAATAAGGCTACTTTTACTTCTATTATTATTTTTCTAAGTTAAACAACAATTGTTATCCATATTGGAAGGTTTTTGTCAAGTTTTATTTGAAATATGAAAATTTATGAGATATTTTAGATGAGTTAGAAATAATGCTAATAGATGAGATTTCAAGAAGAAAATAAAATCTGAAATTTAAAAAACTAATATTGATTATTTAAATTTTAATTAATAAAAAAATTATCTCTATGTTCAAGAAATAAAGGAGCCCAAAGAAGCATGAGAATTCTTATGGTTGTCTACTCAAATTCTAACAAGGTGAGACATTACAAACAAAAATCACCTAAAGAATGCGTTCTAATTCCAAGCTTTTCTAAAGATCTAGAAGATGAACAAAATTAATATAAAGATGAAGTTTTGAAACAGAGGGAGTTTGATTAGTTAGAGACTAGATCAATTTCAGAAGACTTAAAATATAAAAAGTTTGATTAGCTTGTATCTTGATCAATCAAGTCAAAAGAAAATTTGAAGTAAGAGAAACTTGATCAGATGGCTACTATATCAAGTTTAGAAGAGATTATGTTGGAAGGATCAATTGATTCTAAAATTTTTTAGAAAGAGTTAGAAGGTTCTATAGTTGATTCAGTTATAGAGATGTATACTGGAGAATCAAATTGTGTGGAAGAGTCCATATTGAACTCAAAATCTTTCAATTGAAAACCCAAGAAGCTCTTTTTTCTTCTATAGTGGAAAGTCTAAGTGGCTCTCCCTCTACTTCTTTCCTCTATTCTCTAATCTCCAGTGACCCTTCCTCTCCAATTGTCTTCTTTTTGACAGCCAACAATGATAGAGATAGTAGATGCAAATGAAGACGAGGCTAGTCGGTAATATTCTTTCCCTCCTTTTTCTCTCTTTTTCAATTTTTTTCCCTCTCCCTAGCCTCCTCTCAAGTTTTGGCTTGCCCGACCCCTCTTTCTGTCCTCTTTATTTCTTTATTGTTGCACCCTACCATAATGCCCTAGCAGTAGTGTTCGGTGGCCCCACTTCTCCCTTCCCTACCTCCTAAAGCTCTCCCTTTCTTATGGTTATAGTGTTGCAGTTACTATATGTCTTATCATGATGGCCGGTAACCATCAATAGATTTTTTTTAAAAAAAAATTTGAAAAATAAAAATATAATTATGGCATCATAATAATATTTTGCTGATGTAACTAATCGGATCGGTCTAACCAGTTGATCTAGGAACCAGATAACTTGCTAGTTCATTATCCAGTTTGATTTTAAAAGCATTGCCTTTAAGACAATGCCCTTTTCTTTTTACTTGTATGTGGTATATACCTGCTCCTCCCTTTTCCCACCACCTCTTTTCCCCCTCTACTACTCTCATGACTCTCTCTCCTACCTCTCTTCCACAGAATTTACAAAAGCAATTTTCAAAAATAAAATTTTAGTTGTTTGATCCAATATATATTGTTGCGAAAGATTTCCGACCGCGTACAGATACAGCTGGAGTAAGCTGGGGACCATCGGAGCAACGTTCCTACAAAACAAGTCTTGATTGGAGTTGGCTCCGATGAGAATCTTTCAACGATCAAGTTAAAAATCTAACACAACAGAGAAGGAGAGAAAATTACAGGAGAGCACAAGGTGTATTGAGCATACACGAGACATACCTGAGAGTCTCCTTTTTCATCTCTATTTATAGGGGGATTAGTAATGATGAGCCATACAGATTACATCTTATGTGTCGTTGATAGGTGAATTTTTGTTTGACGTATTGCCTGCAGGAAAAGATATGTGACTTTGGTTGAATAGACGTGGGGGCAGCGAGTGAGATGGCGGTGATGTGTCCTGACTTGATGTGCTTTAATCAAAAGTCACAAATGACCCTTCGACTTGCCTTCAAGAGAATTGGCTGATGTTCGATGTCTAATCCCTCCTTTGATGCCAAAGTCTGGGGACCACCAGAGGTCTATTATTTAAAGAAATCGGTTAGAGGAGAACAGGCCACCTCATCTGGGTTCGCCAACCCATAGGCTGATGGAGATCGGGTTCGGCGGTAAAGGCGCGAGCATCGAAGGGTTCACTGCGGAGTTCTATTCGGAGTTCTATTCGGAGGGTTAGAGGAGAGCCAACTTTTTTGAAAAAGTAAGTTGTAATAGTAAAGAATCCTTGGTCTGATTAGGAGTAAGGATTAACCAAAAATTTCTGAGAATAATACCGCCATCAAGCTTTCCTTGGCCCCAAACATGATGTCCAGGTGATTACTTTAGAGTGGATTGGCTGGCACATGGATCGATAGGATATCTAAATCGATCATCGAGATAGGGATTAGTGCCGCAACTTTATTAATGCTCCTTCAGAAAAAGGAAGAGGCTAAAGGTCAAGGTTGAAAGGATAAAGGGGTGCTTCCTCAGTATCCCATCATGTCGGGCGGTAGAGGATATACTTAAATGCTTTTGACATTGATCGTAAACTCGCTCGACATGCAGTGGGTCGTGAAAGAGACGGTGAGGCGACGTGGCGTATGACTGATGAGTGAAATGATACGACTAGATTGTGAGGCTTATCAGGCCTATGGAGGGGATCGCCTGATGTCTCTCAGCTTGAGCCATGGATGGGGATCGAAGCAGGCATAGTGCAATCGAACCCCTAAAGATCAGCTCCGCCCAACGATCGGTGAAGGTGGGCTTCGGCACCAAAGAGGATTCCTCTCCCTAATAGTTAGTATTATCTCAGTTTCTTCTTATAGGCGCTCCTTTGGAATGTCTAGCCGGCTGATTTCCAGATCGATCATCAAGGAAATTCAAACAGTATTCAAAGTACATCACAAGTTCCTTCGTCATTCTGCAGTGACTAAGATGTTACCCCCCAACATGTATAAAGATAAAAAATATTTGGATAACAACATATATAAATAATGCAGCTAACTAAAAAAATATAGTTTAGTGTACGTTAATCATGAATTGAGATTATTTGTAAATATTTAATAGTAATAAGTTGAAGAATTGGATTGGTGAAATTGAAAACTTCCTCCATTATCATCGATGAAAAAGGCATCCTACTTTTGTAACATGTGCTGGGATAATATTCCTTCACTTAAGTAAAAATATGAGTGCTTTTAGCTTTATTTTTTTCTTATTAAAAAAAAAGTGTGCTTTTAGCTTTAGGTTTATGAAAAGTCGCAACTTCTGCACCTCGACAAATAGAATTTGGAAAGATTTGATCTCTTGCAGGTATTACTCTCATAGGACACCTAATGAAGCTGCAAATGTTACTAAAACAACAGCATCACCGTTCTGAAGTAGTTTAAAGTTCATCACATATTTCAGGTAGAAATAAAGTTCGAGCTATGCAATGGTAGAAATGTAAACTTTCACACAGATGCAAGACATGCAGTGCTCAAAACAATACATCAAAAAGATGCAATCTTAATGTTACCTAGTGTCAGAAACTTCACAAGCTTAATCAATAGAAAAATAATTTAAAGGAACAGCAAGAAGCGGGATAGAGTAACATAATCCATTTCAAGCTAGACTCATTGAAGGTAGAGAGGAGCAGGATTACCGGTAAATTTGGCTACTTGGGTCCAACTGAACCATAATCAGATACCAAAAAGACTTGTATCAGAGACAAAGAAGATGATGATAAACTCATCCAAGACCAAGACGATGGAAAATGATCTGAACTGCGGTTTAGTCCTCGTTGCTTCTCTTGTAGGTAAAGATCTCAGAATGGAGTGAAAGTATATCATCTGGCAGTTCACTTAGTCTGTCCTTTGAACAGTTGTTACACGTTGTCTCCATTCAATCCTTTTATGAAGTCATCAAAGATTCAATACATCTTTACAAAGATCATCAATAGAGCATGTAGAGAGAATTGTGGAACCTACTTCATTATAATCTCTTTCATGACCCCTCTTTTTTTGTTTTCCTTTTTTTTTTTGGGCCACCAATTCAAGCACTACTTAGCGTTAGTTTTCGTGCTTGGGAGGAGGAGCCCTGGTTTGTGTCATCATAAGCATCATCTAAGGAACCGGGCAGAAGATGGTGGTGATATGAGTCGCATGACCAGTATTATCACCAATCTTCCTGGGATTTGATAGCTGCGATGCCAAATATATGGGATCTGATAGGGATACAAGTGAACAGGGTGGAATTACATGCTTGGGATTGAATGCTTTGCAATCTGCAATACATCTCTTCTATAAAATTTGGGCTGTTTTTTGGCCCAAAATTCAAGACCCTTTTCTTTCATCTATGAAATTTTCAGGCAGATGTTTGCTAATGTTTATTAATGGTATGATTGGATTCACCAAATTATGGTAGAGAAATTATACAGTAATATATGTACCGCCACGGATCACCCATCTTTCCACAAATCAATTCACCAGTCTGATGTGGACTATTGCCGAGGTCATGAATTTTTCGTGCACAAAGCGTAGATGGTGTGCCTGGGTACCAGCCAGCTAATCATATATTAGAGTAGGAAATGACCTCAACTGTGATATGAGAGGTATTCATGAGCCTTTTTTTTTTTTCTTGATAAAAATGCAGGACCACATCACTCCAGTGTGGTACAACTCATAAAGTTTGAAAATAAAAGGTTCCATAAGATCCATGGGCACATCTCACCCTATCATCAGGTCCAATCTCTGAGTATTCTTAAGCATTTTTCCTAGTTACATTTCAGGATGGACTTGGAAACAAGTTGAGAAGATATGACATATTCTGGAATTGGTCAATAAATCTTAATCATATATTGTCTATTTATCATATTGGATCAGCGTATCAGACCATATTACAAGCTGATTCAACTAGCATCAATGAACAATAATTCCTCAGAAGGCGTGCCTACACACAATGCTATGAATATTCATAACCTAACAAATTGACTTGACATTTATGGCCACATTTAACAAATAAATTTCAGAATATCCCAGCATTTCCAGGACTTGAATGTTTCCTGCAACTTCGTGGATATGTTGGACCTGCTGATTGGCAACCTTCCACTCAGCAGTAGGAGGTTTAGTAACAAAATTGATGGCAGGACAGCTACCAATGTTTCTATATATAGTTGCAATATTCTCTGATTATTCTCTCTTTTTTTTTTTTTTTTCTCTTGACCAACCGACTCTCCAAATTATTCTCCAAAAATAAGCCAAACCAGAACTATTCAATTATTCTTAAATTATACATAAGCTTTTTACTTTATTCACAAGTAATTCATCACTGCTACGAAAAAATCTTTTACCATCATTTGTTACATTGCTAATAGTGTTTTTTTTTTAAACTATTATTTATGATTATTATGTCTCTTATACTTATTCTAAAGTACATTACTTTATAAATATTTTCAATAGTCCATATTTTTTTTCACTTTTACTATTTTGTTTTCCCAATTCCTGGTTACCCAAACTTCTTAAGAATTTGTCAACCAAATTGTTCCCCAATGCCAATCCAGACTCTCCCACATGCAGAAAGGCAAAGAAGAATGAACGACGAACCCCATAGACAAAGGAGCAAACCCAATAGACCAAATGGGCTATTCATTGCCCATCTAAAGCTAGCTGAGCACCAAGAGTCTGTACACCAGATAACCGGCAGTGCACGGCGACCTGGAACCTCCATTCCATGTTCCCATCAAAAAATTATTCACCTAGTCCAAAAAAGAGGCTGGATAAGAGTTGATAAGAGTTTATTGCAAGGGCCAAAGGTGAGGGAAAGGATGGGTTACCATAGCTCTAGGATACGGTGAGGCCACCCCTTTTTCCAAATAAACAATACAATAACTCATTCATCACATAATTTGGCAACCAACAATGCTATTATTCAACAGAATGAAAAAAACCAAGAAAAACTATGATTTTCATCAGATCATAATATCCAACAATCTTCAGTAAATGTATACAACCGAAAAAAAAAAAAAAAAGTTAGCTATTTTCTGTTGCCTGCTTTACACATGCATTGCAATTTGAATAAGAGTGGACTCTTCGAGCTCATCCCCAACATTCTGGTATGCCTTGTCCAAAGAAATGAAGCACCACCACTACAAATTACCCTGAAGCATATGACAGAGTTCAATCTATTATATACATAAACGTTACTCTAATGAACTTATGAAACAAGGGACGAGCTAAAATAGATCAACATTAGGACCAACACTGCTTAGAAACTACTTATCAATTTGGAGCAGGTATGAAAGCATAGGTGATTAAGGGTCAAAATGCAACCCAGAAAACTGCCAATGAAAAACTGTCAACCAAGAAGACAAGGAACAATGACACAAAAGTAAACATAAAAAAATGAGAGCTTCCCCAACAAGGACTACTACAGGTCACTCCAAAACACTGCCAATTCATCAAGACAACTGAAAAATGAAGGAAATATAAATTTTTATACATAATCCAAAGGAAAGGACTTAGTTTCGTCTTCATTGGGTTCCCCACATCTCCAACCAAATAAACAACACTACTAGCTCCTTAAGCTTTCCCAAAATCAAAATCTGGGATACAGACATGCTAACACTTCCAATCTATGGCATGATTTAAGAAGAGCTAAGACAGCTGGGCCAACTAGAAAGGTGTTGATTTAAAGTTGTGTTACAGTGCACCAATAAAGATCTGCCACTTGCCTCATCAATTTTAGCACTCTAGATTTCAAAAAACCAATTCCTACAGTCATGAGCACGCTATGCAAAGATGAAGAATACCAGAACTTGTTTTTTCCTTCTTTTTATTGGCAAGCAACCTACAGAAGGCTAGCATCTGTTTGTGTGTCCATGTCACAAATATGAATCTGTGTATATGTTTCCGTATATGTGTAGATAGACAGAAAACAGATAACAGACAGACAGAAATACCATACTTCTACAAGGCTCAGAAGTTTTGGGTAGAAGAGTGCTGCACTGATCAACTTTACTGTCCTCTATAATTTGCATCAATATGCAGAAACCTCAGTAATCTACTTTGCTTGTGAAAAGAAACACTCAGTAGCTAAACAAAAAACTTATCTTGAAAACATTAAATGATAAGCAAGTCACTATGAAAGATATAGGTCAAACACACCCATCAGAAACTCAAATGGAAGTGATATTTCATGCCATTCACTCCACAAATAGTTAAAACATAGCTAAGAGTCTAGGCAAGTACATGTCAACCATAAATTACAAGGATTGGGCATAGGTATATGCACGTTGTAAGCCACTTTTGATCCTTGCCTCAGCTGAAGGAAATCATATAGGTGTCATCTATGAAGTATAAGCCAGGGCCTGTCCCTTAAAAGGCAGAATCAAAATAAATAATATACACCCGAATTACTAAAAGGATGACCAGCAGAGCTGTTACTCCAACATGCATAGAGAAACAATAATCTTCCTAGTCTTAATAGAGCTTCTTTGAAGGAAACAAAATTATAAAAGAGGCTTCAGAAAACGATGTATCAAACAAATTAATTCATGAAGTAAAGAAAATGTTACTTTTTTAACTAGTTTCTAGCCTAATCAGTGAGTGTTTTGAGTCAAGAACAAATCAAGGATACTAGCATAATTATAATCATCTAGCATTTTCCCAACTAATCAGGGTAGGTTTTATGAATCCTCATTCACCAAGAAATTCCTATCTAGGGCCACCTTTGATGTTATTCCAAGTTTCTCTATATCCTTCATCACAACCTCCAGTCATGTTAATCCAGGTCGTCTTCTTTTGTTCCAACCTTCAATACAAACTGAAATACCTCCCCTTATAGAAGCCTCCTTAGACTGTTCATTTTACACGTTCATACTGTCTCAATTGATTTTCCATCACTTTATCCTTAATTTGAGTAACTCTTGCAGCTCCTTTGAAATGCAATTCTTAATCTATTGTTCCTAATTTTACTACATATCTATCTTAACATTCTATTTGTCACATGCAATTTGCTTTCAAGTACGTTCTTTACTGCCAAAAGACAGAGTCCACATAACATTTGTGTGGTTGCATATGCAGCCCACTTTACAAAACTGCATGCAGCCCACTTTACAAAACTGCATACAGCCCACTTGGCAGCACTCTTACACAGGTCCATGCAGCTGAAGCAGATTCAGTCGGATGGTTGCATTGGATATGATTTTTCCAAGCAGGCCAGATGCAGGTATTAAATATGTTCATATGTTAGTTATGATATAATATTAGGCATCAAATACCAAGCACTACCTGTTAGTTGTTTTGATTATTAATATTATTATTGTTATTGTTTTATTGTATTTATGCGTTATATATTTTTCTTCAAATATTTTAAAAAATAACTACATATATAGCTCACATGCTGCACATGCACTATACAGTCGCTTGACCACCAGCATACTGTAGGCACCTTTTGAAACATTAGTTCAAGATATGATTCTCCAGTGAAAGAAGATCTATTGTCTAAATATTTGGGGTCTCCATAAGTATAAAATGAATTTTAGGCCAGATCCATAAATCATTGAATGGTTTAAAATGAACTTAAAAGGCGAAGTTTAAGATCATGCCTGTGTGCAACTAGATAAAGTCTAATTTCATACAATAAACAGTAAATGCTCTTTACATATAACCATCAGAAAAAAACATCACAGAAATTATATCAAACATCTAGAATCTAGATGTATCCATTCAGTACAATCAATGAGATTATTATTTGCACAATAAGAATTAGTATCCATTCAGTACAATCAATGAGATTATTATTTGCACGATAAGAATTATTAGGTTCATGCCCAGTTGCTTATTTGAAGTAGAACTTGTGAACAGAACCAAACAATCGACAATTAAAACAAAGGACCTCTACAAATGCCAATAAATTGGTAGCCATTCATGGTATTTAAGTTTTAACCAACCATGCAACAAAAAGAAAAATGACTATTCAAACGATAATTGGTCTTCATATAGAACAAACATAGTCATTTTAGAAAGTAATCTTACATAAGCATTTGGCTTGTTGGGACTTCATGATGGTGCAATAAACTCAACCAGCACAAGGAGCTCCACTGAAGATATTTTAAAAGACTTGGGTAGCAGATGGCAAAAGTTTTGACACAAATTTCAGTTGAACCACGTAAGAATGCAAAGATGTGTCCATGCACAACGAATCTGACAACTGCAGAGTCATACTTCAAGTTCACAGAGCACAAGGAACAAAATTATAGATTGTCACCATCCACAATTTTAATCAGCAGAATCAAGGCTCAGAACAAGAAACTTGGCCTGCTCGGACACTAACCACAGTATGTCCCTCCAAAATGTCCACTCCACCAGCAGATAGAGGAGCTACACCAAAAGTAGTAAGGGGAACCATATATAAACTTAGAACTAATGCTGTACATTGCTCATGTTAGAAGATTGAAAAGTAGATCTAAGACCATTATCTAGAGGCTTCGAGACCAACTGTGAAGCAGCACAAAGAGGCTGTTCTTGAGATGACCGAATAACAGAAAGTTGAGCAGGTACAACTCGAGCATTGTCAACCATCATGCTGCAAGTGTCAAGCTGACTGCTCTTTGTGAAAGCACAGGAACCATTAATACTAGGAACAATCGGAGCAGAATCCCTTGCTACCATTTGCAGATTGTTATAAGCCACATCAGAAGTTAGATCATTAGGCAATTGGAAGAATCAGGTAAGTTACTAGCTACCTTCTTGGAACTTTTAAGCCCACTCGAAGATAAGAAGTCTGATTCGCTTGCAGGATTCAGAGATGTGAACTTCTCAATAGCATGATTAGCAGAACCTTCACTAAAAGCATGAGGACTTCGTTCTGCATGACCTGCATCATCATTTGTCTTGTGAGAAATGACTACTGTAACCCCTCCATCGGAATGAACATCGGGCTCTGGAAGAGAAGTCATATGTAGTGGGTTTATGGCGTTTAATGGTTCAGCAACCATTTCAGAATTACTGTATGTTGAGCCCTCATCAAAAACCTGACAGTTAGGTCGAGGATTAGCGATCTGATCTTTTGGATTGTGGTTTCCATCATTAGCAGGAAAGTTAACTGCATCTTTCGTACAAGAATCTTGTAAATTAGAAGCAATAACAACGGGAGATGTGCATATGCTATCAATGATATACTCCCCTGAAGTTCCATTAATATCAAGCAAGTCCCTTGAAATCCCAGCTTCCACAATTTTCGCATTATTCTTAGCATGCTTGGTGCCCAGGCAAAGCAAACTAGTTTCAGTTCCAATAGAAGTATCAGGTTGAAATTTACTTCTCACCATAGATTCCTCATTAGAAACTGCCTTAGGATGCAACATTAAGTCCTCATCAGCAGCAGTCTCCAAAGGTCTGTAATCAGAAGCTTCAAATTTAGATCCACAAGGCGCATCTGATGATTCAACTGACATATCAAAAGTGGAGACAGTGCAACCATTCATAGATTCTCTTTGTTTGATTTCATGTTCACATTGGACAGTGGTCACAATAGCAGCCTGGGGCACAGACTCGACAAAAGAGCAGAACGAAGATTCATTTGCTACTTCTAGTGTATGATGATGCTTGCTTTCAGGGACAGCCTTGTCAACTGCAGAAACAGAAGTATAAGAACACCAAATTTCATAACAAATTATGTAAACATGAATCACATTTCATTATATTTACCTCCTTCTGCAGTCTTACTCTGATTAGTGGAATCCTCCTTCAACAATGGTTTTTGTAATAGACTAGTTTCAGGAAAAACCACCATATTTAGAGACCTAATTTCTTGTTTGTGTGAAACCTCAAGAGGCTGGAAGCCAAAGATCTTAGTCCAGGTCTCTTGTAGTTCAGATATAGCAGGTATTACTAACTTTTCAATATTGAGAGAAAAGAGAACCTGAAAATAAGAAAAGCAACAGTAAGCAAATAAATAAATAAAGATTAAGAGAAATTTAAGGGAAGGGACTGCAGGGTATATGTTACTAGCAATGTAATAACAAGGCTGGAAATAATTAGATCAAAATTTATGTCTACTACATATATTTTCTCTTCCATGAATCTGAAACAGCATGCAACCAAATGGATTGCCAGACAAAGTGGTTGCAATATGCAAGCAATCCAAATTAAGTTTTACATTATCAGAATCAAATAAACAAGAAAAGGTGGAATAAATGATTGTCTTAACATCTTCTAAATTAGCATGATACATAAAAAAGTTGCTCAAAAATATCTATTCTCTCTATCTGAGAAACATGTAGAGAAAGAGAGAAATGGTGGAACAATCAATAGTGGGAAGCATATTATGAATATGCTTATGAATACATTCTAATAAAAACATATGGGCCCACTTTACAACATTCCATCCGCTAGTGCCATGGAAAATTAACCCCTTACTTTTTTGCCTCACATGTGGAGTCCTAATCTTCAGCTGTTGTAAAATTCCGCCTGACTGAAACTAGAGTAGCATTACAAAATCACTCATGTGCATTACACATGCACAAAAGTAATTGTACAATTTGGGGAAGGAGGGTGGGGGAGCGGGGGCAAGAAGCAGTTGCCCATATATTTACTAGACCATAAGGGAAATATTTGGTATTTAAGATTTCCACATCAAGTCACTCACTCGTGACAACAGTTCCTAACTTGGCTTGTTTCTGTTTAGTGGAGTTCAAATGGCTACTTAAAGCTAAACTGTGTACTCCAATTTGCAAAACCCACTGACAAATCCAATAGAATGGAAACAAGTACAATGAGTACACATTCCGACTTTGAAACATCTATATTGTTAAAAAGTACACAGTAGCAAACTGCAAGTTGAGTCTGAATTTCACATGCAAAGATGAGAAGATTTGCTGCATTAAAAAAATAGTCGTGCATAACATATTCATGGCATTTTAGATTGAAAAAAAATGGAGTCAGATGTCATGAACTTAAGAGGAAGATGAATAACAGGTAAATGATAACAGAGACTACAAATCAAAGTGCATGGGGCACGATTTAGTGGTCGAATAGTTAAGTTTTTAAAAAATTTAGAGAATGTGTAGAATTTTCAAATCATAAATGAGTTGACAACAGTAATGAAATCAAGATAACATACTGATTCAATTTCAGCCAGAAGGCGGCGGCACATCCCTTGGCGCCTGTACATATTCCGGGTCCCGATAAAAGGCATCTCTGCCAATCTGGTTCCATGAATTCTGTTTGAACCAGGATAATGATAATTAAAACTTGGAACTAGGCAACATTATTAATTTACATTTCACCAAAAAACAAATAAACATAGTGGCACATATCTGAAGCAGCATTTAACATAATGTGCAACAAGTAAGTTCAGCCAGAGTACTAATGAATCTCAAATGATACTTTTAAGACTCTTAAGTTCTTCTTTCACCAATAATCTGACAGACAGAAATAGGGGCTGTGAAGTTCTAACACAGAACACTTCTCTAAGGTAATAAGACCTTAGATATTCATGAACATAAGTTCATCAAGATATATGGTAAGTTCATCATAAAAAAAGAATCTCAAAAATACATAGAAAATTCATCATTCATTGCTTATACTGACAGATATGGATAGAAACCATTTGCCATTTCCATCCACAATGCAGTATTTTCCCTAGTCCCCTCATAGTTGCGATGTTCATATGCACTCCACCAATGTCTCAACATGTAAACATAACCCACATATACTAGCACACAAAACACATGCACAGAGACATGTAAGCACACATTTATGTACATGCACGCATACAAGCAATGGCAGATCCACAGGGGAGGGGGGCTGAGGTGGGGTGGGGTGGGTGGGGGCCACAGCGCCCCAAGATCTGAAAATCTCATTTTATAACTTAGCTATTTCCATATGTCCCCTCCAAGTTTTCTATAGGAACACCCCTCTATCTCATGAGTAATTATCCTAATTTCAAAAGTTATCCATTATTTGTTTCCTATTCTGCCATGACAAGTATCCTAATGTTATTAGAAGTCTACTCTATCATTAGTAAGTGTACTAGTTTCACAAGGAGTTCGTTATCTGTTTCCTATTAAGTTTTATTTCAAATTTTAACTTTTAAGCACTTTTCTTAACCAAACAACCTGAAACTCCAGCCCATCCGGTTTACTATCTTTTTTCCAGTTAGTGGTTTATCCTAATAAGAACCACCATTATTTATTAGCCACTATTTGATAAAAGATGAGTATGTGCACAGCTCATCCAGAAAGTTAATAATATGCATATTATGTAATCGAACACAAAATGATTTGTTTTATGTCACAAAAACATAAAAGTGAAGAAAGAGGTCTAAGAGATTCATGGTTCAATAGTGAATCGGTATGTTTGTTTGATTTGATGTATTCTCATA
The DNA here is from genome assembly GCF_000442705.2 of Elaeis guineensis. NCBI lineage: Eukaryota > Viridiplantae > Streptophyta > Magnoliopsida > Arecales > Arecaceae > Elaeis > Elaeis guineensis. Next base: position 5,937,954 of record NC_025995.2, read on the forward strand.
GTATGACTTGGTATATGATTTTTCAAAAAGAGGCATAGAGGGAGGGTGCTTTCTTTTCTTCATCTAAGTGTTCCAATTGATGAACTATTTTCAAATTCTTTTTTCTAAAAAGCTATGAAAATATATATTGTCCATTTGTCTTTTTCACATGCTACAGATCATTTTTCATGATTTATATATTTTATTTTTATGTGTATATCCATTAATAAACAATATAATCATTGAATTTATAAATTTTTCTTGAGAGAAATAATGATTTTATAAAGTTGAAACATCCTGACAAATATTTTTAGATTTTGATTAAAATCAATCTTTCTGAATAAAGTTTTACTATTTGTAAGAACATATCACTGGGCCACCTTGAGAAAAGTCCTGGATTTACTCCTGCATACAAGCTCAAGCACAATCTTCAAGGTTTTAAATCCCATAGGACGGGACTATCCTAGTTTTCCCATGAAATAGGATGCACCGCTGTCTCGCCCCATTCCGACACTTGGCACAAGAAATGTCCTAAGATGTCCCGATCGGGATGCTGGCGGGACAGTCCTGTCCCGACACATAAGATGGTACCTTATCCCGATGTCCAGCAGAACGTCCCGCCGAGACTTGAAACTTCTTGCACATGCTTGTACATACATGCCGTGGACACAAGCACAGTAAATCGGCCTACACAAGCACAAGGACAAAAGAAAGAAACTTACCTCAAGGATGCTGTAGAGATAATTTCATCGTCACGCTCCAAAATAAAAGTGTAAAAGCCACGAAAGTTAAGTCGATTGAAATTGGATCTGCAAAAATATAAGTAATTTAATCTCTCCATCAAACACTCCATAAAGTCAAATTGCAAACAACAACGATAAACTACAGAGACCATTATTTTACACTCATGATAACAATAGACTGCATATATTAAATTCTTAGCTTGAAAAAGATGAAACTGCTCATGATGTTTCAGAAACACATGATGAAGCCTAAAATGTATGATCAGGCCAAATTAGGGGTGGCAATGATTAACCATTTTACCTGTTTAACTTGATTCAACCCATTATAGGTTGGCTTAAGTTATCTATTTAATAAAATGGTCAGGTTTCGGTCAGCATTTTTTTACCCAATTAATAATAAATAGGTCAGGTTCATATTGACATAATTTTTATCTATCTTGTATCCAACCTGACCTCTGTCTAGTCCGACACAACCCAATTGCCACCCCTAGAGCAAACTCATTACCTTGAATTTTGAAGAGGGAAAATGGCATGTAATTACAAACCATATCAATCAAATATCCATTTATAATTACTAGATATTGGATTAAATAGCAAGTATTGCTTAATGGCATGTAATTATTATTTATATGCTCTGTATTTTAAGGATACTGGTCATCAGCACCAAATCAAATAAGAAACTACTTTTGAAATATTTATCTATCTTGTCCTTTAATATTTACCATTTTCATTAGACTCCTCTTAAAATGGATAGAAAGCTTGTATGATGCAACCAATGAACAATGCCTGAGAATGCATGGAGCTATGCGAGGCTAGCAATCTATAGAACTTCTAGGTTAAAGTCTTCAAAGGCTTGTTATAGACCCAACAGAGAGAGATAGAAAGAGAAGAGGACAATTTGCCCATTATATATAGCAAGGTTTGTTGTCTTGGTACCAGATCCATACTGATAATATCTTGGTACAATATCGGTATACCAGATGGGGGTTGATTTTAAATACTGACACGTGATCTGCTCCCCATACTTTTCATACTTGTTCAGTATCGATCCAATACGGTATTTTTTAGAACCAGTACACATATGCTGTGATATACCCAGTAGGCACTGGTACCAAACAATATGACATACCATGATAAATAGTATCTTGCACGTCCAATGCATGCAAAGTAAAAAACAGATTGTTGGGTTCTCACTTTTCTAGAGGCTTTGCAAATATCCATGAAGGCTTCCTCAAACTTTTAATTCTCTTTCCAATGCAAAGCCACTAAATAAAAAATTCACCACATGAACCCCACCTCAGGCCTAGGATGCTGGACTCCAGCCATCCGCATCATACATAGAGATGGTGTTACGGCTGGATCTTAGAAGTCCTGGTCTCTCTAGAGGCAAGGATGCTAATATGAAGAATAGTTCACCACTCTCATACCTAAAATGGGGAGCAAGGCAGACTTAGAAGGGTCGATTGTGAGTAGAATGACTAGAAGATAGTAGATCATTTTCTGTTTATATATATATATATATGGAGTATATACATAATTTAGAAGATGGTATTCCGATAAAATTTGATCAAAAACATGGAAGGCTGAGTAAGTAGTAGATCAAGGGAGAAAAAGATGCTATAAGGAAGAGTCTAGAAGATGTCAAAGAGTTTTCCTCAAGCAACATCATAAAAGAAGGCAAGGAATGCAATAAGAAAAACAAGACAGCAGATTAGTGAAGCCCTGGCTGGTCCAGAAGTAAACACCTCACCCTACACTTAATGTTGCAGCAAACACCTCACCCTACACTTATTTAGTATCTTCAAAAAACAATCCAAGACATTTTAATGTAGTATAAATAGGGCTGAATTCTGCTTATAAATCGCAAATCTATCTGAAATATAAATACCATGAGATGGGGCCATCCCGATGTTTCCATGAAATGAGATGCCCCATGTCCTGACACTCGGGATGGTGGTGTGCCATCTGTCCTGGTCTATTTCCTAACTCACCCATGCCAACACTTAAGGACAGTTCGCCACCGCACCATCCCACCCGTATTTAAAACTTTGATATATTCTATACTTTCTTTACAACAAAAAACACTTTAACTAGAGAGAAGCTACAGTCATGAGGGCATGATCAACTAAGCTATCATATAGCCTAGCACCAATTGCATCTAGATTGGACTTAGAATTATATGACAATAATTTTAGCTATTCAACAACAATGGCAAAAGAGCATGCACCAACAACAACCACAACAATTATGGTAAGTTGGATTTTTTTCACTAACATCTTTGTTTTAAATTTATCAAAGTTTTGATCACAGAAGTGTCCTTAATCAATCTAAATAGGCTTAATCAAGGTATGGTGTCTCGATACAAGATTCCATATTGATACCATCCTATCGGTACGCCCAGTACAAAGGCTGATTCGGCATATCAATTGACAATACACCTTCTGTACCACATACCGTTCAGTACTAACATGGTATGGTATGGTCAATATGCACTCGTACAAACTGGTATGGCAAACCTTGGGTTGAATAGTGTTTCTACAACAGAAGAAGAGGAGAACTCAAGATCCATTCAAGAATGGAATTTTTTATAGATGAAAACTATTAAAGGGTTAATCCGGCCACAGCCACCAAATAGACATCAAAGGGGAAATGTCATCAAGCTTCTCTAGAATAGGTACACTATTGTCAAGTTATTCTATTCGTCAAAGCAGTTGGCAATGTTATATAGCAAATATGTATACAAATAATGTATGAATGAGGAATTTGGTTTGACTTAAAATGATAAAACCTTGTTCAAATTTAAAACTTGCTGCTCTCATAAAACTTACACTAGGCATAATTAATCAGTAAAATTAACTAGACCCACTAGAAGCTCTAAAGTAATCCTTTATTACCGTAGATTCTTCTCTCTTTGTACTTTTATTCCTTTAAAACATATAATTATTGTATTGAAACAAAAATAAAAAGAGAAGCTGAAAGCTGAATTATTTCTAAAGGAAGGATATGTTATCTAATTTCTCTCTGTGTATATACAGTGGAAGGAAGAACCATAAGCAGCCAATATAGCACAACTTCTCAAAGATAGACACTACACAAGATGAGATCAAAGAGAAGGTATTTAATATGGTTCAAGGTTCATCGTCTCGGTATCAGATCCCATACAGGTACCATCCTATGATATGGTACGGGACGGTGAGTCATACTGAGTATTAGTACGATACGAGACTGTGCACTGATTCAATACCTATAGATATAGTACACCTCTATACGGTATGGTACCCACAGGTACGGCAAACCTTACAATATGATTAGTTTACTCTAGCTAAACTAGATGATGTAGCGTGACTCATCTACCTCATATGTAGCTTTTTCATATATCAAATGCAGACTTTATCTCAAAGAGTATGGATGCCAAGCAGTACATCGACTTATACATGCCATTCTGTGGTATCAAGACCTTCCAATCACAACTCTATATTATCACTATGTTAAGAAGTATTATTAGAAGATCTGCCAGTTGATTTTTATGTTGTCCTAAACATGTCATATGTTTGCCTAGTAGTATTAAGGCTGTTGAGCTTTCATCTTTTGCTTCTATTGGCTTTGCTACTCTCTTTTATTACTCAATACTTACAATTTGGACCAGATGCTATTAGATCACGGACTGGATGAATATAGATATGATATGATCTAGCCAGTTCATCATCCAAACTATAAGGGTCGAACTTACCGACATAATAATACTATTGCAAGTCAGAAGGTTCATTAACAGTTTGAAAGCATAGGTATGGGAAACATGCATTTATTATTGAATTATCAACAAATTGAGATGTAATAGAACTACTTTTCTTTTCAACAATAGGGAAGAATTTTCCTGAATCAGGTGCTCAACCAGTGCATACCCACAGTTATATATGACATTATGAATCAGGTTGATGCCACTTCTCTGATCAATAACAGGTGAAAAACATTCATGCATAACTGCAAGTGCAACGGCAATCTTGGAATTGCACTCAGCTCTTTGATCTAGTCCACATGCTGGTTCTGGTGAGTCCTCATCAAAACGTTGAACGAGAGTCCATGAAAATCCTGCTTCCAAGTCATTCTTGACCCCAAGAAGTCTCTGCAATCGCTCAAAAATCTACAGTGATAATACAAACGTTAGGCACATGACAATCAATTCAATAATATAACAGAAACTGTTTTCAAGAGATCAGCTTGTTATGTAAAATATCAACGAATACTTTAATCTGCATGGACCAAATATGCTCTAACTTGTTTTAGCAAAAAATGTTTTTAATACTCCTAAACTTATCTACTGCACAATTATGACTATCAAAGATTAAATCCCTAAGGATCCACAAGGAACACATGTGGTCAACAATAACTAGATCCAACTGCTGAAGAAACTCCACAATCAAAGATCATGATATTAGTTGACATTCATGATGTTTTTTACTGCAGACTAATGCACCATATTTAATTCATCTGGCATCCAAAAGAGCACATATAAGCAACAAATCAGAATTAATTTACATCAAGATACAACAATCTGACAGCTCAGAAGTCAAGATACAACAATCAGATAGCTCAATGACATCAGTGAGATATCCTTCATCAAATTTAAAGATCCAGATGGTGGAATAAAGTTTGCAAATTTAGGATGATCTCAAGACAAGATCCGGGAAGAGAAGTATAATAAATACCAGTCAAGCTTTGAAAGTTGGTTTAGAATATGTTCTATTGTTAAGAAAACGGGACCGGGACAGGCTCAAGACTCTGAAACCCATCCACGTGGAAAGAAAAGAAGAAAGAGGAAAGAAGGAAAGGAAGGAAAGATGAAGAAATGAAAAAGTGGAAGAAAAGAAGAAGAAAAAGGAAAAAAAGAAAAGAAGGGAGAAGAAAATAAAGAAAAAAGAAAGGAAAAAAAAGGAAGATAGAAGAAAAGAAAGAAAAAAAAAGAAAAAAGAGAGAAAGAAAGGAAAAGGAGGAGAGAGATAGAGGATATCTATCGAGATGTATGCCAAGACTGCTGTCGAGATGGGATGGGATAGTGGAGCATCCCATTCCATGAAGGAACTGAGACATCATCATCCCACAGGAGTTAAAACCTTGATTTTGTATGCAATATGCACAACGTAAGTGGTTTAACACCATCAAAGGAAATATATATATATATATGTGTGTGTGTGTGTGTGTGTATGTATATATACATATATATGTACACATGTGTACACATATATGTGTAATATACATATATGTACACATATGTACATGTGTGTGTGTGTGTGTGTGTGTAATGCAAGTCAGAAGTATAGGTTAGACAATAGGCTAGAATGGCGATATAGTCTCTGACAAGAATATCATATGCCAAATATATGAATTCAAGGAAAAATAAGAACAGAATTTTGCCATTAAAAACATATATATCCTGATTTCTGAAATATTGATTACATTATGATGCTTCATTAATCATAAGCAAGGTCAACAAGTTCTTGCTTAATCAGTATTTATTCAACCCCTTCGTATGTTAGTTCTACTCAAGGCTTGTAAAAAGTTGAGCCTTAGCTTGTGATTTCCTAGAGCTCAAATTTGTTGCCCTTTGGCAAGCTGGCAATCAGATTAAGGCATATTAGCCTTGAATTCATCTTCGAACAAGATGAAATTTGATCAATGTTGGCTGAGAACAGTGAAATTGATCCATTTCATCTGAATTGCTCGAGTCATCATTGAAACTTCAAATCTTGTATGCTAATAGTTCAAAGAGGGGCTTTGGGATTAGGTGATCCTGTTAACTAGGATTATTTGGCCTTTACTTGTTGGTTTGGTTAATCTTATGCGTTTAGTTCGAAGATCACTTGACGGTAATAGAAATAAAGTTTCAACAGTTATATGAGCTTAAGGAGGGCTTACTTAATGCCCTATAAGACCATTCTGCTTACGAACAAAATTGGAAGAGGGGGTGGTGTCAGAAATAGAGTTGGTCTAATTTCAATTTGGCAATACTTAAGTGCTCTGAAAATCATGTTTAATCAGTTTATATATGCAAGGCTAACCTTAGGAAAGAAAGTATTAGACCATCTCAAGTACCTTTTTTGCAATGGCAAATAACTCTGAGATGTTACATAATTTAAAGTTAATCTTTAAGCTTGGATTGATTTTTTTTCATGGAAAGCCTTCTGTAAGTCATAGAATCAAGATTCTGGGAAGGTAACAACTATCATCAAAGAATCTCAGATTTTGAGCATCAGTTGCACATTTTGCATTGGAATAATCCAGTTATAACATCAATGGGACTCAAAACATAAACAATCTAAACTTTATACAAACAGTCATACCTCTTTGCAACTGCATCTGCAGAAGGGAACCAATGAATAACTGGAACTAACAGAAACATCATCTAACTTTGCAATGCATGTTTGGTGATCTACAAAATCAGAGTCACAGCAAAATAATCAACCAGCTTTCTCATAAAGTTTAATAAGCTAGAAAAAATCTAGAGTAATAAGAAAAATTTTAAAGTGAGCAATATGAGAGAATCTTACATTTCTCCTCACATAGGGAACATGTGAGTAATTGGGGAACAGTACCACCATTTTCTTGGGCATCAGAACCAGAAGATACCTCACAAAATCTACATGAACAGTTCATACAGTGCCAGTCACCAGGAGGAAGCATCTGCACAAGAAAAACTTTTATGGGCCTGAATAAAAGCAGGTATGTTGAGCCTAGGAAGATGAAAAAATGGATAGTTTTGTGAACTGTTTAAGCATAAGAATTTCTTCTTTCCTCTTTTTCCAGAAAACAAATTTTCCCTTCCTCTCTTGCCACTCTCTTGTTTAAGACATTTTCGGTAGGGCCACAACCAATATCCTCACTCCATTTCTCCAAATTGCACAAAGCAACCAATCAAGAGTGGAAGCATAAGGAATCAAAAAGCCAAATGCATATAAGAACACATCTGTTACAGGATTGACATATGATGAAAATAAAAATACTAGACCTTCATCCTATGGAATCAAAAATAAAAGCAGGTCACACATACATACAAAGGTTCTTTTTGTTTTATTCATACCTGAAAGCCTAAGCAGTTCAAATGGAATGTTGAAGGACAACTATCACAACAGATCAAGTCCCCACCATCTCCACAGATGCCACAAGTATCATCATTTGGGTCATCACCGTCAATGTCTACAGTGTAGAAACCTTGACGTTCAGATTCATCCTGCTTCTTCCAGGCATCTAGCAAGCACTGAGAAAGGGGAACCCCTGTCTCCTCTACAAATATGTTTTGGTATGGGTGAGCAAGTGTGCTGCCAGCATGAATCTCAAACTTTGAGACTGCAAGGATCTTATTACAGCAGTTGCACTTAATGCCATCCCTGGTGATCCAGCCCTCCAGCACTGCCTCTGTGTGCTTCTGGTTCATATACTTTACCTTACCATTGGATGAGACAATTCCCAGATCAATCATCCAGGAGAGAATGGTACGTTTCCAAACATATGGAACATAACCATCACTTCCAGTTTCTCTGTCTTGCTTAGATCCACGAACCAACAGAGCACATCCTCGCCTTTTTTTATACCTTCCAGAATGTGGTTTTTTAGGTGCATGACCGGTAATACCCTTTGACCCTGAACCAGCGGTGTCATTCTCCTTTACCTTTCCCTTGGTCTCCCCCTTATAATCCTTGTTCTTTAGATACTTTAGTTTGCCAGCTTTCTTTGATTTTTTACTTCTGCTGCCATCTCCGAGCTTCTTTTTACCTTTCTTAAGTTCATCCTTGCTTCTCTTCACAATTTTTTTCTTCAGCATGCTGAGATCCTCTATGGGTATGGCAGAAAAAGGAAAACCCAAACCTTCACTCCTTTTAGATGACTTGGAAGAACTTCTAGATACATCCTTGGCTTTATCATTATGTGTATGATTAAATTCCATTTGAAACACTTCATAGGCTTTTGTGATGGACCAATAACCTGATCCTCGAGGAGATATGTAAACTGAATCTTCATAGTTTTTGCCCTTCCTGGGCCTTAAATCTATTCTCCAGCCAGCACTTAGAAGTATATTTTTTATCTGGTCCCTGACTTTGTCTTTAGCCTCCTTCCGTCCTTCACCTGATGTACCTTTGTTCTTCTTGCTGAGACGGATAGAGCTACTCTCTTGTTTGACCATTACCTTGCTCTTGCCATTTGAAGATTTCAAATTTAGAGGTGCTACTTGTGGAGATAAAGATTTAGGCTCCATTTTAACCCCACGAGGTTTTGTTAATCCTTCTCTTTTTACAGAAAGGATTCTGCGTTTTGATATACTGTGACTGCCCACAGGAAATCCTCTGTTCCTTTTGTTATCACCATCTTCACTTAGAACGTGGGCTTTCTCCAACCCATCCACCTTTTTGTTACTAGCCGCCCTGCCTTGACCCCTAGTGCTCCTGAGCATGGTCTTCTCATCCAGGCCATCCTTCGGTCCAGTAGCAGGGACTGCTGATTTGCATCCCAAATCCCGGCGGTTTGAAGAATCAAAGTTTATTTTTTTCCCACTGAATTCCTCAGTTCTGTCACGTCCATATTTTAAAGACTCTGATTTGATTTTCTTCATGGTGGTTTCAGAATTGGATGTCTCTCTGCCTCTCCTTTTGTTCAACACAGATTTCATGACCTTCTTGTTGATAGTGTCCATCTCCTTTTTCTGTTTCTCTTTGTTTGATTTGATATATGCATTATTCTTAATTTTGATCTCCTCAAAACCTATTTGTTCTGGGTCATGGCTTTTGCTGTTGGAGAAGCCCATTTTGTTCTGAGTGAATCCAGAAACAGAGTCCTTCATAACTTTCTTCTTATGGGTGATAGTTTCTCTCCTTCGCTTGGCAACATTTAACCCCATAATTCGCTTATTGTCAAGTTTAGTTTCCATGCATTTTATCTGTTCCATGTCTTCAGCATCAATTCTAGAACCAGCCTCCTTTTTAACTTTTTTCCTACAGGATCTAGCCTCTTTACTGTGATTGGCATCATCCATTCCCACAATCTGCTTCTCAATATTAATCTCTTCCTCACATGCTATTTGCTCCATACCAATCCTTTTGCGAACAGCGGAGATGTTCCTATTTTGATCAGCTCCAGGAACAAATTCTTCTGTAGCTTCATTATTATCTGCACCAGCCTTTTCTTTAACCTTTTTCTTTTCATTGTCAGTCTCTTTCCTTTGCTTGGCAGAAGCAGATCTAGTAATTCTCTTCTCAACTTCATTTTCATGATTCACATTATTATTTTTACTGGTGATGGTTATCCTGTTGTGTTGAACTCCAGAAGCAGCCTCTTCTGAAACTTCTTGTCGAACAATATCCACCTCTCCCCTCTGGTTTGCGGCATCCAGCTTCATAATCTTCTTCTCAACTTCAAACTCATTGCTGCATTTCATCTGCTCTGTGCAACTCCTCCTGCTGATGGTGGCACTCTTTCCATGCTGGTCAGCTTCGGGAATAGTCACTTCTGTAGCTTCACTCTTATCTGTGTCATTTTCCTTCATAACTTTCTTCAAGTTAGTGTCGGTATCTTCTCCAACTTCCTTGCAATCAGGTTTACCCTCTTCCTTTGCCTTGGTAATGTCCGGCCATGGAACTCGCGTACTGTTAACTTCGGTCTCCTTGCACTTCATCCACTTTATTCCATTACTTTCGTTAATGGAGTTGTTTGTGTTCCCATCAGCTTCAGGAGCCTTGTAGTCCATAACTTCATTACCACAAGTATCTTCCTCTTCCCTTTTCTTGGCAGCATCCAAACCCATTGTTCCACTCATCTCAACTTCTTTCAAGTCTCCACATTTTATCTGCTCTCTGCCATTCCTTTCAATAAGGGAACAGCTGCTCTGGTATTGGTAAGCTCCATAAGCAACCTCCCCTGTGACCTTCTTCAAGCTAGTATCAGACACTTCTGTAAGTTCCCTCTCATCACTTCCAGCCTCTTCTGTAACTTTCTTCATACCAGAGTCAGACTCTTCTGTAATTTTCTTCTTCTCAGCTTCAGCCACTTTGATAGCTTTCTTCTCACTGATGTCAGACGCTTCCGCAGTTTTTTGCTCATCAGCATCAGGATCTTCCATCTGCTCAAGAACACATGACTTTGCAAGCCTCTCCTTCTCAGCCTCCATCTCCTCTCCTTCTCCTCTTTTCCTGGTGGAAGAGTTGCTCCTGAGCTGATCATCATTAAGCAAAGTCTCTTCAGTGCCATTCTCCATATGGGTGTCAGACTCTTCTGTTTTATCGGCAAGCTCTGACTTCAAATTTTCTTTTTTCTCAGCTTTGACATCTTCTCCAACTTTTATCCAATCCGAACCGTTCTGGAAACTGATTTCGAAGCAATCATCATCCTGCTCAACTCCACGACCACCCTCTTCCTCAGATCTCTTCCTAGCAGCTTCAGCCTCTGCCCTTATCCTGGCCACATCCGATCTCAAAACCCTCCTTTTCCCAGCTCGTATCTCCTCGAAACATGTTTTCCACTCCCTACCACTCCTTTTGTTCAAGGCAGAGCTGCCCCCGTTCTGAACGGCTCCACGTCCAGCCGTCCGCCGAGTAGAAGCCACACGCTCACCAGACTCCAAAAGCTTATCCTCGTTCACCGAGCCACCGCCTGCAACATCGCCAGGCCCTCCACCACTCCCCCCTTCTCCTTTCTTCGACGAAGACATCTAAAACCTCGATTGAAAACAAAAACCTAATCAGAATCCTCCTTTCCGATCTACCCCAAACAAAATAAAACAAGATTTAACAACAAAATACCCATAAGAACAGTTCCAATCAATCGAACAGAGAAGCAGAAAGCCCCTAAAAAGGATCCATACGGCTTCAATCAGGAAACCGGAATGCTCTAATCTACAAAAACCAAGACAAACCCTAAAACCAAAAAAGCACCGAATTCAAAGAAATTCCAAGGATTGGAACGAGCTCCGCCCACCTGGTCGAAGAAATCCGGGGGGTTCCAGTCCTTTCAGCAGCGCCTCCACCGGATTCCAGCGACGGAGAAGGACTTCAAAGAGAGAAATAAAGCGAAAGAGACAGAGAGAAAGGGAGAAAAAGGTGAGATTTTCGGAGTAAAAAAACAAAAAAAAAAATCTCGAGTAGGGGGGACGAACGAGAAGGGGGAAATGGGAGAGGAACAAGAGAGAAAGGGGGTTGGGTTTTTGGGAGCTTTAAATTACGCGACGCGTCCTTTGTTTCTCAGACAAAAAAAAAGGTATTATATTGCAAATATTATTAGAGGGAAACGACAAGAGAAAACGGAAATGAGATGACTGCGCTGTTACTTTTGTTACCGTTTACCTGCGTGGACGTCATGTACGGACAGAACGGGAAACGAATTCGTCGGGGCGGAAACGGAATTCCAGATTTGGATATTTCGAATCATAATTTAAGTTTAACGCCCTTGTTTCCCTCCATCCTGCAGCTCTCAATCAAGTTGTGTTGGATTCTGATCTCTCCGGTCCTCACTTGGACACAGACAGCCTGACTTCCAATCACGGCGGTCCATGATTGGTGCAATGCTCGTGATTAGATGGAGATGTATCTGAAGCACATAGGGTGTTGAAGGGTCTTGTCCGATCACCGTTACGACACCAATTACCAACGACCATCATTGGAAGATAACACCTGTCCAGGACTAGAGAGGATCCTGACCCTTGAAGTTGCTCAACCAGGTTTTTTAAGGTTAGATGATTATTAGTTAATAAATTAATAAATAAATATTAAATATATTTTAAAATTTAAATTATAAATAAAAATAAAATATATTCAAATAAAATTTTAATTACGGCTCTAATCAAGATAGACAATATATAAGCTAACATTACGCAACCAAACTGATCAAAATATATGTGTTGGCGAAAAAAATATTTAGATAGCATTGGGTAATTCAAATGAGGTAACTTTAATGATCTTAGATCATCGATGATCCTTATTTCAAGATAATTAGATCATGATGATCTAAGATCATTGTATTTGACATGATGATTAATAATCCTTGGATATCCATGATTAACATGCTTCGTATGCCATAGAAATTCAAGATCATTAAACATATAATACCAAAATTACTACCAATATGTTCTACATAATTTGTGATTACTAGAAAAATTCTTAAATAAATCAAAGAAAAACATTAATGAATGTAAAATAAATTATCAAAACCTATTCAACAAGAATAAAAATTAATTAAAACTTGTAAAAGTAACTTCAAGGGATTATCATATCTTCTTAATTTGAAAAAAAAAATATGGACTATTAACCCCTTCCCAACTAGAAGAGCTTTTTCTCTTTTTTTTTTTTCAAGGATAGACCACCTCTCCTAAAAATACCAAAATGAATATGAATCCAATATGACATCAAGATTCGCACAGTTATATCTCGAATGCAGGGGTGCATATAAAAATAGGGCTAGTATTCAGCATATTGCCAACTAGAACAAGTTACATTGCCTTCACGAACCTAAAGGATTTAAATAAATTTCTTTAGATGGAGATTATGATGATAATTCATACTAAACCCCCATGTGCAAGTAGATGGAGATTATGATGATAAACAAACAAAAATGAATTGGAAGCACCAGAAAATTCCTAAATCTACAAACATTGACTTAGGGGTAGGGGAAAATTTGAAGTTGCTGAACCCTACCAATAATATTCCAAATTTTTGTTGGAAGAACTCCTATAAAAACATTTCATACTCTAAAAAATCAAGAAAAGTTGCCACTATAAAGGAAAGTGCACACTTTTCTCAAAGCACGGATGACAAAATTACTCCTTTAAGGGATTTCTCTATCCCATAAATCTAAAAAAGGAAAAAATCAATTTTTGTTGGATTCTACATGCTTCGAAGGCATAAATAACACATTTTCACTAAAATCAAATCAAAAAAAATGTCAAATAGTAAAAAAACAATCACATTTTTCATCCATTAACCGATCTTAAACTAAAAGAGAGAGTGAGGCAGCCAGGAACTTGATTCTTGAAACAAGTTTTTTCCTAAAATATCCATAAAAATTATATTTACCTTGTTCTTGAGATAGCATAGAACCCAGGGATGGTGATTGGAATTGAAAACGATACCGAGTAGGTGTTATGGAGGCAGTGTAAGTAGTGGCACATACAAAGGGAAGAGAAACAAGATATATGAGTTATTTTTCTCGTGTTAAAAGGATTGGGGGTTGGGAGAGAGGGAGGAAGAATTGAGACAATTTTCTCCATTGGACTTAGGGGTATTTTTGTCCCTAAAATTCAACCTAACATTATTACCCTATGATGATCTTGGATACTTATCCTCAAGGATGCATTAAATGACATTAGGGTGGACGGTGATTTTAGGAATGGGGATGGTTTGGGATTATTACTATATAAGATCATTAGGATGCAATCAAATGCAATAATCCCATCACCTTTAGTCACATCACTATTGATCTTATAGTCATCACCTCATACCAAATGCCACCTTAAGTTATTAGGTATGTTAACATAAATAGGTGTTCTATTCCAATATACTTTAAGTAGAAACTAGAGCATTTGAAATTTAGGAATAGGAACATGTTTTTTGAAAACTTAGGAATGATGGGTACATTTTCCTTCGGGTCAAATTGTTTGTTTCAATGCTTACTGGTAATTATAGATCTTTTATAAGTTATAATATAAGGCTTATTCACATGACCAAAAAATAAAAACTCCATGAAAATTTGGTTTAATTCAAAACCTTGCTTAGAATAAACCATAAGGTTGTAATTCAAAACCTTTCTAAGAATCAACCATAAGGTTGTCATGTAAAGCTTCAATCCTTACATGAGATGTGGCAATATATCAAATATAATAAGTTGATCTAGCATACATTCCATGTGATGGGTAGGGTAATTTTTTTTCTCCTTTTCCAATTGTTCTTGGAATGGAGCATAGCAATGTAATAACTTATAATCAATAGAAGGCTTTAATGGCCAAATTCTATATAAACTTTAATAATAGTCAAGAAAAAATTACAGTCATTAATAGCAACAATATTAAGACCAGCATATACAAGGCAAGTTGAGAGCTATGAAAAAACTCACATCATAAATATTAGCATTATGAATACGGGGCCTATGCAATGCATGAAGTATCATTTTTCTCCTTTTGTCAATTGGTTTTGAATATTATATAATGAAGAACTATGCACGAGAGCCTCTAGCAAAAACTCACATCACTAATACCAAGCTCAAAAAATATTGACTCCGCATGAGGTTATCCCTTTTTTCTCCTTTTCTCATGGCTCTTCTAATGGTTAAGCACATTAATACTTACAACATTAACATCTATTGCATATTAAAAATAACTTTTAATGATAGTCAAGCATATAATATGGGCACTAATAATATCGATATAAGTATATTAGTAATACTAGTACAACATGGTGCATGGAGAGCTTTACCCTTTACAATGCTTATTTTTTAGTTTGTTAGATTTTTTTTAGTTATACTATAGGGCCTAACCACATGACCCAAAAGAAACTAGCTCTTCTTTCAAAGCATCCAACCATTGTAAGAATTTATTATCTTTCATAGCTTGTAAGAACATTTCAGAGTCATCATCTTTTTCAGCTATATCAATCAAAGTTGTCATAGATTTTTTTATTCTACTAGATTTTCAGAGAACTGTCCTTTCATCTACTTGTGGTGGTGGTTAGACAGTTGCTTTTTCAGCAATAGAAACCTAGGATAGAATTTGATAAAGTGGTGATCCCTCCTGAATGTTATCTTCAAGAATAATAGTAGAATCATCACTTTACTTTTTAGGTATAGAATTTCTTTGCTATATTTTCTCAAAGATAATATCTCATGATTCTCTACTCCTACTAAAACTGTCATTCTTTAGAAATTTAGTTCTATTAGTTTTTACTATTTATAGTACATAAGATGGATAATAGAATCTATACTTTTTTGACTTCTTTAGATAACCAATGAAAAAAATCACTAGTTGTTTTTAGGTCAAATGTATTTTTCTTATAGGTCATAAATCTTGACTTTAATTGGATATCCCTATATATGCATATATCCCAAACTAGATTTTCTACCTGTTCATAGCTCATGAGAAGTTCTTCGAATTATCTTAGTAGGAACTTTATATAATATATGCATAGCGATCTTTACAACCCTGACCCTACAAGGAAATAGATAGGATATAATAATTTATCATGGCTTGAACCATTTCTTTAAGCCTCATATTCTTTCTTTCAGCTACACCTTTTGATATGATATGCCTAGCATTATGTATAGGGGTACAATGCTTGTTCCTTTATGAATTTTGCTAATAGTCCTAGCTTTTATCCCATCTCTATATATTTATCATAATATTTGCCACTTCTATTAGTTCTAACTACTTTAATCATTTTTTTTAATTGTCTCTCTATCTCTATTTTAAATTTCTTTAAAGATCTCTAAATATCAACCTTCTCAAATAGAAGGTATAAATACATATACCATAAATAGTCATCAATAAATGTAATGAAATATTTTTCACCTATTAGACATGAGATTCGAAAATGATCTATATATACATCAGTGTGAATGATTTTCAAAATTTCTTCACTCCTCTCAGTATCCTTTATAGATATGTATATCTACTTTGCCTTTATGTAGTCAACACAGGTTTTAAAATTAGTGAAGTTTAATGATCTTAAGATACTATTCTTCATTAGTCTTTTGACTCTTTTTTCGAAGATATACTTTAATATCTGATGCCATAATGTAAAAAAAATTTTAAAAAAAAATATAAAAACTAATTTAAGAATTCAAGATGATTCTATAGCATCCAACTATCTTGATAAGTGAATATACTTGATTTCTAATGATGATAGATCTTCCACTTTCAGTTGAAGACTTTCTTGATAGAAAATTCTGCAAGTTATTGATAATATACACAGATGCACCAGAGTCAACTCATCAGGTAGAAGTAGGAATATTTACTAAATTAGATTCAAAACAAATACAAGAGTAAATAATTTTCTTTTTGCAACTATTTTTTATATTTTATGCAATTTTTTTTTAGGTGCCCATTCTTTTTGCAGAAGAAGCATTTGATAATCTTATTAATTGCTTTACCTAATGCCACAGCTAATATTTTCTTTCCTTTTGCTTCGAGTGCATCCTTTTCTTTATTTGCTTTTTCACTAATCTAATATGAAGTAAAGTTCATACTCTCTATCTTCTCCTCTCTTAATCTTTTCTCTTCTTACATACATTTGGTTAGTAATTTATTAACTATTTAATCTTCATTGTATATATTATATGAGATCTTAAAGAGATTATATTCTGATGGAAGAGAAGTAAAAATAAAGTAGATCAAAAATATATCTGATATAGAAATCTTAATATTATTTAATCATATTGCAATATTCTTCATCCCTATAATACACTTACATGTACTAGTTTTATCTTGTCAAAGCTTATAAATTGTTACTTTACAATATCCAAGGAATCACGTGCTTTATGATATGAAAGGATAAATCTCCTAATGTACTACATTATATTTCTTTAGAAGCAAACTGATGCGATTGGAATGCTCTCATTTTTTAAAAAATTTCTTCTATTCTAGTATACTTTTATCCATAAATAGTGAAGATTCATCCACTCAAAATACTATTTCAAGGTTATCCTAATGTGTACATTATTCTTTTCTTTACATTCCAATAAATTCAATTCTTCAAAAAAAAAGAAATTTTCCTATGCTACTATTAATGATTGTGGAAATTAATGCTACAAATAATATATGCTCATATTATCATCAAATAATGAGACTAATTAAATTTTATCCTAAGCAAATAAATTCTTTATATATAACTTTGGCAGGCAATCAGGTACATCATTATGTCTCTTCTTTGGATGAGTGTTGTAATAAACTAGTGGTTATATCTATTTAATGCTATATTATATCACTAATGAACTTAATAAGACATGTACATTAGATACAAGTAAATACTATACTTTTGTATATGAAAATGTCACTCGATCCAATATACACTCCTACCATTTCACCTATCTAAATATCGAATATGAAGATGTTCCTTTGGGAGTAAATCAACATTTCAATAACTTAGACACAATTATGACACTATTAAAATTTTATTTAATCCATTATATATTTATCTAAAATTATACATTATAGAAAATTTTTGGGTTTACATGTTTATGGTCACTTTGGTGATTGCATCGAATCAATTAAATAATTTTTTTAAATTCTTTATAAATAGTATCAATAAATTTTATATGCAAAATATAGCCTAAATACATCATCAAGAATATGATAATAGGCCTGCAATACTTTATTTGTATAAAAATAAATTAAATAATAAATAAAAAATATATAATGTGCAAATTTATGGACTTTTATATAATAAAATGTATGACAGGGATCTTATCATAATTATCAGAGGATCTTTATATAATAAATCTTTATTATAGGGACAAAATAATCATTTGATGATCTTTATATAATAAAGCTTTACAATAGGGATCAAAATGCAATTTATAAGGACCTTTATGTAATAAGCACTTTTTAGGGGCTAAATTATAAAATCCTCCTTCTTTAAGAACTAATGTTTGGGATTTCAGGTCGAAACCCAAAAACCTGAATCCCCTCTTCCTCCTTGGTCCTCTCTCTTCCCGATCACCATTGAGAAGGGGTGAAACATGATGACCGACGACCCTCTCCTCATCGATTCTCCATCGATGGGTCATCAGCTAACCTCAAACATTGACGATCGGCCATAGATCTTCTCTCGACCATTAATGTGCTAGTGATTTCATGGGAGATCATGGTGGAGGGGCCCAAACTAGTTCTCCTCATCAAATCCTGGCTGGTGGCCATCGAAAAATCCTATTAGCGGATTGTCATGCTCTTTAAAAGACTTCAGCCATTGTTTCGATCAAGAGGGGGAACCACTTATTGGAATTTCGTGTCTAGACATGCATGTGTGTTTCAATTTTTTTTTAAAATAATATAATAAAATAAAAAATTAAAATATCTTTTAATTTAAATCATGCATGCATAAAATAAAGAACACAAAGATCTACTTCATATGCTAAAATTGAGCACATACTGAATTTTATACTGAAATTTAATATGTGATCGAATCACATACCTGTTTCGCAATTCTTTTCTTCGAATCTAGATCTAAAGAAGGTAGGTTCTTCTTTAGCCATGTAAATTTTCGATCTCTATAGATATCTACTCAGGATCAGTCTAGAATAGCCCTCTATTGTGTTGATTTTTCTTCTCCAAGAATGATCACCCTGCGAATCTGAACGAAGTCTGAAACGTGATTAACTCTTTGATCATTTCTTTAATATTTTTTTTTCTCTTTTTTTTACTCTCTTTCTCTTGATTATGTAGCAACCAAGCTCTAAAAATCAGCCACAAAAAGGTGCTGCCCAAGCTTCCTTGGGCATAGAGATGATGGATGCCCAAATCCCTTTGGGTGTTGGAAACAAGAGCGAGAGGCATGGGGAGCTCTTAGGAAGCGTGTGGGCTGCTGAAAATCTAATTCTTAGAGCCTTAGAGAAGGCTCCTTTAAATAGATAAAAAATTTGAATTTTATTCAAAATCAAACTACCTCTTAATGCAAGTTCTACTCACATTAGGAATCCTTGTAACTTTAGATTTTTGACTCCCTTTGGGAGATCCATGAGGCACCAATACTTGGAGCCTTTTCACCCACTTTCTCACATACCACATGGGGCTTAGGGAATGCCCCTTACTGGTCTCACATGCCCTCATCCAATTGGGAATGCCTAACTTGATCAAATCAAGTGGTGCTCCATGCAAACAATCAAGGAAATGCTTAAGGGTTTGAACCCTTAATGCATATAATCCAAAATCCTAGGCGTCCAATAATTGGAGCCTGATGAATCAATTCATTTAAATTATTAGTAGATAATTAACTCAAATTAATCTTATCAAATAAATAATTCAAGTGCAAAGAGAAAATTGGGTTCAACCATATGCTAGCAAGGTTATCCTGAACCCAATAAGATTTTTCTAAATCCAATTGAGACTCCATAAATCCAATTACTTATTCCAGATCTAATTCTTTTATTGTATGATCCTATAGATTCAATTCTATCTGATAGTGTAATATACCATGATCTTTATCATAGTATCATTGAATTTTTTTTTAATGGATCAGAATGATTCTACTCTAACTCATCAAAGATTGTTGATTCTGAGCAATCCTAGTAAGCTCTCATAATCCGCCAGTGATATTTAGTAGTATGTAGTGGTAATCTAGTAAAATTAAAATAGAATCTCAAAGTGTAGTTTATATGTGATTCAGTCCCTCTATTGTGAGTCCCGACTAGATGGCAGGTTATAGATAAATCGTCAAACCTCATCATCAGTCATATGATAGATTCGATTAGCTCAAGTCCAATCGTGATCCTCATAGAAACTCTTTTTCATTAATCGTACTACTGTGGCCATACTCTCAGACTCAGCCTCTCAAACTTATAGAACTACTTCTTTCGATCAAGATCGATAGATTTCGATTTCATCTAGATACACACCCTACTCCTACAGTGGATTAACTATCGCCAACATCCACTACAAGATCTCATTGAGGTCATGTTTATATGTCAGTCAAACTCCAACAGTCTTACTACGAACAATCGTGTCATCATAGGTCAAAAGATCATTCATATAACTATAGCATCGAGACAATCATTGATGATTGATTAGAAATCTAAGTGATCTCTCGTATGGTCACACTCAGTATTAGTTGTTCTCTAATAACTATCTACACTCATCGCTCCGTGTCTCTATACTGTAGATCAGAAACTTATCTATTTCGAAAGAAGCAATCTATATACCGATTTATCTAGATCGATCATCGTCCTCATGATGATACTATGATCGAAGGTATTTAAAAATTTTATACATGCCTCTAATTCTTAATACTTTGAGAATATGTATCAAAGTATTAATTTCAAGGATGATTTAAGGACACATCACTTTTGAATGAAAATCAAACTTATCCTTTTATTGATCAAATCAATGTATTAAGTACAAAATTATGCTCTAAATTTATTACAGTGTGTCTGTCATATTAGCTTCTAGAACATATATCTAACAATCACTCACTTGGACTAAAGCCAATTGGTTACTAATCTAAGTCCCATCTTCTCAAAGTGGACTTCCATCTTTAGCTGGCTCAATTGCTTTGTTAGCGGGTCTGCCACGTTGTCCGTAGAGTCTACTCTTCGTATCTCAACATATTTCTTTTCGAAGTAGTTGCATATTATATGGAACCATCACTCCATGTGCTTTGATTTCTAATGAGACATCGACTCCTTAGCAAGTACTATGGTTTCATTATTGTAGCAATAAAGTGGTATAGCATCCGATGTCATTACCTCAAGCTCTACGATGAACTTCTTGAACTAGAAGCCTTTCTTTATAGCATCTGAAGAAGCGACATATTCAGTTTCTATGGTCGAATATGCTATGATGGGTTACTTGAAACTCTTCCAGCTGACTGCGCCACTATTGCATGTGAATATATATCCGGATATATATTTTTTATCGTCAGGATCAGATATGAAATCTGAATCAGTATACCTCTCGACTCGCAAGTACTTAAAAATATTTTTCATAGCTATCTAGTATTCTTTGTCTGGATTCGACGGATACCTACTCATGACATTCACAGCAAGGGCAATATCAGGTCAAGTGCACAGTATGACATACATGAGATTTTCTATGGTCGAGGCATAAGAAATCATACTCATGCACTGAACTTTCTTAAATATGATCGGACACATCATCTTGAAAAGATGAATACCATGCCTAAGAGGTAAAAGTTCTTTTTTAGAATTTTCAATGCTGAATCTCTTCAGCACTTTCTCTATGTACAGTTTTTGTAATAGACCTAGCATCTTTTTAGATCTATCTCTATAAACCTTTATTCTAAGAATATAGAATGCTTCCCCTAGATCTTTCATGGAGAATTCTTTAGATAATCATCTTTTGATCGAGGTCAGCATGGAATATCATTCCCAATGAGAAGAATATCATCCACATATAATATGAAGAATATTATTACGTTCCCACTAATCCTCTTATATACACAAGATTCTTCTTTATTCTTGATGAAACCAAATGATTTGATTGTATCATCAAAATGAAGATTCTAACTCTGAAAAGCTTGCTTTAATCTATATATGGACCTTTACAGCTTGCAGACTCGATGATCACATCACCTAACGTGAAATTCAAAGATTGCTCTACATAGATATCTTTCTCAAGATATCCATTTAGGAAAGCAGTTTTCACATCCATCTGTCAGATTTCATAACCATAATAAGCTGCAACAGCAAGTATAGTGCGGATGGATTTTAGCATCACTACAGATGAGAAGATTTTCTGATAGTTAATACCTTCACGCTGACTATAATTTTTTATCACAAGCCTAGCTTTATAGATCTCTACTTTACCATCTGCATCTATTTTTTTTTGTAGATCTATTTACACCCAATAGATACTATGTCCTCAGTTGGATCCACTAAGATCCATACTTGGTTCGAATGTATTAAGTCAATTTCTGACTTTATTGTATCTAATCATTTCTCAAAATCGATATCAGACACACCTCATTAAAGGTATTAGAATCATCACCATAACCCTTATCTTTCATAAGGAACATTTTCTCTACTTCCTATGTAAGCATACCCATGTACCTTTTAAGAGGACGGAAGACTCTGCTAGATCTATGAAGTGGTAGAGAAACTTCAACTACTGGCTCATGAATAATGGATTCCTGAGGATCCATAGCTCTTTGCTCATCAGAAACCTTCTCTTCAAACTCAACTAACCTCCCACTATCACCATCCTGGATAAATTATTTTTCTAGGAATATGATGTTCCGACTCTCAATCATATTGTGATCTTATGAAAAATAAAAATAGTATCCCATTGATTCTTTTGGATACCCAATAAAAAGAGCTATTACAAATCTATCCTCTTATTTATCAGCCATCTATCTTTTAACATAGGCCAGACATCTCCAAGTTTAACATAGCCTAAATTCGATTTCTTACTATGCCATATCTCATATGGTGTGGTAGGAATGAATTTTGATGAAATTCTATTCAATAAGTAAATTACAGTTAATAAGATATGTTTTTAAAGATATAAGGGTAAATCAGTGAAGCTCATCATGGACTTGACTATATTTAATAGGGTTCTATTTCTCCTTTCGGATACCCCATTGAGCTGAGGTGTTCCAGGAGGAGTCCATTGAGAGATTACGCCATTGTCTTTAAGATATCTCAAAATTTTTTGACTAAGGTATTCACCTCCTCGATCAGATTGAAGAATCTTAATGGATTTATCTGTTTGTTTCTCTACTTCATTTTTGAATTTCTTGAACTTTTCAAAGACTTCAAACTTATATTTCATTAGATACATATACTCGTACCATGATAAATCATCAGTAAAAATGATGAAGTAGCTATAACCATCCCTGACTTATACATCAAATGGCCCACACATATCGCTGTGTATCAGGATAAGTAATTTAGTGGCCCTTTTTTCATGTCCTATAAAGGGTAATTTAACTATTTTTTCTTGAAGATAAGATTCACAAGCTATGTATGACTTTGAATCAAAAGAGCCAAGGATCCTATCTTGTTTTAGTTTATTTATCCTATCCTATTCAATATGGTCTAATTTATGATGCCATAAGTACTTCTGGTTAATTTGATTTCTATGTCTCTTTCGACCTACGATACTCACTACTTGTTCGTTTAAATTCACATTCGCATCAATACGCAAGTGATAAAGATTGTCAATTAAAAAGTCACATGTAATCAATTTATTTTATAAATAAATAGAATAAAAGTCTTTATTGAAATTAAAATCAAAACTATCCTGTGCTAGCACAAACACGAAAATCAAATTTTGACCAGCTGCAGGAACAAAATAATAGTCTTTCAAATCTAATCTAAACCCTGACAGTAATCGAAGAGGATAAGTGCCAATGACTTCTGTAGCAACTTTTACTCCATTGTCGATCTGAAGGATCATGTCACCTTCTCTCAACCTTCTACTTTCTATTAAACCCTGCATTGAAGTATATATATATGCACTTGAACTCAAGTCCAATATCCAACTAGAAGTAGAAGAAACCATTAGATTATATTCAATTATGAGCATACATTCTAAAGGTTTATCATCCTTCTTGGTCTTTAGGCTTTCCAGGTAAAGTGAACAGTTCCTTCTCTAATGGCCTTCAGTATCACAGTAGAAATACTTTTTTTTTGCTTCAATATTTTTCAGAACGCCCATCTTTGGCTTGCTCTCTTTCTTCTATTTCTTTGTGGGTATACTCTTCTTTTTTCAATCAGACTTTCTCTTGAATGAAAAAGTTCACTCCATAGTGAGAACAGTGCCCCTTGAACTCTTCAAGATTTTTTCAGCAGTGACCAACATATTAACCAGTTCGAGTATAGTGCAGTTCAATTTGTTCGTATGAAAATTTATAATAAATTGACTATATGAACTTGTAAGAGATTGAAGGATCAAATCCATCTGTAATTCTTTTTACATATTAAGTCTGAGCTTCTCAATACCTTGATCAATGTCATACAGTAGTTATGAATTGACTGCTCTTCCTGCATCTTTATATTAAAGAGTCTCTTAGACACTTCGAAGTACGTAGTTCGGCTCTGCTCACCATACAACTCTTGTAGGTGAGTGATCATTGTCCTGATAGTGGACATATGCTTATGCTAGTTCTGCAACTCGTTTGACATGGAAGCCAACACATAGCATTTAACCTGACTATTTTCATCCA
Source organism: Elaeis guineensis (assembly GCF_000442705.2). Classification (NCBI taxonomy): domain Eukaryota; kingdom Viridiplantae; phylum Streptophyta; class Magnoliopsida; order Arecales; family Arecaceae; genus Elaeis; species Elaeis guineensis. Next base: position 5,962,534 of record NC_025995.2, read on the forward strand.
TCCACTTTTTATATGCTGTTCTTTTCTCAGTAGTAGGACGGTTTGGTAATACTAGGGGTTTATGATCGAGTACATGATCTGATTTTTCAGAAGTCAAGATAATTCTGAGATTTTTAAGTCAATCTTTAAAATTGATTCTGATCAAATGATTAGATTTAAGAATGCAGGCTAGAGGATTTAAAGCTGATATGGTTTAACTGTGAGAGTAGAGATTCAAGTTAGACTTTTATATTTTAAATTTATATTTACTTTAGAAATTTTAAGAAGTAAACAATGACTTTTACTATTTTTTCAGATCCTTCCACTCTCCAGGTGGGAAGCAAAAATTCTAACGTGACAACTGGATTTCTAGTGGGTACTGCGATCCCACCGATGCCATGCACTTCACTTAACAGTTATTGATAACGCACACACCGATGCATAGACAGCTCTGTGTCCATATATTTCTCTAAGCATGTTGTAGCGACTTAGTCTCTAAATTATGTGGGCTCACCTAACAGTTATTGACCACACTCTTTAATTAAATTCGACCAACCGTTCACAAGTAGGTGCAAAGCCATCATTAGATTCCTCACTTAATAGTTATTGAGCTTAACTGTATCTTTATCCTGGAGCAACTCTTTACTAATAGAGTGTTTGCATATTTTTAGTGCAATTGAATCACTGTGATCGGTTGAGAACAATCAACACCAGTACCACATCCGTATATTTATAACGATGGAAGACTTATGGACTTAATATTTATGAAAATATTTAAGATTTAGATCTCATCTAATCAGTCATCATATAATCGATCTAATTGACATAGACTAAATCAAAATACTAAGTAAACTCATTCAAGACTTAATCTTTCAAATTGGCCAGATAAGCAGAGATCGGTGGGGATCCCCTCATTGCTTTTTTTAGACATTAATAAATTGATCAAATCAACGAATAAAATTAATTAGACAACCATCTCTCAATTACTTATCTTAGATCAATAGGTCAACTGATACAAATAGATTAGCTTAAATGAATCAGGTTTAAGCCATCGAGCTGAATTAAGTCCTTAGGTTAATCGATTCTACATATGGGATTTAATTTAATCGATTTGATCAATAACAATTGTATGATCTCAAGACTTAATTGATCTAGTCCTAATCAATACTTGATTTGATTTGATTAATTACTTAATCAAATTAGATCTATTATGTTCAAATCAAAAATCTTAGATGTAATCTAATAACATGACCTATTTTTTGACTTACCCATATCCAAAACCCTCATATACAAACATAAATTTCAGATTCTTAAATCAAATTTTAGATCTAAATTCTTTACTTGAAAGATAAATTTTAAATTATAAAACTAATTTTCAGATTCAACATACAAGAATATATCTCATATATGTATGTAAAATTCAAATCTAAACAAAACTTCAGATTATAACATGATATCATATATCTCATATATAAATCATAAATTAAATTAAAAATAATTTTTAGATCTAAATATATAATTATATATCTCATATATGAATCATAAATCAGATTAAAATAATTTTTAGATTTATGTATGCATCTATATATCACATATATATGAACTAGAAATCGATCTAGAACAAATTTCAGATCTATGCATGCCTTTACATATCAAATATATAAACTAAAAATTAAATCTAAAATAAATTTTAGATTCAAAATAAATATCTATATATCTCACATATCAAGTAAAATCAGATTTTAAAATTTTTTTCAAAAATATGTACGTTAATTTCATGCATAAGAAACCCATGGCTTAGTTACCACTGTTGAAATTTTGTATCTAGGCATGCATGTGTGTTTCAATTTTTTTTTTCTGAACAATATAGTAGAATAGAAGATTAAAATATCTTTTAACCTAAATCATGCATGCATAAAATAAAAAATATAAGGATCTACTTCATATGCTGAAATTGAATACATACTGAATTTTATGCTGAAATTAAATATGTGATCGAATCACATATCTATTTTGTAATTTTTTTTTTCGAATCTGGATCTAGAAGAAGGTAGGTTCTTCTTTAGCTGCACAAGTATCTGACTTCTATAGGTATCCATTTAGGATCAGTTTGGAATAGCCCTCTATAATGTTAATCTTTCTTCTCCAAGAATGATCACCCTGTGAATCTGAACGAAGTCTGGATTGCGATCAACTCTTTGCTTCTTTTCTTGATTTTTTTTTTGCTCTTTTTTTCTTGCTTATGTAGCAACTAAGCTCTGAAAATCAGCCATAAAGAGGTGCCGCCCAAGCTTCCCTGAGCATGAAGATGATGGATGCCCAAACCCCCTTGGACATTGGAAACAAGAGGGAGAAGAGGGACAGGCGTGGGGGGCTCTTAGGAGGCATGTGGGCAGCTGAAAATCTGATACTTAGAGCCTTAGAGAAGATCTCTTGAAATAGATAAAAAGTTTGAATCTTATTCAAAACTAAATAATCTTTTAATGCAAGTCCTACTCGCATTAGGAATCCTTGTAGCTTTAGATTTTTGACTCCCTTTAGGAGATCCATGAGGCGCTAACTCTTGGAGCCTTTTCAGCCACTTTCTCATATGCCACATGGAGCTTAGAGGATGTCTCTTGCTGATCCCATGCATCCTCATCCAATTGGGCACACCCAACTTGATTAAATCAAGTAGCATCCCATGCAAATAATCAAAAAAATGCTTAAGGATTTGAACCATTAATGCATATAATCTAAAATCCTAGACACTCAACAATTAGAGCCCAATGAATCTAATTTATTTGAATTATTAGCAAATAATTAATTTGAATTAATCTTGTTAAATAAATAATTCAAGTGCAAAGAAAAAATTAGGTTCAACCATGTACCAGCAAGGTTATTCGGAACCCAATAGAATTTTTCTAAATTCAATTGAGACTTCATAAGCCTAATTGCTTATTCCAGATCTAATCATTTTGTTATGTGATCCCATAGATTTAATTCTATCTGGTAGTGAGATATACCATGATCTTTATCATAGTATCATTGAAACTCTTTTCAATGGATTAAAACGATTCTACTCTAACTCATCCAGGATTGTCGATCCTAAGCAACCTTAGTGAGCTCTCACAATTCACTAGTGATATCTAGCAGTATATAGTAGTAACCCAATAGAACTAAAATAAAATCTCAAGGTGTAATTCACATGTGATTCAGTCCTTCTATTGTGAGTTCCGACTAGATGCAGGTCATAGATAAATCATCAAACCTCATCATCAGTCATATGATAGATTCGATTAGTTCAAGTCTAATGGTGATCCTTATGAAAACTCTTTTTTAGTAATCGCATTACTACGATCACAGCTCTCAGACTCAGCCTCTCAAATCTCATAGGACTACTCTGGTCGATAGATTCCATCTAGATATGCACTTTATTTTTACAGTGGACCAACTGTCGCCAACATCCATTATAAGATCTCATTGAGATCATATTTATGTGTCAATCAAACTCCAGCAATCTTACTACGAGCAATCGTGCCATTACAGATCAAAAGATCATTCACACACTACAGTATCGAGACGATCACTGACGATTGATTAAAAATTCAAGTGATTTTTCATATGGTCACGCTTAGTACTAGTTATTCTCTAACAACTACCTACATTCATCGCTCAGTATCTTTGTACTGTAGATTAGAGACTCATCTATCTTGAAAAAAGTGATCTGTGCATCGGTCTATCCAGATTGATCACTATCTTCCTGATGATACTCTGATCAGAAATATTTAAAAATTTTATACATATCTCTAATTTTTAATACTTTGAGAATATGTATCAAAGTATTAATTCTAGGGATGATTCAAGGACACATCACTCTTGAATAAAAATCAAACTTATCTTTTTATTGATCAAATCAATATATTAAGTACAAAATTATATTCTAAATTTATTATAATATGTCTATCATATTAACTTCTAGGACATACATCTAGCACCATTGGCTTACCAAGATCCAATGGTTTTACCTTCACCTTTCTTTTTTTTGATTGAACAATGGGCGCTCATTGGAGATCTATTCTCATCTGCGACGCAGGATGACTTGCAAGTCTTCTCATCAACCCATCCACAGGTGGGAACTTGCAAGCCATTCATGGGAGAGCACATCATCAGTTGCCACTAAAGATCTTGGTGGCAACTATCTAGCATGGTGGTGTGACGGTGGCTCATTGGGCCAGCTGTCATCCCATCCCAGATGGCCATTGATAACCCTTCCAACCACCTGATATCGAGAGGACAAAGATGAGGAAGGATGACGACAAAGTCATTTTTCTTCTTCTTCCCTCTTTTTTCTATTCCCTTTTTATTTATTTATTTATTTAAATAACAATTCTAGCCTTTAAAAAAATAAATCATAGGCCCAATAATAATAATAAATAAATAAATAAAATATCTACTATCATGGAATCTGAGAACGGTTCCTAGACTGATCATAATGATTTCGGTCACAGACAATTGGCCAGGATGGCTGGTCTAATTTACATCCATAAAATCTTTATATAGACATAAAAAAGGCTTCAATCATCAAGCGAAATAACCTATATAGCTCTGATATTATAATATTAGACTTTATAGGGCAATATAATTTACATGAAGAAAAAGTTGCCAATGCCATTCTCGACTTGATCTTTGGAAACAACCTACCTGCAACCACTAGAAGAAACTGAATTGGATGTGCTACTCATTGTCTATGAGTAGCATCTTGATTTTTCAATCCTAACTTTGAGTATTCTTGATGAGACAGATCTCACAAGCTCTCTCAGATGAGTTGGGGATCAAGTCTATAGGGGTATTCTTTTATGACGTGCCTCACTCTTCAGGGTATCTACTGAGATGGACATTATCTATAATAGTTATGTAGAGTTTAACTTTATCACAATAACTATTAAATATATTTTTATCATTTTATCGAAGGCTTATTTTTAGTCAGAGTTCAATCAAACTAAACTAACTAAAACAAATCCTAATCCATGTTAGTGTGGATCACATCCAGATGGGGCTTAAACAGATAAATTCCAATAATCAATATAATTACTATCTCCTACTTGCCATTTGAAGGAATGGTAGAGTGCGGAAGCTGCCCCATAGCTCTCCAAATAACCGAAGTTCACCTATTATGACAATATATCTCCCAAGTTGGGACCAGCTAATGATCGCTACAAGTTGGGAAATTTGGCATGGAAGGATGCAAGAATTTTCTTAAGGAGAAATACTTTCATTTTCTTTGTCCTCCAACGGATTCTTCAAACATTCCACCAATGGGAGCATCTTTGTAATGATATGGTGATTGAAGGCTGAAGAAAATGTTGAAGCTCTTTATCAACTTTACTCCCTTCGTGCACCCACTGGATTGAATGCAGGCTGCACTCTCCCTTTTTTTTGTTTTGGTACAAGTTGGGGGTATCTACTACCCCAATAAAACAAAACCTACAAATAATAGCATGGAACTCCGGCTTATCAATGGAAACCAAAGTCCTTATTTCAAAAGGAAATAAAGAAACAGATGAAAAATCTATATTAACTATCAACCTAGCTAATCTATCGATCGGCTGATTTTCTAACATTTTCATTCATATGTAACTTGTACATCCATTCTCTTATCAATAATAAATACAAGGAGAGTGTCTCACTTCCTCCATTATCCATCAAAAAAAGATTGTTCATCTCCCAAGAACTACTAAAGTGATATTTTGAGATAAGTAGTTTAGCTCACAAAGAATTGCTATTTAAAACCAGATTGGCTGTAGTTCAAAATCATTCTTACCGGTGATATTAGAGAAGTTGGAACATCATTCTCCATGCCTGGGAGGTGTAAGGCATGATAAATGCTAGACTTCTATCACTATTTGTTAGGGGTGGCAATCGGGTTGAGTGGATCATAAACGAATCGGATCAAATGTAGGTCGGATCAAAAAATATCAAAATTGAATCCGACCTATTTATTAAACAGATCAGATTTTCAAATCTGAATCTAACCCATTTAATAAACAGGTCATCCGATTCGACCCTTTAATCTATTTATTAAATAGTTAATCTATTTAATCGATCTGACCCAACTTTGTTAACTTATTTATCATTTAATCTGTTTATTAGATGAATGACCTGTTTAATCGACTCGATCCGACCAAATCCGTTTAATCTGTATATTATTGTATGCTATAATTTTTATTGAAAAAAATAAAGATTAAGATAAATTTAATTTTTTGAGAATAGCCAAAGTGAACTAAATGATAAAAGCACTTAGAACATCGAAGAAGGGAAGAAGAAGCAGAAGGTCAGATTTAGTATTTAATCTATAACTAAATCAAAACGATAATAATTGGTTGCCTATAGAAGAAGGTTGTCCAAAATTATTACTGTTAGAAATAATTGAATCGACAAAAAGATATTTTAAAATCATCATAGCCTCCGTATATAAATCTTAAAGCAAACCTCCATAATGCACATAGTCATTGTGCACATTTTGACAATCAGTATAAAAAATAAAAATCAAAAAAATACAAAACAGTAACCTACGAGCATGATAAAAATTTGAGAATACAAAAAAATATAAAATATAAAAACAGTAACCATTTTATCTCTAATCTAGATTGCTGAATATTTAAACATCAAGTTATAGATGAAAGTCCAATTCTCATATCATCATAAACAAACAACAACCATAACAATAAAAACAATGAAGGAAAATAGGCAAACATTAGAAAGCAGCTGCAAGCTAAAATGAGCACTATCATGATAGATAGAACCTGTTTTTTATGATACACAGAAAGTGACATAATAAATAATAATGCCAAAATATTAATCATATCACAGATCTGTCAGGGTACTAACTTTTTCCCACATCCTAGTAACTGAAGCACAGTATACATACATCTAACCTTTGCATATAAAGCAAGCCGATCGAATTTTCAAAGCATAATCATTGCACATGTCGATAATCATGAAAAAAATATATATGAAAATTCAAAAATCCTAAAGGATTAAGAAAAGTATACCTTGGGAAAGATTAAGGAAGCACAAAAGGATGAAAAAGTTAAAAGAAAAAAAAAATCTTAGATCTCCAGTGGCCAACCTCCCTCAGTGACGGCTATTGGGAAAGAAAGCGGCAACTAAGTAACCACTGAAAGAGAAAAAGAAGAAAAATCCTAGATGGCTAGATCTTGAGCGGCCAAGCCCTTAAGGACTGGCGACGAAGGAGGACCGTTATCGAAGGAGGAAACTAGAGGAAATCGCGGGAGGGGAGGGGCTTCACAGTTCGCCTGGCCGTCATTGAGAAGGAAGCTACAAGCACTGGCCGTTGAAGGAGGAATGGAAGAGTCCTAGCCATCGTTGGGAGGAAGCACCGGCCAAAGGAGGAGTGGAGGAGCGAAGGAGGAAATCCTAGATTTAGAAGTTAGAGACGGAAGGGAAGATAAAAGATCGGACACCAGAGAGGCAGAGCCACAGAGCGAACGAGCGAATGCCAAAGGGTTTTGATTTTCCTCAAAGATTTTAGCTTTTATATTTAGCAGGCAGTAGGTTCATGGGTTACAATCCGATCCAATCCATTTATTAAATGGATTAAATGGGTCAGCTGTCTGAAATTTGAATCCGACTCGATTATTAAATGGGTTAAACAGATTGACTTATTTATAATCTGAATTCGTTAATCTAAATCCAAATCTATTTAAGACGGATCGAATGTGGATTGGATTGATGGGTTGGGCCAAGTTTTGCCACCCCTACTATTTGTGAGTTTTTGGAACCGTCTTAGCACTGATAGAGGATCAATTTTAATGCTTTGTTCTCTTCGTTTGGCTTGGATGTGCATGTTTTTTCTTTCCATTTTCCTCGTGTATGCAGTGCCGGCTCAAAGGTAAGGCCACTAAAGCAAGGGCTTTAGGCCCCAATTTGTTTTAGACCTCCCACCCCCTTCCTCTACCATCCATTTGCACCATATCCAACCATCTACCTACGGGCACGAGAAGATGAACGACACTGGAGATAAAGATGGAGATGACGAGACAGGCGACGATGAGCGGGAGCGACGAGACAGGAGTGGGTGAGGAGGCCTCGAGGTAGAGAAGAACAGTTGCCCGTCGGGGCCGTGGGTGAAGAAGTTGGCAATCCGGACAGTGGGGTCGCCGAAGAGCTTGCAGAGGGAGGTCTTGAGGCAGGTGAGGACGACATCGACGAGAAGGCCATCAGAGGTACCGATGGTACCACCATTGATGGAGAGGATGCGGACCCATCCCACCATCCGACAGTAACGGTCTGATTTGAGGGGCGTCTCTTGGTCTCCGGCGGCGGGCATTCCACGCTTGAGGGATATCTCCAGCGGGGCGGAGTTTCTGGCTAAAAATTTTCAGAGCTAAAAATTTTAAAAACAAAATTATACAAGTGGAAGATTACAGTCCAATGAACATATTCAATCATATAAAATGATTCGACTTTTTTTCAAATACATATATTACTTTTAGAATAATATTAATAATTCCAATAAGTGTTGCTTCGGTAGAAAAAAAAAAATTAAAATTAAAATTAATAAAATCTTATTTAAGATCAATAATATCTCAAAAAAGATTAAATGGATTAACTATATTATCAATTGAAAAAAAAATATTAAAAAAATTATTATAAAAATTTAATTAAAAATTTTGCATCTTAAAAAGTTAAAAAAATAAAATTTTAATAAAAAATTTATATAAAATTTAATAAAAAAAATTTATATTTAATATTTAGCTTTAGGTCTCTCAATATGTTGAGCCGCCCCTGCGTGTATGTACACGACAACACCTCGACCGGACATCGTTCTCTCCCCACTCCAAAACAATCAACTTGTACCATCCTGCAGTACTGTTTACTGCTGAAGAAAGGAGCCTGAAAACAGTGGGATATGATGTTTGGATACTTGATCTTCCCTCAAGAAAGGGTTATTGAAGAAAAGGACTGGCTTAAAGTATTCTGTCCAATTGACTCCAATCTTTTGTTACAGTACCTCATCAGGCTTTCAGATGACTCATAATTGGAGCTTCCATAATGTGCAAGTAAAAGCTGCTACATTCTATTTGGTATTATGTGTTGCGACTGCTTTGTTTCATTCATTTTATGTTATAACTTATGGCTTCTTCATTTTTGGAATTGTGATGTGATATTTCATTCCGCTGAACATCCGAACCTGGTTATGTGGAGGCAAGTGCATAAGATCAGATCTACATTCTCCATTATGCAATTTTCTTCTATTCTTAGAAGTATGTTGAGTGCTGTCTTTATTTGCAGTACAGCTACATGGATAGTTTAATAAGCTTGATATATTATTGGTTGACGTGCAAAAATTGAATAGCTGGTCTATTCTTTTGTGATCACTCATTGGTTGTTCAAAGCAAGTTTTTTTGCACAATATTCTATGTCACATGAATTTCCATGTATCAGTTTCCTTTATGCGGACAAGGATAATTTGAATTTTGCGCCTCTCTAAAATTTGTGTCTTCCATGCTACTATTTGGTTTCCTCAAATTTCAATTCTTCTTCCATGGTTCTTGTTGGTTTTCTATCTGAATGCTTCTGCATGAATGTTGCAAAGGAGTGATGTGTCATGCGCCATCCCATTAATGCAAGTGGGCATGTAGCAGATGGCCACATGCCCTGCACGGTGTAAACCATAGGACATAGAATGTTTAAATAAAATTTTAAATTTTTTTACATGTATATCCTTTCAAATATTTAAATTTAAGTAAATATTTTTATAAAATTATTATTTACATATATATCTTTATAAATTTTTTTTTTTACATATCTATCCATAAAGATATTTTAGTCATTTTAATTTTAAACCGTTAATTTTTAATGATGTTAAATAATATAGGTACATATGCAAAAAAAAGTATTTTATGAGGGTATACATGCAGATATCAATTTGAAAGGATATTTATGCAAATTTGAATGTTTTGGAGGGTATACATATAAAAAATTCTAAAATTTTTGATATTTTCTTGCATAACATCGTAAAAACTAAAGAACTTAAAAATTCTTAAAATAATAAAGTTTATAACCAATACAATTCCAATAACCATTGACTTTTTTCCTGATCAAATATCAGTCATATAATATTTTATTTGAAATAGAAGAAGACTTAGGTCCTAAATCTCCTACTCTCGGTCCAAGCTATTCGTTAGCATCTCATAAGAACAAGAGAAATAAAAAGTGAGTTTATAGCCTAGTAAGTCACCTTTATACCAATAGCATGGTAATTGGTCAAGCTAGCTATAGAGAGAATGTCGGTGGTGTATTTCTGTTGGAATAAGAGGTAATTTTTGGAGCCATGGTATTCAAAACCATCTTGAATCGAACGATTCGGAATGTGTTGAATCGGATCGACGGAAAATTGGAATGTGTTGATCGGCGATGTGTCATGCGCCGTCCCATTAATGCAGGTGGGCATGTAACAGATAGCCACGTGCCCTGCACGGTAAACGATAGGACATGAAAAATTTAAATAAAATTCTAAATTTTTTACATTTATATCTTTTCAAATATTTAAATTTACATAAATATTTTTATAAAATTATTATTTACATATATATTTTTATATTTTTTTTATATATCTATCCATAAGAATATTTTAGTTATTTTAATTTTAAACCACTAATTTTTAACGATATTAGATGATATGGATACATATATAAAAATAAATATTTTATCAGGATATACATGCAGATATCAATTTTGAAAAGGTATTTATGCAAATTTGAATATTTGGGAGGGTATACATGTAAAAAATTTTAAAATTTTTGATATTTTCTTGCATAATATTGTAAAAACTAAAGAACTTAAAAAATTTTAAAATAATAAAATTCATAGCCAATACAATTCCAATAACCATTGACTTTTTTTTCTGATCAAATATCAGTCATATAATATTTTATTTGAAATAGAAGAAGACAACTCCTAGGTCCTAAGTCTCCTACTATAAGTCCCATATTCTCGTCCAAGCTATTCGTTAGCATCTCATAAGAACAAGAGAAATAAAAAATGAGTTTATAGCCTAGTAAGTCACCTTTATATCTAGTTGGGTCAAGCATGTTAAACATAAAATAACAATCTTTCATATTATAGGATTTGCAGTTATGAATAAAATATTTCGACAATACAAGATAAATTTTCACAGAGCATGTTTACTAACAATACTTATAAAACATATGATGCATCAAATTAAGAAATCATTTTCCAAATAAATGTATATAAACCATCAATTCTCTCTTAGGCTTGCAACTATGGTCATGGTTGCTCCGTGCCATGGCTTGGAAGAGACTAGCCTTTGAATACACAAATGCTATCTATGAACATATGCTAGTAATTGTCCCACTAGCATGACCCGAAAAGCAATTAGTTTTGAGTAACGCGGATGTATGCTTGCAAATGACATGTTTTAGTTGTTCGGATTAAGCCAAGAGAATGGGTTGCGTAGAATTCTCATTTTATGTTGGTTTGTATTAAGAGAGAATCATACATGGTGATTACGATAACTATGAGGTAAGCTTACCACCAAGGTTATATACATACAATATATATACAATACATAATACTCTAACACCCCCCTCAAACTCATGGTGGGTCATAGACCATGAGTTTGGAAATAAGATGAGAATGTTGAGCTCTTGTCCGAGGCTTAGTAAGTAAATCAATAGCTTGAAGCTTAGATGGAAGATAGTGAAAAGAGACTGTCCCTACAAGACGATGATGATGGATAAAGAAGTCATCAACATCGGTGTCTGCTGTACCACCTAGAATGGTACGATATTGTACCATACTGATATTGTCGTATCGATCCTATTGCGTACTAACACTATAAAAGAATGGTATTAGTATGGGATTCGATATTGAGATAGTGAATCTTGATTAACATGAATGTACTTGGTGAGCTTATGCATAGTAGGGCTGGTAGCAATTTGAATAGCACTAGTGTTATCACAATAGAGTGAAGTTGGCTCAGAAAGTGCAACACCTATATCTATGAGAACCCATATGATCTCAATAGTAGTAGTAGCCATAGCTTGGAGTTCAGCTTCAATAGATTATTGGGAGATAGTAGTCTATCTCTTAGATTTCCATAAGAGAAGTGCCTAGAAAAATATGGTCGATAATAGAATGATGATAATTAGATCACTTGCCTAAATAGCATCGGAGAAAGCATAAAGTTGAAGCTAGGAGGAACTAAATAAGAGCAAAGCTCATGAAGTAGTGCCTTGAAGATAGTGCAACAGGTGTAAGAGATGGGCATAGTGAACTGTTACAAGAGCTGAAACAAATCAGCTCAAACCATGCATAGCATGAGCAATATCTATCCTGAAAAGAGAGATAAATTAGACTACTTACAAGATGTTGAAAGTGGATAGGATTAGAAAAACATGCACCAATTTCAAGTTATGATGGAGCTCCAATGGAGTACCAATAGCATGGTAATTGGTCAAGCTAGCTATAGAGAGAATGTCGGTGGTGTATTTCTTTTGGAATAAGAGGTAATCTTTGGAGCCATGGTGTTCAAAACCATCTCGAATCGGACGATTCGAGGCGTGTTGAATCAGATCGGCGGAAAATTGGAATAATTTTGGTAGGAAAAACATACACACACCGGTGCCGGAGAAGGAAAAGAGGCAAATAAAGAAAGAGAGAGAGAGGAGGAGGAGAGGGAGAGGCCGTCGGAGGTAGGTGGCGACCCTCTGTGGCTGTCGGAGGGCCATGGAAGCCTCTACTGCTCGGTTCGTCTGATAGGACTGCCACAACGAGTGAGAAAGAGAGAGAGGGGGAGGCTATCGGAGATAAAAGGACGGCATGGTGAAGGAGTTGCTAGAAGTCTCTAGGTGGCTATCATGGCCATCGGATGATGGAAGTGGTGCAGATAGAGTCGCAACCGTGAAACAGGGATGACCGCCCCGTTCACATGTCGGTTGTTTTTTAAAAACGAAGATGAACAATGAAATCGACACTTGGTTTACCAGCTTCATTTTTTAAGATCTTTTTTAAAAAAATTAAAAATAATGAAGTCGGCAATTGATTTATCGGCTTCACTATTTCAATACTTTTTTAAAAAAGCTCAAAAACAGTGAAGCCAGTAAACTTATTGCCGGTTTCATTGTTGTTGGACTTTTTTAAAAAAGTCTCTAAAAAAGAGACCTTTTCAAGCCCTTGTTTCACGGCCGTAGAGCTGGAGGTGGCGTTTACGCTGCCCGATGGCCATGATGGCCAGCTAAAAGCTCTCCGATAGCCACTCTGTGGGACCTCTCTTGGTCCGGTTCTCCCCCTCTCTCTATTCTCTCTTTTCTCCTGCAGCCACTGCAGCCCTCGAGGGCCCATGCAGCCCTTAGGTGGCCACCGGTGGTGAAGACGCCGCCTCAACCTCCTTCTCTCCCCTCTTCTCTCTTTCTTTTCCTTTCTTTCTCTCTTTTTGTCTTCCTCGATTCGTCTCTTCCTCCCTTCGTTGGTTCGTGCCGGTCCAGTATGGGGCCGTGTTGGACTGTGCCCCCGACTGGCCGGAACAGCCATCGGTACCGGTATTCAAAATCTTGCTTGGGGTTATATGCAACTTCAAAGCCGAAGAAACATCGAAGTGGGTAAAGATGAGTTATTGCAAACTGCTGACTAAGATATTTCTTAACAAAAGCGATACGCGTTGAATGATCCCTACTAATAATCATACCATCGATGTAAAGCAATGAAAGAGTCCTACCGTGTGAAGAAGAATAACAAACATGGCAGGATCATGATTACACCGAGTGAACTCTATAGCAAGAATGGTATGACTAAAGCACTCAAACCATGCACGAGAAGCTTGGCAAAGACCATGAAGAGCACGGTGAATATGACACACATGTAGGAGGGTGAGAAAGCCTTGATGGTGGTATCATATAGACCTCCTTATATAAATCTTCATGGAGAAAAGTATTCTTCATGTCAAGCTTATAAAGAGGCCATTGATGAATAGCAGCCACAGCTATAAGAGTCTGCATGGTAGTGATATGAGCCATTGGTGCAAAGGTTTCCTCAAAGTCAAAACCATGCTCTGCTCAAATCCATGGGCAACAAGTCAAGCTTTATAACACTTAACTGAGCCATCAAAGCAAGTTTTGATCCTATAAACCCACTTGCAAGTGATGGGAATCTTATTAGGGGGAAGAGGAACAAGGTCCCAAGTCCCTGTATGCTTAAGAGCAGCATGTTCCTTGGACATTGAACACACCACTTCGGGATATCAATAGCCTCTTTAAAGATCCTAGGCTCCTTTTAACAGTGAATTTAGCAAGAAAAGCATGGAACTATGAAGAAAGGCATTGAGTAGTGAGTTTAGGAGTAGTGTGGTGGCATGGGGGATAGTGATGCTTAATAGGTGGATCAACTACTGGTGGAGGGTCACGAACAGATAGCTTAGGTTGGGCACCACCACATGGAGGAGTATTTGTGGATGAGGCAAAGGTGTCATTAGGAGTAGAGGAGCTAGAAACATTGTAGGCAAGACTGGTGGGCAGGGTTAGAAGTGGTAGAGGGAAGATCAAGAAAAATAAGTTGGGGAGTGGAAAGGTGGAGAAGTGTCTGGTGGGTCAGGAGAGGAAGCATAAAAAGGAAGATGCTTATGAAAATGACATCTCGAGAGAAACGCATACGTTGAAAAATAGGATCATAGCATCTATATCCTTTATGCTCAACACTATATCCTAAGAGGGCATATTGAGTGGATTGAGGAGATGTTTGGTATTTTCAGAGAGAGATAAAAGGACAAAGCAAGTACAATCAAATACCCATAGATGATCATAAGAAGGGGCTGGAGAAAAGTCCTGCACCAGGAGTTAAGGCCTTGAAGAATGGAAGAGGGTTGAAGATTAATAAGATAAACAATAGTATGCACAGCCTCCACCCAAAAATGAGGGGGAACATAAGTAGAGATGGGCAATGAGCGAACAGTTTCAATGACGTGTCAATGTTTTCATTCATCTACACCATTTTGTTGATAAGCACTGGAACAAGAGAGTCAAGGAAGAGTCTCCCGCGAGGCAAGGAAGTCATGGAATTCATGAGACAAATAATCACCACCAGAGTCAGATTGAAAGGCCTCGATGGATTTAGAAAATTGAGTTGGAACAATCATAGCAAACTTTTTATAAATTTGGCATCAAAGTTTCAGAAACCGATACCAAGACCCATACTGATTCCTGTTCGATACGGTACGATACCGACTTATATCGATATTAAAAAAATCAAAAAAATTTCCACCCACCACCACTAAAAAAAAAAACCGCACTGAATCACATTGAATAGGATCCGTACTGCATCGAACTGGACTAAACCGTCCGGTTCGAATGGTTTAGGAAGCGTATCGGACCGAACCGGCCGATTCGGTCCGGCACCCCTTGTTTTCCAAAAAAAAAGGCCCGGGCTAGTTGGTCCGGCTCGATTCACCTCGTACCGATCTATTCGGGTTGGTACAGTAAATCTTGTTTGGCATTGTTGAAAGAGACGAGACTGCATAAAATAAGCTCATGTAAAATGAAAATAATCATCAATGAATATGACATAATAGTGATTTTCAACTTTAGAAACAACTACGGAGTTACTTGAGCAAAATGGAAGTCTCACGTGCTTTTCAAGAACACAACCTTCACAAGGCAGCGTATCTAAGCTAGATACAGAGCCTAAGACACCACTATGAACTAAAGTAGTAAGATGGGAACCACAAAGATGACCAAGACGACGATGCAGATCTCAAAACTAGAAGGGGAAACACCTACGGAGGCAGAGGCAGGAGAGCTTAAGCACATGCAGGTGGTCCATCATATACGCTACATTATGGCAATGACCAACACCAATCAGACGACCAGTTCATCGATCTTGCACAAAGCAAGAGGATGCATCAAAGGAGACAAGGCAACCATGATCAGTAAGTTGACTAACAGATCGTAGATTAACAGATAATTGAGGAATATGGAGGATGGAAGGAACAGTAATTTGGTTGGTCTTAAGATCGCCTTGTTAGGATGTGCGCAATGGGTGCCATCAGCTGTAATAATATGAGGCTGCATGGCAAGGGGCGAACAGGAATCAAGAAGAGAAGGATGTGGGGTCATATGAAAGTATGCACCGGAGTCCAAGATCAGAGGATGAAGCATCAGTTCTATGGAGCTGTCGACGAACCTGCTTGACAAGCTGAGAAATAAATCTCTGAAGAAAATGCAGGTGAGGTCATGGGAGATCTAGAGCTGTTATTAGATGAAGAATCCATGGTAGGTGTAGCAACAACTGGCTCTTTCTGTGGAGTAGTGCCTAGAGCTTGTTGGTAGTGTGGTTGTTGAATCCTTCACTCTTCAATAGTGTGTCCACCATGTTTGCAGTAGTGGCACGACTTCTTCCTCTTTTTCATAGCATCAGAAGAAGGAAAGTGGGACGAGAGCTAATGCTTGTAGGCCGTGTACTATATGCACCCAAAACAGAAGTAGGCTCCTGAATCTGGGATCACAGGATGCAAAGATGGGTCGCATCAGCCATCAAGTCAGCTAAAGCAGCATCCAAAGTAGGAAGTGGTGTACGGTAAGAGTAATTAACTGCAGATAGTCTCAAAATCAGATCGGAGAGCCATAAGGAATTGAAAAAGATGCTGCTGATCAAGAGCCATGTTTTGCTGATTAAAGCAAAAGCAGGTTGAGCAAGTGGAGCATAAGGATGCTGAACCAAATGAAGCTGATGCCACGATTCCTGCATGTAGTCATAGAACTCCAGTATAGAGTGGTCCTGCTGACAAGCAGTAGAGAGCTCTTGAAACATAGGGTATGCACAAGCTTGATTTGTTTGCTCATACTGACCACGAAGATAATCCCACAAGTCCTTAGCTGTGATATCTTGGCCTTCCATCAGATATAGAATTTGAAGCCTAATGGTAGGTGTGGCTGTTTGAGAAATTGCACCCATGACATGAAGATCAGCTATTGTCAATGAAAGTAAAAGATTAGGATCTAAACCAGCTGGTGGACAAGGTGTAGTCCCATCAATATGGCCTCATAGCTGATGAGCAAATAATAGGAGTTGAATAGATGCTGCCTGCAACTTATAGGTGGCACAACCATCTAAGTAAACGTCCATCGTGATGATGGAATTGGTAGAAGATAACACAGCTGTAGGTGTGTTTGAGGAGGCTCCTAGAACTAGAACTCCTGAAGATGAGCTTGAAGGACTGCCTACAGGAGCTAAAGAAGTTGGTTGTTGATTCATGATGACTTAGATGGCTTTTGCCCAAGGAATGACTGCTAATAAATGGTCTTCAGGAGCCTTCAGTGATACCTTTCCAAGTGTTAAATGGCTTCTAACAGTGTCAAAGCTAATCCATCATTTTAGACTGGAGCAGTTCAGTGAGGCAAATCATCAAATGTGTAATCTGTGGTTGCTGTCACTGAAATACAACGTCATAAAAGCTCATTCAGATATTCACGAAAGTTGGTGCTCTTTTCCATGGAAAACCATGGAAACTATAGAAAGAGCAAAGATGCAGTAATTCTGGGTATTGGCTGATCAAGGTGCCTTGGAGATATCTGGAACGAGGCATGGATCAAGCTCCAATGGAGACCCAAGAATAATTCAATGGAAGTGATTTTAGTTCATATGCCAACATGGGCTGATGACTTTCACAAGGCCACAGGCTGAGATTATGCAGATTCACAGACACTTGGTGCTTGGG
The DNA here is from genome assembly GCF_000442705.2 of Elaeis guineensis. Lineage (NCBI taxonomy): Eukaryota > Viridiplantae > Streptophyta > Magnoliopsida > Arecales > Arecaceae > Elaeis > Elaeis guineensis. The sequence continues at coordinate 5,980,247 of NC_025995.2, forward strand.
GTGGTTCAGACCAATAATTTGATCCAATGTATTGGAAGGATTAAGCTTAATTGGAAAAAATATCTAATTAAAGGTCCAGGGATTTATTCCGTAGCATATTCTTGGTTATTCTTTGGCATATTGTTGTTATTCCCTATCTATATTTGGGTCTACATATTTGTATTTATAGATCTTTGTACACACTTTTGATTTAGTGTGAAGAAAAATAAAAATAAATATCTCCTTCTCTTTTTCATCATGGTATCAGAGCTTCTGGGTTCTGATCCATTCTTTCTTCCTTCCCCTTCTTAAAAAAAAAAAACCTTATTTTCCCTCCGCCCACCTCTGCCCTCGTTTTCCATTATTATTATTTTTCCTCTCTTCACAGCAAACTGCTGCCATCTTTCTCTCGGGCGTCGCCTGCGAAACCCCTTCCGGCCGAAACCCCGGCGTCACCTTTCTTCCCGATCGCCACCGCAGCCATTGCAGCTCTCTTTCTCACCGGCCGCCTCCGTCGAGCCCCTTCTTCCCGGCCGAAGTCCCTCCAAAGCCTCCGCATCCGCCGAGTCCATCCGCAGCCATCGCCACCGCAGCCCCCTTTTCTTCCCGACCGAAACCCCTTCGCCGGCATCCGTCGAGTCCATCCGAGCCCCTTCTTCCCGGCCGAAGCCCTTTCAAAGCTTCCGCATCCGCCGAGTCCATCCGCAGCCATCGCCACCGCAGCCCCCTTCCTTCCCAGCCGAAACCCCTTCCTCCACCTCTCGGTCAACCTCCTCCTCGTCTCCCACCTCCGCTTTGGCGTGCCCGACATTGTGGCAGCCTCTGCTGCCTCCAACCTCTCCTCCTCTTCCTCCTCCTCCAGCCCCCGACCGCGTCGCCGGCGACGACAGCAATCCCGTGCTTCACAGGATACATAATCGGTAAAAGCCATAGCTTCCTTTTTTAACCCTTTCTTTTATTTCATTTACCAAAAAAAAAAAAGAAAAAAAATGGAGAACTTTTATGCCTAGATACTTAAGAAGCCTGTATTTACGGTGTGTCCGGTGATTCGTGTGTCTGGTGATTCATTGATAGTGTGTCAGTGAGATTATCATTTTGTTTGTATGGCCAATCCAATTACTATGCAAGATCTTGAAGGTCTGCTGGATCGGCTTATTACAGTTGCCACTCGATCAGGAGGTTCGTCAAGAGATAGTGGATCGCTGAATGCTCTTCAAGTGGCTGTAAAACTTGATGCCCCAACGACATATTTACAATGGGAGAGGAGCACTCGTCTACTTGTACAAGGGTGAGGCTTGGAGGGATATCTCACCAGCACAAAGAAGAAACCTGCTAATAATGAGCAGGATATGGCTCAATGGAGAATGGAGAACTCTATTATTCTAGCATTTCTTCTAAATACCATGACATCAAATGTGGCAAGAAGTGTGCAACTGCTGGAGACTGCACAGGAAGTCTGGGAGACGGTGGCCCAAATGTTCTCACAGAAGCAGAATTCTGCTCAAGCATTTGAGATCCGTTCTCAATTAAGTCAGCTTCGTCAGGGAGATTTATCTATCACTGAATATGTCATCGAGTTGAAACGTCTTTGGTCCGAAGCTGATCATTATAGAACTTTTGCTCCATAATGCTCCATCGATGTTGATGGATTTCAGAAATATTTAGAAGAAGAACGGGTCCAGGACTTTCTATATGGTCTGAATCCGGAATATGAATCTGTCAGAGTTCAGCTCCTCGCCAGAGATATTTTACCTAGTTTAGGTCAAGTTTTCTCTACTATTTTAAGTGAGGAGACACGGCGACGAGTGACTTCTGACACCAATAGTTCTATAAGATCAGCTCTTACCGTACAGCCACAGCAAGTAGGTGAGAAGGTATGTTTTCATTGTAAAAAGCCTGGGCACACTAAGGCATTTTGCTGGGATCTCCATGGCCGCCCAAATCAGCCTGGGCGTGGTAGTCGGGGCCGTGGTGGTCGTCGTAGTGGTGGAAGAACTGGAGGACAGAATCATGTTCGTGGATCTGCCCAAGCCAATCTCTTTAAAGAGACCGAGGGTGCTATACACAGCTTATCTACAGAGGAGTATCAGACCTTCCGACGAATGATGGAAAAGTATGAATCATCTTCTAATACCACACCTTCTACTCTGGAACAGTCTAGCCACCAGGACGAATATCTTGATTCCTCTCTTTTTGCACACTCAGGTACTTCATATAAGTTATCACATGCATTTACTTGTGGGACATCCAACTCCTGGGTAATAGACTCAGGAGCATCTAGTCACATGACAGGGGCACCTAATAGTTTTATTTCATATTCACCATGTTCAGGACATGACAAGGTCAGAATAGCTGATGGATCTTTTACCCCTGTTTCAGGAAAAGGATCCATTGACTGTACTCCTAACTTAAGATTATCATCAGTATTGCATGTTCCATCCTTTCCTACAAATTTACTCTCTATCAGCTCTGTTACTAGAGATTTGAACTGCTCTGTCACTTTTTGGCCTTCACATTGTCTATTTCAGGAGCAGAAAATGGAGAAGATACTTGGGGATGGTAGAATGCACAATGGACTCTATTATCTATCAACTGATGAGAAAAGTATGAGCTCTTCTTTGACGGGGTATGCATTGTCTGCTGAAGGTGCCACTTCAAAACTTATGTTACATCATCGTAGGCTAGGTCACATTCCTTTTTCTATTCTTAGTCGCTTATTTCCATCTTTATCAACTAAATGCAATAAAAATTTGTTAGTTTGTGATCATTGTGAATTGGCTAAACACACCAGAGTAGTACTTCCTATATCTGAAATTAGAAGTTCTCAACCTTTTGCTTTAATTCACTCTGATGTATGGGGACCATGTAGTACCAATACTCTCAAGGGCCATAGGGGGTTTGTTACCTTCATTGATTGTTTTAGTCGAGTAACTTGGGTCTATTTATTGAAGAAAAAAATGAGAGTTTTAAACTATTTTAAAGAGTTTCATAAACTTGTAGGTACTCAGTTTGGTGTTGAAATTAAAATTTTATGTTCTGACAATGGCACAGAATACATTAATCAGGAGTTCTGTGCGTATCTTCAAACTCACGAAATTCTTCATCAAACCACTTGTGTTGATACTCCTGCTCAAAATGGAGTTGCCGAAAGAAAAAATTGGCACTTATTAGAAATAGCCCGATCCTTACTTTTTACCATGCAAGTTCCTAAATTTTTGTGGGGTGAGGCTGTCTTGACCGCGACTTACTTGATCAATCGTATGCCTCTAAGAACACTCGGGTTTAAGTCTCCCATACAATGTTTGAAAGGGTCTACTGATTATGTAGTCACTCCTAGGGTCTTTAGATGTGTTTGTTTTGCTCGTGATCATAGACCTTCAGTAGGAAAACTAGATCCACGAGCATTAAAATGTGTCTTTGTCGGTTACCCTGCTACTCAAAAGGGATACAAGTGCTATTATCCCCCTGAGCGACGAATGCTTGTTACCATGGATGTTACTTTTCGAGAAACTGAAGCTTATTATGGAAGTCATCTATCTGATAATAAGACACTAGAATTACTTCTTCCGGGTGACTTTCTATACACACCAAATTCTGGTGCCCAGGGGGAGTATCATAGTAATGATGTTCAGAGGGAGCCTAGTATTGAGAATGATGTTCAGAGGGAGCCTAGTATTGAGAAAGAAGAAGAGTTCAGTGTGCATTCACCACCAATTGCCCAGGTATCTCCACCGCTTGAAGCTTCTTCTCCAGAGTCTCCTAATGGTAACAATATTTCTACTACTTCTTCCATTTCTAATCTTAATATTCCTATTGCAAAATGGAAGGGTACTCGCTCAATTGTTCCTCCTGCTCGTTACCATTATGATATCACTAATTATGTTTCATATAAGAATGTGTCTCCATCTTATCAAAGCTTTATAGCTGCATTAGACTCTGTCTGTATTCCTAGTACCTGGCAAAAGGCTATGGCAGAACCTAAGTGGAAGGAAGCAATGTTAGAAGAGATGACTGCTTTATCCAAAAATCAGACGTGGGATCTGATCACTCTACCAGTTGGGAAGCATCCTGTAGGGTGTAAATGGGTGTACACTATAAAGCAGACTCCAGAAGGCAAGGTGAAAAGATACAAAGCTCGGCTAGTAGCAAAGGGATACACTCAAATATATGGAGTAGACTATGATGAAACCTTTGCTCCAGTGGTCAAGATGAACTCTGTTCGAATACTTATATCATGTGCTGCTAATTTTGGCTGGGAATTACATCAGTTAGATGTGAAGAATGCATTTCTTCATGGAGATCTTCAGGAGGAAGTATACATATAGATACCACCAGGATTTGAGACTAGAGTAACAATTGGAAAAGTCTGTAAGCTAAAGCGCTCACTTTATGGTCTTAAACAGTCTCCTCGAACCTGGTTTGATCGATTCAGTCGGACTGTAAAAGGAATGGGATATAAACAGAGTAATGCAGATGATACTCTATTCTATAGACATCTCAAGGGAAAGAAAACTATACTCTTGGTTTATGTTGATGATATTTTAATAACAGGAGATGACCATCATGAGATTAAACAACTCAAAGGAAAACTAAAGTAAGCATTTGAAGTAAAAGATCTGGGTCCACTAAGATATTTTTTGGGCATAGAAGTTGGACGATCATCCAAAGGTATTTTTCTGTCACAACGAAAGTATGTACTAGATTTGCTTTCTGAGACTGAGATGTTGGGGTGTAAACCTGCTACTACTCCAATAAATCAGAATCATCGAACAGTGACAGATGGTGGAACTCCTGTTGATCGAGAAAGGTATCAACGGTTAGTTGGAAGGTTGATATATCTTTCACATACAAGATCCGACATAGCCTATGCTGTCAGTGTCATCAGTCAATACATGCATGATCCACGAGAATCACACATGGAGAGAGCTTTCAGAGTATTACGCTATTTGAAAGGATGTCCTGATCGTGGTTTGTTGTTCTCCCAACACAACACATTCCAGATTGAGGGATTTACTGATGCAGATTGGGCTGAATCATTGGATGATAGGCAATCTACTTCTGGGTATTATACATATGTAGGAGATAATTTAGTTACCTGGAGAAGCAAGAAACAGTCAATGGTGGCTAGATCATCAGCAGAAGCTAAATATAGAGCAATGGCTCTAGGCATATGTGAACTTCTTTGGCTTCAGAAGCTGCTTCAGGAATTACAACTTCTAAACAAATTTTCTCTTCGGTTATATTGTGACAACAAAGCAGCGATTGAGATTGTAAGCAATCCGATACAGCATGATCGTACCAAACACATCGAGATTGACCGTCATTTTATCAAAGAAAAGATTAATCAGGGCCAGATCTACATTACCTATATTCGGTCTTCTGATCAGGTGGCAGACATTCTAACCAAAGGGCTTAGCTCATTGTTTTTTTTTGGATTGACTGACAAGATGGGGCTTCGAGATATCTTCGCCTCATCTTGAGGGGGAGTATTGGAAGGATTAAGCTTAATTGAAAAAAATATCTAATTAAAGGTCCAGGGATTTATTCCGTAGCATATTCTTGGTTATTCTTTGGCATATTCTTGTTATTCCCTATCTATATTTGGGTCTACATATTTGTATTTATAGGTCTTTGTACACACTTTTGATTCAGTGTGAAGAAAAATAAAAATAAATATCTCCTTCTCTTTTTCATCAATGCATTCGAGTATAGAACCCAATAAATCTAACATCAATAATTATAATAATTAAGGTATCTATCCATCCAAGGAATTCAATCCTAAAACCTACTTTTGACTGAACCTTCAAATCCAAATTAATTTATGAAAATTAATTACATGAGAGGATCATAATTTTTACCACAATCCAAGGATTCAAATATAAAACCCATGCTAGAACTCATACCGGATGATTGCACCCCTACAAATTTTGAGATCAGAGGATTATGGAGGAAATAAAATAAGAGAGAGGGATTAGGGACCAGTCTAGCCAGGTGGCAGTACTCGGTGTCCAAAATCCAATCAGATTTGAGGGACAATCAACAAAATCAAGGGCAATGGTCCAATTTGAGTAGGGACAATGCGGCCAAGGCTATTAGTGGCCCAATCCATTGAGGCTAAAATAGGATCAATCAGTAGGGGGCATTCATCACAGGGAATCAGGTGGTACAAAAAGCATTAGGAAGGAGAGAGAAAGTGAGAGCACCCATGGATGGATTTCTATTGCCTATTCCAGCTCGATGAGGGGAGATGGGTGAAGGGTTGGCATGATGGTGGAGTAACGACGGCAATGACGAGGAGCAGACATTGGCAGAGTAGCATGGTGAAAACAGTGAAAGTAGGGGAGGTCGAGATTCAAAAAAGGGGGAGGTGATTTCAAGAAAACCAGCATCATTCTCACTAGTGCGAGGAGAAAATGGGGAAGGAGGAGGGAATTTGGCCCTTCCTTAAATGGCGGTGGAAGCAAGCAAGGGTGCTTCAAACCTCGGCTCCCTTCTATCTTGGGCTGAGTGAAAAAAATGGAAGGAGAGGGGCGGAATTTGACTCTCTCTCGGCTGGCTACCGTGAGGAAGAAAATCTGGCCAAAAAGGAAAGCAGCTTGGGGTCATTGGACCTCCTTGACGGGCTGCCAAAGATGGGAAAAATGGTGGAGAAGAAGGAAAGTACGCAGGGGAGAAATCCTCTTTTGTTTCAAGTCGTTTCAAGATGTGTGTTATGTTAATTTGTGATATTGCACATGCACATGCACATGCAAGCAGTTGGAGCCTTGGAGGTCATGTTTTCTTGATGATGAGCTTTCAAATAATAGAACTTATCAAGCTTATAATTATGGGTTGGTTGGTGGTTTGCCAATTTTGTGCTATATGTTAACTAGTGTTGATTGGAGTTTGGTGGGCTTTTACGGCAGTTCTGATGCAGGAAAATACAACACATACTTGTTACTTATTAGCAAGAATTTAAGTTCCCATGGGATGGGGGCTGTCTTAGCAGTCCCATCTCAGATTCCAGCACTTGGGATGGGTGTGAGACCCCGAAACGACCATCCAACATCTGTCCTGATCGTCCCGCTTTCTTCCTGATTGGATCATGCATCGGACAACCATCCTGATAGGGACTTTTTATATATATTGTTTTTCTTTCGATTTGTCACATTGAGAGAGGAGAGCACTGGAGGAAGAGAGCCATATTGACATTTTTTCCACTGCTGTCGTCATCATCACCGGGAGGGAGGAGCATGGTCGGGAAAGAGGAGTCGAGAGGAGCACAGATGAGAGGAAGGAGCCGCTAGAGGAGAAGAAGAGAGGGGAGAGAGAGAGGAGGCAGGCATTCGGGTCTCCGATGAGAAAACAAGGGAGGAGAGAGGAGGGAGGGGAAGAATTGTTGGTCTGTTGAAAATCGAAAATCTTGAGGTGGTTTTCAGCTTTTCTCCTCTTTCGGCTTGATGCGATTGCCCCACTCGAAGTTTAAAGCACCGCCTCATGGTTCGCTGACACGATCTTCGTGTGATGGGTTTTGTCTACGCCTGAGATTGCTCTATGCGTGTGATTGTAGGTGAACCAGGGCAAATCTCGGAGCATATGCATAGTGGAGAGTGTGCAATCGAAAATCGACGAAATACAAGGGGTAGCGTGGTGTATTACCCATTGTGGGATTTGCGTGGTTCAATTGCAATTGGTGCATGCAACACAGAGGTCATCTTGCCAAAGCACTTCGACATCTTATGCGTGGATGACTTGGCCTTCACATGTAATTTGACTATACATTTCACTCGTAACTTACTATGTGTGCGATAGTATTATTGGATCTTTATGGCATGATTTGATTGTGCACAAATTGGTCTCCACAGCATCCAATGAAACATCTAATATGCCATTTAATTCCTATAAATCTTTATATCCAGCTCTCAGTCTCCCATGGTCATCACTCATAACATTCACCGAGAGTCTAGAGTGCGAGTTCTCACGGTAGTGTTATTTTTGAGTACCTTGGAGTTTTATCTGAGAAAGGAGAGGAAGGATGTCCCGAGTGCATACCGGAATGTCTGATCGAGATGGCTACCAGGAGAGGGCGGGATGCATGGCGTCTCATTCCTGGAAAAAATCGAGATACCCTCATCCCATAGGATTTGAAACTTTGCTTATTAATGTAGTAGCCTGTGGATCTCTATCATATACGATTTATGGTAGAGTTTCCTGGCGCTGCTTTTGCACATGCAATGCTTGATGGCTTGTGGGAATGCATGTCCAACCGTGCGTGAACTTATTAGTTATTTAGTTTAGGGATTTTGTATTTAATTGGTTTATACTGCTGCTATGGTTATAATCATATGGTAGCTGCAGAACAAGGTGGCTTTTTTAAGGAAAGAGGGCTTCATACATTCACCAACATGGAAGACCTATTAACAAAAACAAATGCACCTTGAACGAAATACGCAAATGTAATATTCTCGCTCTTCTCATTTTCCTGTTTTCCTCTGTCTGTTGAAAATTCTGGGCTGTTTCCTTCCCTCCTTTCCTTTAAATGAAGGCACTAATACTTCAAGGATGGCCTTTCCTTCCCCCTTTTTATTCTTTTTTCATTTTTAGGTGTATTTTTCTTTGCTTTCTGGCTTTCATTCCTATCTATCGTTCGCATTCTCATAGTTCATGTCAGATAAATCTGACAAAATAAGTTTTCCATGAGATTTTTTCAGTTTACTTATTCATTATTGCTAAAGGAGTAAATATAGTTGCTTATATGAATGTCTTGTTCATACTGTATTATCCAGCGAGATATTGACGAGCTTTGAGTTTGTTCACCTCATGCTTTTGGCAACCATGGAAGTACTGTATTGTTTTGGTATCTTCATTGTTGTTTTGGTCCTACTTAAATGCTTTTGTTTACTACACGAGGTTATAGACTTTTTGGTCTTGAATTTTTCAAAGAGCTTGACTATAGAGTAAGATATGTGAATGGGCACTTTTATTTTGCCCTTTTGTCCAATATTATTGAAAGCAGTGGATAATGATGGAACTACGTTAATTACATCTCCATTGGTGGGTCTCAAGGATTGAGACGCTCGTTAGGTTTGCTCCTATTCATTCTTTGCCTTTTGGTCATTTTATTGTTGATTTGTCAAGTGCCTTGATTCAATTTATTCAGGTACCGTGCAGACTGGTGTATATTGCCTGCTAATACTAGGTTCCTGCTGTGCTTCTCGATACCTTGGATTGGCACAGGGGTGTAATATCACATATGCTTTATTGGTCAAGGACCTGCATTGACTCGTGCCTTGGTATTTTAAACCTTTGTCAATTCTTTGTTCGTTTAGTTTGCCGAGTCTGGAGCACCGGTCCTCGTGGTATTCCCAAATTTTGTACACATGCTATTCCAATTTATTTTGAAACTTGTTGGAGTAAACCGATCGACCTTCATAAACTGATCGATCTCCAGCACATACCGACCGACGTCCGACTCTGACCCATCAAATGCACAGACAATCCTGAAAGCAACTACCGACTATATGTCGGCTGAACAGGCCGACACTGCTTTCAACCGACCAACCGAATCTCCTTTACCGACTTGATATCGGTAAGCAGCCGATGTTCGGATTCTACAGACAATGAACGACTTCGATCGTCGGTATTTCATAGTTACTAATCGACAACCGACTCCCGACGCACAGTCGGCCGACTCATTCAAATATATCATAACCGTCACGGACGGTTACTCCACTGATATCATGGCGTAATCCATGAAGATTAATAATCCACTACGAGATTACCGCCCTGTGATTGTACACTGCTAAATGCGGGACCATATCCGACAGTTATGACGATCTACTTTATAAAAAGAGGATAAGGTAACAAGTTTCGGTAAATCACTTTTGGTCTGAGCTCTGCTACTCAAATCATTCAAACTTACTGTTGCCTAGTCTCTCTCTCTGACTTAAGCATCGAAGGATCCCCATCGAAGGCAACTCTGGTCAGCATGGACTTCGTTTTGCAGGTGCTCGTTTCCGGTGAACAGGAGATGAGGGGATTGGCAGCAACAGAACTATTTCGGTCCACTTTGGATGTTTGTTTTATTTTTATTTATTATTATTATTATTATTATTATTATTATTATTATTATTATTTTTTGTGTGTATCCATTTGACCTATGATCTGCACTATGTTGTGCTGCATTGTTATTTCATTTTTGTCTATATTTCTTTGTTGATTTTTTTTTAAAATTTTTTTAGTTCTGTTTTTGGTTTGTAGTTATCCAATCCTCCATGTCAATGATATAATGACTTTTCTTGTTGTTGGATTTGGTTTTATTTGCATTTGTTTTTTCTCCTTTATTCTTACCCTTTTTGAATTTGAGAATTCTTTTTGTTGTTAATGGCAATCCACATGTTTGACACCTTGCCTCTTCTAGGTCTTCATCATCCTTCTTATTCAATGATATATATACTTCTTTTACTTTACTATTTCAAACAATAGGATTCTTGTTATGATGCCATGCTTTTACTTTTGATGAGATTCTCTAGCCTTGACAAATTCGATCTTCCTTTTCTATGGCTACTTTTTATGAGATTCTCTTTGCTTATTTTTGTGTAGCTACTTGTTTATACTTTGTAACATCCACTTCCTTTGGTGCTGACATATCTTGCAACTTGTTTGCACAGAACGTGTAAGCTTGGTGGCATCATTCTTGTGGTTTTGGTTCCCGATTACAGTTAGTGAAGTTTGCTGCTTGTGTATGCAGTGCTTTCTGAGTCGTTTGCTTCCTTTTGATTCATGTCATCGTTCCACCTTTTTTTTTTTCAGGCTTTTAATACATACTTTTACCCTGGGCAATCATTCTCTTAGTAGTTTCTGAACCTCCTCGCATTTCATTCTCAAATTTGATTTCGTCATTGCCTTTTGGTAAGATATTCCTTATTATTCTTTCTTTTGCATGGCATATTATGCCTAATCTCTATTACGGTGTTTGCTATTATCTTCGTACTTGATGGTCTCACTTTGGCTGGCATACCCATTCTTCATTAGCAAAGACCTTGATGTTTAAGCATTGCCCCCAGGTCCTTGATATAACCTGCTCCATGTGTTTGACCAGAGGAAACATTTCATTTGTCTTACACTATTGAGGAACAAACTTAGAGAGTTGACCATGCGATTCAACTTTTATAGCAACTCTTTCTTTGTTGGTGGTTTAACTCGCATTCACATGCACACAAGGGCGTACTTGCACACTGTTGATGGATAAAATTTCAATTTCAGAATACCTATGTGATGAAAATCTGGTCAAAATTGCTTGATGCAGCTACTACACAGCAATTATAGGATATTTGCTTTTTGAGCAGACAAATATGAATGAATTTTTTGTACTTCTTCCCCCGATAAAAAAATGGCTTATGGTGCATATATATATATATATATATATATATATATATATATATATATATATATGATATCCATGTTTCAAGAGTGTGGTATTTTTTCAAGCTATTAAATTGATATGCAATTAAGAATGGCAATCGAATCGGATCGGATCATAAACGGATCAGATCAATATGGGTTGGGTTAAAAAATCGTCAACCCAAATTCGATCTGTTTATTAAACGGATCAAAAATTTAAATCTGAATCTGACCTATTTATTAAATAGGTAATTCGATCCGATCTGTTTAAACTGTTTATTAAATAGATCAAATTAGGTTAAACGGACTAAATAAGTTAAACGGATTAAACAGATTAAATAAGTCAGATTAAATGGATCAGAAACAGATTAAACAGGTTAAACATATCTTAAATAGATTAAATAATTAAATAGATTAGATTAAATAGATAAAAAATAAGTTGAATAGGTTAAATAGATTAAATAAGTTACCTCACTCAGTTCTATATAAATATTAAATAGATTAAATAGATCAAATATCTAAATTTTAAATTTGATTTAATTATTAAATAAATTAAATTGATCAATATTATAATTTAAATTTATTTAATTTAAATTTTAATTTATTTATAATAAATTAAATATTAATTAAATTAGAAAATCAGATTATATTTTACCAGCTCGATGGTGCAATACTTTGAACGCCTTTTTTTTTTTTTTATTTATTTTAACCTTGCAACGTGTTTGCTCTACAACTGGCTCCCAGCACATGCAACGCACGTGGGAGATTACACCGTAATTCCCTCTAGCTCGCTGAGCTCCACAGCTGAGTTGCCTTTTGTTCTGCGAACAAGCCACGTAAGGTCATTTGAGGAAAATAAAACATGTCGAGCCTTAAAGGGTGGTTTGGCACTCGGAGGTGGAGGTACACTCCCTCGAGGAGGACAAGAGGACTTCCCCTTTTCCTCAAACTTGTAGCTCCCGTATCCAGCCATCGATTAATCTGGCCACACCACCTCAATCCGCATGAAGAAGAGGAGGAGCCCTCTTCCAATCAAGATCTGGCTGCTTCATATCCTCTTTTCACTGCCTTCCCCTCCACCACTCCGTTAATGATGCCACCTCTTGTGGTTTTGCTTGCTCCTCTGGCATGGCCTTCCCCATTACCTACAACAAGAGAGGGATAGTGAGAAGAGATCTGGCAAATCTTCTCCTTCCAGTGCGTGTCACAACCATGGCAAGGTGAGATCTGGCTGCAGGAGGGGGGAAAATTGACCAAGGTGGATGGGTGAGGGAGTCAATCAGGTTTTGGGAACTGAATTATGTTCTTATTCCTCTTTTTATCTTCTTTTCTGTTTCTTGGTTTGTTGACCTGCGTGGATTAGGCTGGAAGTTTTGAATGTTTAAGTCTATGGATAGAAATTTCCAGTTTTTGGATATGCGTATGCTAGTTGCATATTTGGTGACCTTGCTAATTTAATGTCCGAAGCTTGCAACATGGTCGACAAATGATGATCTATGGTCAACTGCAACAAGAGGAATGGACTTTAACTAATTTTTTTCAAAAACTTTTGAGACCATTTTCCTTGGGACACTACTCAGAGAGTTTCAGTTCTGTTTATACAATTATAACCTGATTGTGTAGGCCTATTTTCTCAATACTTGCTGAAAGGCTGCTAGTTGATGCTTGGTCACTGACTTATATGGCCTCATATCTAGTGGGTTCAATTATAATTGTTTCCCCTGTTTCTTAAAATGCTGATTGTGCAGAGTGACAAGTAATTATTTTACTTACTCATTTCTTTTTTATTTTATTTGGTCCAAGGTTTGCAATCTTGGTACGACCAACTCAAATATTAGTTCTGACCTACTATGGTATGGTACACCTTGTGTGGGTGGTTTGAGGTGGTACAACAGTCCATGATCTGGTCATCCTTGGTATGAGTAGGAGACATCACCTTTATGTTACCTTGCTATTTTCAGTGATTGAAATTAGCAGCTATAACTTCTCTTGTTTCTCGTTGATGTTTTGAGGAAAAAAGGTCATTTAGCATCCACATCTCTATGAAAACCTGTTTATTTCTTTTATAATTGCTCTTGTATCATCATATCATTCCTCTATCATCAGCATTGTTTCAGTTTGCAGCAGGAATCTTTACGTGAAAAAGAGTTTTCTGTAATTGTTGAAACTTCACATGATGTAATTGTATGGTTGCTATTAGCTAAGTGGACAGCTACTAGTTCTGTGTTCACTTTTTTGATGTTGTAACTAATGGTTTAATATTTTTCTGGTGGCAGGGATTGATGTTCATTTCTGTTTGTTAGTAGAAATTCAAAGGAATATCTTGACACATACTTTTTCCATTTCTTCTGTTTCGTTTCTATTTTCTCCCCAAGGATTTAGTCATCTGTTTTGTCGAAGTGCTGCTTTGTGGTGAACAGTATTTGTTACCTTAATCTCTCTTTAGTTATGAACTTATGCTGGATCTTGCATTCCTAATGAATTATTTGCACACTAATGATAAAATATGTTTCTGGTGATAGCTTAGATCCCTTCTTTCTGTGTGAAGATAGCTGATTCGGTTACGGAAATGTATTTCCTTTCCCATCTAGAATCTTGGTGCAGTCTTTGTGATTCATGTCAGAAAATCGTCTGTTACAATGATTTTTCTTGCAGATTCTAGGGACTTGTACTTTCTACAGCCAGCTGCTTGATTTGGAGAACGTCAGCTGTTTATGTTCTTATTTAATTGGTATTTATGTGTGGTTTGCACCCTCTGCAGCCTGGTGCTTGATATGTAGAATGTTATTGATTGTTTCTATGTTTTACATGCTGAATTATGAGATCAAAACTCAGCTGGCTACATTATGTTTTGTTTTGCACTTATGTCTGTTGTGCTTAGTTCCTCCTCTGCTTCTGATCATGTATCTGATTTATTATTGGTCTAGGGTTTTCATGCACTTTCACATGATTTTATGTTTTGTTCAATATGTCATCCATGTTACTGCTGGAACTGCTAGACTGGAGTACAAGGAAGCAACCATGTCAATTGCAATCATGTGCTATGATTTTGTTTGCTTTCTTTAGACACTAGGTTGCTAAAACAGATAATTCCTATGATGGCAGGTATAATAAACAAGCCCTAACCATCTCTTTGTGTTTATGCACATCCTCTTTCGCTGTTCATTCTTGTGAAGGATAGATTCTGTAACATGGTAAGGTGTCGGAATACATAAATTTGATTTTCTTGAAGTATTGTCATTGGTTTTGACCCTCTAATGCAAATTGGAGCTCCCCTAAAACTGGAACAGATCATTTTTATACTTCTCCAAATCATCTTTTTGCTTGTAGGATACTCAAACCTTGGTTCAAATATTATGCTTCTGTTGGTGCATGTTGAAAGTAATTGATCATCTTGATTCAACTATCAGACCAAGGGGTTTTATATAATAAGCATACAAGAGACAACTTCCTAAGTTATCTCTGTTACTATTCTGGCACAAAGCAATTAATCAGGGGTAAGATAGGTAAACTAAATAAAGCAACATAAAATAACTAAGTCTCAACACTCCCTCTCAAGTTGGAGTATATAGATCCTGCAGACCTAGCTTGAAGCAACAACTCTGAAAGGATTGTTTGGATAGTGCGTTAGTGAATATATCTGCAGTTTGATCAGCTGAGCGAATAAATGGTATAGTCACCAGCTTCTTAAGAACAGTATGATGAACAAAATGGCAATCCACTTTGACATGTTTGGTCCGTTCATGAAAAATTGGATTTGTGGCAATGTAGATGGCTGATTGATTGTCACAGAATATTTCCATAGGTGTAGGATGAGAGAAACCTAGTTCAAGCAAGAGATTTTTTAACCACATGAGTTCTCCAACTGTATAAGCCATAACATGATATTCGGCTTCTGAGCTAGAATGAGCAACAGTACTTTGCTTTTTGCTTTTTTAAGTAACTAGATTGCCACCTAAGAAGGTGTAGTAACCTGTAGTGGAACGTTTATCTTCATAAGAGCTAGCCCAATCAGCATCAGTAAAGGCAGTGAGCTGATAATAACCCCTTTTTTTTATAAGCCCTTTTCTAGAGCAGCTCTTTAGATATCTTAATACCCGACATGCAGCTTCCCAATGACAAACTCTGGATGCATTCATAACTGGCTCAAGACACCAACAGTGAATGAGATATCAGTCGAGTCACGGTAAGATAGATCAACTTGCCAATCAGGCGTCTATAGCATGTACAGTCTCCAAACAAGTTATCCTTTTCAGTTGTTAGCTTAAGACTAGAGTCCATTAGAGTTCTAGCAGGTTTGAAATTTAGCATGCCAGTCTCTTGTAATAAGTCAATGGTATACTTGTGTTGAGATAGATTTAGTTTGTTCTTGGTGTGGATAACTTCAATACCAAGAAAGTAGTGCAGTGATCCAAGATCTTTTATCTGAAATGCATCCTTAAGCCACTGTTTAGTCTGAGTAATCATTTGCAAGTTGTTTCCTATCATAATAATATCATCAACATAAGTCACAAGTATAATCACACTATTATCCCGACAACATACAAGTACAGAATGATCAGAATAGCACTTGGTAAAATCATATTGACCAATGGTTCTGCTGAATTTATCAAACCAGGCCTTTGGTGACTGCTTAAGATCATAGATAGCTCATTATAGTCTATAGACTTTTCGGTCCTCCCTCTGAACCACATAATCTGGAGGTTGGTCCATATACATCTCTTTTTCCAGTTCACCATAGAGAAAGGCATTTTTAACATCTAGTTGATGAAGGGGCCAATCCAGATTTTAGCAAGAGAGAGAGAATTACTCTCACAAAGTTCAACCGAGCTACAGGCAAGAAGGTTTCAAAGTAATCCACCCCATATATTTATATGAACCCTTTGGCTATAAGTCTTGCCTTGAGTTTCTCAACTAATCCATTAGGTAGGTACTTGATTGTATATACCCAACGATATTTCACGATTTTTTTTCTTAGAGTAAAGTAACAAGGGTCCAGATATTTCTGTATAGCAAAGCCTTCATCTCATCATCCATCGCGGCCTTCCACCTTGGTACAGCAATGGCCTCTACAAAGGTCTTGGGTACAGAAATAAAGGATAGAGATGATACAAAGGAACTAATACTTTTGGGAAGATGTGATATAGAAGTGAAATGGGATATAGGCTATGAAGCACCGGTATGCCTATTTCAGGCCTGTACCAGCATCAGGTATGTTTCTGGTGTAGCAAAATACATGGCTTTTAAAGCCAGTTGGTTGGTGGGTAGTGCATGGTGCTATATTTTCTTTACTTTAAGTTCTTGCTTTGAAACTTTTTAACCAACCTTGCTCTTCATTATGCTATGAACGAAATTGGAGCACTTATTCATTTATTTACTTAATGAGGAGGAATAAGATCAATCCAAAAAGAGCCGAAGATTTAGTATATGTACATACAAATCTTCATCTTTTGTCTAGAAAGAGTGAAGATTATCAAAAGGGTGAGATAAAGATGTGAGACATTGGTGGAGATTAATTTGATTTATTTGACGGTACTGGAGTTCTTGAGATTGCAAGTTTGTTCCTTGATGAATCAAATGTGGAGAAACTTTTTTGTTGATGATGTAGAAAATAGAGCAGCTGAAACTATTATCACTTGATTATCAAGTTTTACTATTTTGATTTCTTCTACTTATTTAGACTGTCAGTTTATTTCTTTTCGTTAATTGCAAGTGTTTGTTTATTTTTTATGATGATACTTATAAATTTACTTGAGATTTGAAAACTTAATTTTATTAATATTCAAATATTATATATATGATTCAGTTTTTTCATATATTTTATTAATATTAGAATATTATATATATTTAAATATTAATAAAAATATAAAATATCTAGCCATATCCGCATCATAATTTTTTTAATTTTTATCGTATCCGTATATCCGTACCACAAGGTATCCATGTCGCATATCGATATCCATGCTTCCTAGGATATAGGATAAGAGGAGGTTCCTCGTTTACCTTTTTGCAGTGCCACAGACATATCATGATTAGACTGAGCTGGATATGTGGGACTAGTAGAGGGATTGGTGGAGGTAGGAGCAGGTAACTCAGGTCCAGGAGATCCATCACAATCAGTTTTCTTACATCTGGAATAAATCTGCCAAGATTTTTTAATATGACATGATGCATCTGCAGACTTTAAAGGTGGCTCATCATCGTCTATAGAGACAATAGGTAAAGAAGTAGAACATGAAATGACAGACTGGCTTAATAATTCTCCCTTAGACGAATAAAAGGGTGTGGTTTCGAAAAAAATGACATTTGAACTTACAAAAGTATTTTTACTGATCGGATCATAGCATTTATATTTCTTTTGAGTTCGAGAATATCTAATAAAAATGCACTTAACTGTCCTAAAGGACAATTTGTTTTGAAGATGATGAATATGTACAAAACAATAATAGCCAAAGATTTTAGGTGGAATAGAAAATACATTCTCATTGGAAAACACAAGCTGGAATGGAGATTTACCATTTAGAACTCGGAAAGGAGCATGATTGATTAAAAAACATGCAGTAAGGAGAGCATTGATGAATACTTAATTTAAGTCGCTAGAGGCATTAAATATTATAATAATTGATATTATTTTATTAAAATTTGATGTTGTCTGATTTATTTTGCAGGTAATTGGGAGTTTGGATTCATATGACTCAAATTAGACTCAAATTGGATCAGACTTAAGTGAACCAGGCAACCAGCTCCTATTCCAGTGTGAACACAACTTAAAGATCAACGGAGGAGAATCAATATGAAGATTTAAGGATCCTTATTTACGCTTTCACCTTTCTTTTCATGAAATCCTAGCCTCCCCACTCTATAAATAGAACTCCAAGGCTTCTATCTTCTTCAATCAAGCCAACCCTAAGTTTTCTTCAAGCTCCTCTTTTTCGCTCTCCTTCTTCTTCTTCTTCTCCGTAAGTTTAGGGGAGATACTCACCCTAGCATGACACTATATTCCTCCACAGATCTTTTTTCCACATCCCATCAAATCTAGGAGAGATCCTAATCCTAGTATCGCTACCCTTTCTCTTTTACATACCCGCTTCCATCAATCTTTCTTACTTAGAGTTCTTAGACCAAGCCTTACAGCCATCCTGCCGCTGTCTGCGCGGAGGAAGATGAAGAATTCAAGGAGATACATCCACAATCGGACGCAGCAAGAAGATCAACTTGGTTTAGTTGTCTTGTATCATAATTTTATTTCTTTTCTTTATGTATACTTTTTTATTTGATTAATAAAAAATAATTTTATTATAATTTTTATGCTTTTTTTTTAGTTTCTTACAATCTATTATTCTTTTCTTTTGTATTTTCGAAACA
The DNA here is from genome assembly GCF_000442705.2 of Elaeis guineensis. Lineage (NCBI taxonomy): Eukaryota > Viridiplantae > Streptophyta > Magnoliopsida > Arecales > Arecaceae > Elaeis > Elaeis guineensis. Next base: position 5,998,973 of record NC_025995.2, read on the forward strand.
ATCAACTAAGATTCCTGCGGATACGATCTCGACTCATCCTATCTACATAGTAGTGAGTAGGGTTAATTTTGGTGTGCTACGACATGCATCAAATTTTGGCACCGTTGTCAGGGATCTTGGCGCGATTGTTTTAAAAAAAAAATAAAAAAAATCTGCAAAATAATAAAAAAAATATTTTACTGCTTTCTAAATTTTTATTTCTTACTTTAGATTGCTTGATTGCCTTATATGCTTTACTGCTTTATATTTCTAGTTGATTATTTTCTTCTTTTGTACTCTTGCTTTCCATACTTTACTTTGCTGATTAGTAGTTTGCCTTTTATTGTTAGTTAATTTATTTTAATTGCTTAATTATCTTCTATTTATTTTTTCAAAAAAAATTTTGTCTCATATTGCTTTTCGTATATAGTAGATTTACTATTTTATATCTAGATTTCTTTATTTGCATGCATAGAAAAATTTTCTACTTTCTATAGCCTAGTGATCTATTACTTTCTATAAGTTAGAATAATTTACTGCTTTATATAATTCGTGATTTTCTACTTTCTAAGTAGATTAGATTCTTTGTCTTTTATTTAGATTTTATTCTTAACTGTGAGATTACTTTATTTGCATAGTGAGTAGTTACCTTATTTATTATTGTCTATTATTCCTAGTGATTTATTGCTTTCCATAGCTTTGAATAATTTATTGCTTTAAAAGTAGATTTGATTTATTGCTTTATTTGTAGGTTACCTACTTATCTTTTAATCTTAGTATTATTTACTTTTTATTTAATTAGATTTACTAGATCTTCTCATACCTAATTAACCTAATTTAAAACTTACCTCTTATTCTTTTTTGCTTAAAGATAACATAATATAAAAAGAATACAAAGACACCACATAATACTTGACTAATATAAATAAATCAATTAAATCTTAAAAGCTACTTAACATATTTGGATATTTTTTTTTGCATTGCATATTTTCATAGAAAATCTTAAGGGCAAAACCTTAATTAACATAAGGTGGGAATTTCATCACCCTTTCTTGACCCATAAACCACCATCTTGCAATTGCATTGATCAAACTTCTAATTTAAAATCGATTACACGTTGACCCCTAAGGATCCTCGAGCTCAGTAGGACAAGAAATCCTAAAAGTTGGATCGGGTTCAGGTTAGTCGGTTTAACTGGTGTCTAGAAAAGTGGTTCAGGGATTACGTCCCGAAGGAAGATGGTTTATTAATTGGTTCCGTTCGCTTATCTGGCCAATGCAGTTGGTGTCTAAGAAAAGTAATGGGGGGACCCCCACCAACCTTACATTACATGGCTAGTTGAACGGCTAGTCTGCTACTTGGAGTGCTTGAAGGTGACCTTGGTAGTTAGGAGCTGTCTAGATCCAGAGTAACCCATAGATAGGATTGATTGAACCACTTGATTGTTAACTAAAAATATCAAATCTAATTAATTCTTCTCTATCTTCTTAGCATTAGAACTCCTTAGGTTCTCTTCTTTAGAACTCTTTTCCCTTCTCATTTTCTCTTTTCTTTCAAAAAAAAAACAAACTTGTTGAAATTAAAACTCAATGAGATCTTTTGGGTGCATGCTAGGATTCGATCATTACAATCTGATTTACACCCATTAGACTTAGAGTTAGAAAGAATGATTCGAATAAATCAAATCAAAATCATGGATCCAAAATAAGAGACTGACCCACCATGATAATTGAGAGAGTATTTTACTCCATCTTTTACACCTACTCGCCATATATCCAGCCTCCTCCTGTAGAGACGGCACAATACGAAATCAAGTTTAGCATTATTCAAATACTATCATCATTCTTTGGACTGATGAATGAGGATCCGTATAAACACTTGGATGAATTTTTTGAGATATGCTCCATAGTAAAAATTCAAAACTTCTCCGATGATGCCTTCAGGTTGAAACTATTTCCTTTTTCACTTAAGGACAAAGCCAAGCATTGGTTAAACTCCCTAGATTCTATAACTATTTCAACTTGGGACCATCTTCAGAGAAAATTCCTCAAGAAATACTTTCCAATTGGAAAAACAAATCAAATTAGAAAAGCCGTCATTAGTTTTTTCCAATTAGATGGTGAACTTTTTCATGAGACATGGAAAAGGTTAAGAGACCTTGTTCGTAAATGCCCCCACTATGCTGTTTCTAAATGGTAACTTGTTCAGTGTTTCTACGATGGTTTATCGGAGAAACACCGACAAATGATCGATGCATCATGTGGTGGGACATTCATGCTAAAGAGTGAGGATGAGGCTTGACAGCTTTTTGAATACTTAGTGAGAACTCTCTGCATCACATGTCTGCCATCTCTAGAGGATAACCCATGTCTCAACAGAAAAGAGGTGGAATCTATCAGATTGGAAATGTTATGGATATCCACAGTAAGGTAGATGAGTTGTCTCAAAAATTGGACTGTCTTCTGAATATTGGATACTCTTCGACTCTACCTAACTCAGTCCAAGATGTTTGTGCATTGTGTGCAAGCCCGATCCATTTTATTAGTGAATACCCAACCACACCTCAATTTTCTGAGTTTGTGCATGAACAGGTCCAGCAAGCTCAAACACAACAAGCTCTAGATCAGGAAATGATCCATATTCGAGCACTTATAACCCCGATTGGAGAAATCATCCAAATTTTTTCTGAAGATCACAGCCAGTGGTTGGCCCTACTGTACTTAGACCTAACTATCAGGATCCGACATATAGGTATGGATCATACCACCAGTTCCAAAATGCTCTTCAACCATCTATCACTGATCACAGCTCAGCTTTTGAGGAGAAGGTTCTAAAAGTGTTAGAATGATTAGAAGTCAACACCCAAACCCTTAACTCCCACATACAATCCATTGCTAAGCTAGAGACCCAAATAGGTCAACTAGCAACCGCAGTCAGTAGGAGGAAAGGAGAAAAATTACCTAGCCAACCTGAGAGTAATTCGAGAGGGCAATTCATAGTTGAGAGCTCCAATACTTCAGATATCTTTTCTGAACATGCCAAATCAATCATGATTCTCAAAAGTGGAAAGGTCATTAAACACACGAGTAAAACTAATGAGACCGATCCTAGACCTCTGATCAAGCCTGAATCACCCAAGAACAAGGAGGACCCAAAAGTAGAAAATTGACCAATTGCACCTGGAATCACTTTACTTGCCTAAAGCCCCATTTTTGAGTGTCCTAAAAGATCCTACTCCTGCAGATAAGAAGGGAGGAAGATTCGACGAGATGTTAGAATAATTTAAGCAAGTTTAAATTAATCTCCTCCTTCTAGACGTAATCAAACAAGTTCCAGCTTACGCAAAATTTTTGAAGGAATTGTGCACTCAGAAACGTAAATCCCGATCACAACTCTCGAAGAAAATATGCCTCAACGAACAAGCTAGCTCTGTATTCCAGCACGCTATCCCTCCAAAGCTTAAAGATTTAGGTACTTCTACCATTTCTTGCATTATAAGAGACTTTCACATTGAACAAGCTCTCTTGGACCTAGGGGCTAGTGTGAATCTTTTACCTAGCTCAGTTTATGAACTTTTTGGATTCAGAGAACTGAAACCCATGTCGGTCACTTTACAGTTAGCTGATAGATCAATTAAGACACCACGTGGGATGATCGAAGATGTTTTGGTCAAAGTAGATGAGTTCTATTTTTCAGTTGATTTTCTAGTCTTTGACATGGAATTGAGTGGTAATTCAAGGCAAATTCTCATTATCTTAGGCAGACCCTTCTTAGCTATGGAAAACGCATACATCAATTGTAGGACAGGAGTCATAGACGTATCGTTTGGGAATAAGAAACTAAGACTGAATGTGTTCAGTGTACCTCAGGGACCATCAACTGATAGTTGCTTCAAGATAGATATATTCGAGGACATTATAGAGGAAGCAACATCAACGATTTTTGTACATGATTCTCGAGACACCTATTTGACGCACTTTGGAGTGGATAACTGTGATATGGAGAGATATAACAAAGAAGTAAATATTCTAGTTGATACATCAAATGCTGAAACTACTTCCCTTTGGACAATCAAGTACGAGCCATTGCCCGCATTAGCCAATACACCCACAGTTTCATCATTAGAATCACCACCTGCACTAGAATTAAAGCCACTTCCAGCCGCACTCAAGTATGCATTCCTAAGATCTAATGACACCCTCCCAATGATCATTGCATCAGACTTGACCCCAGATCAGGAAGCATAATTGGTTGGTGTTCTGAAAGAAAAACAAAGAGGCTATCGGCTGGTCCATTAGAGATCTAAAAAGAATTGACCTCTCCATCTGTATGCACCATATTCATTGCGAGGCAGATGCCAAACCCCATCGAGACATGCAGAGGAGACTGAATCCAAACATACGGGAAGTAGTGAAGAAAGAGAGGTAAAATGGTTAGATGCTGGAATCATCTATCCCATATCCGACAGTAAATGGATTAGCACTACCCAAGTAGTACCTAAGAAATCAGGTATTACTGTAGTGAAGAATGAAGAAGGTGAATTATTCCCTACTCGCACATCATCTAGTTGGCGAGTATGCATTGACTATAGAAAACTAAACGCTGTTACTAGAAAGGATCATTTTCCATTACCCTTCGTCGACCAAATCCTAGAATGGCTAGCGGGTCAATATTTTTTCTATTTTCTAGATGGTTATTCAGGGTATAATCAGATACCTGTATTTTCGGATGATCAAGAGAAAACCACCTTCATTTGCCCCTATGGCACTTTCGCTTTTCGGCATATACCGTTCGGGCTCTGCAATGCACCCGCTATATTTCAATGGTATATTTTGATCATTTTTTCAGATATGATGGACAAATATCTCAAAATTTTCATGAATAATTTCTTCATTTTTGGAACTACCTTTGAGGATTGTCTTCATAATCTCTCCAAAGTCCTTAAGCACTGCACAGAAATAAATCTGATTTTAAGTTGGGAAAAGAGCCATTTCATGGTTCAGGAAGGAATCGTATTAGGACATATTATTTCTGAAAGGAAGATTGAGGTAGACAAAGTCAAAATCGAGGTCATTTCAAAACTACCACTCTCCACTTCGATTCGACAAATACGATCCTTCGTAGGTCACGCTGGATTTTACAGACGCTTTATTAATGATTTTAGCAAAATATCGAGATCTTTGTGCAATCTGCTAGTCAAAGACACACCATTTATCTTTAATGAAGAATGTCTATAAGCCTTTCACACGTTACGAACAGTCCTGACAATAGCACCCATAATAAAATCTCCTGATTGATCCTTCTCATTTGAAATCATGTGTGACGCTTTCGATTTCACAATAGGGACTGTCTTAGGTCAAAGAATCAATAAAGAGCCACATGTGATCTGTTACGTTAGCAAAACTCTATCCAATGCCCAATTGAACTACACTATGATAGAAAAAGAGCTACTAGCGGTGGTATTTGTCTTTGATAAATTTCGTTCATATCTGTTAGGATCTAAGGTTCTAGTATATTTTGATCACGCGACTCTGAAACATCTGCTCTCAAAGAAAGATACTAAACTACGATTGATCAGATGGATCCTTCTGCTTCAAGAATTTGATTTAGAAATTCGAGACAAGAAGTGTTTCGAAAATATGATCGTTGATCATATTTCTAGAATTTTAGTTGATCATACGATGAGTACAGATGAAGTTAAGGAGAAATTCTCTGACGAACAATTTTTTGCAACTTTCTCTGATCCAATCTCATGGTTTTCCCACATCGTTAACTATTTAGCAACAGGGAAAGTTCCTTTCCATTGGACAAAACAGGAGAAGGATCGATTCTTCTCACAGGTCAAACATTATTATTGAGAGAAATCCGAATTGTTTAAACACTATTTTGATCAAGTGATTCGATGCTGTGTCCCTGAGAGTGAGTATCAAAGTATACTTATCTTTTGTCACTCTTATCCATGCGGGGGACATTTCAGTGAAAAAAGAACAGTCGTGAAAGTGTTACAAAGTGGATTTTACTAACCGACATTGTTTAAGGATGCACATAAATTTTGCCTTGAGTGCTTGCGTTGTAAGTAGACGGAGAATATTTTTAGAAAAAATATGATGCCCCTATCTCCCATTTTAGTCGTGGAAGTTTTTGATGTTTGGAAAATCAATTTTATGGGTCCCTTTCCTCCATCTTATGGATACGAATACATTTTGGTTGTGGTAGATTACGTATCTAAATGGATTGAGGCTATGGCAACCAGGATGAATGATCACAAAGTGGTAATCAAATTCATCCAACAGAACATCTTAAGTCGATTCGGTTGCCCAAGGATCATTATTAGTGACGAAGGTGCACACTTCACGAATAGGTACTTTGAAAGTTTAATGAAGAAATACGGAATCACTCACAAAGTTGCCACACTATATCACCCTCAAGCTAGTGTTCAAGTGGAAGTCTCCAATAGGGAGATCAAATGAATTCTTAAGAAGACGGTTAGACCTAATCGAAAAGATTGGTTTGGATGATTAGACGATGCATTATGGGCCTACCGTACTGCATACAGGACCCCGATAGGAATGTCTCCTTACCGGTTCATTTTTGAAAAAGCTTACCATCTGCCGGTAGAGCTAGAACACCATACATTTTGAGCTATAAAGTAATTCAATTTCGACATGAAAAATGCGAGTAGTAATAGGAGACTACAATTGAACGAATTAGAAGAGCTACACAATGAAGCATACGAGAGTTCACGAATTTATAAGGCTCGAACTAAGGCTTATCATGATAAATATATTTTACGAAAAATGTTCGAATCTAATAAAAAAGTGTGGCTTTATAATTCGAGGTTACGACTATTTCCTGAAAAATTTTATTCATGTTGGGATGGGCCATATATCGTAACTCAGGTCTTCCCTCATGGAGTAATTGAAATCAAAGATCCTAAACAGGAAAACACCTTCAAGGTAAATGGTCAACGATTGAAACATTATGTGGATGAAATCAGAGATGGCAAGCAAGTTTGCTCAATTGAATTGTAGGATCTAGTTTATAATTGAACTTTGGTTTGGTCTGGTTGAAGATCTTAAACTTAGCGTTTGTTGGGAGACAACCTAACATTTTATTTTCAGTTATCCAGTTTTTTTTATTTTGTAAGAATTTTTTAGAAAGATAATTAGTCAAGTTGGGGGGGAGCACCACGATCAATGGAGTCAAGAACACACCACGCCCAGTAATGAAGGACCTCTCAATCAAGATTACACATCAAACTCAGGTGGTGTCCTTCCTTGTTACATTCTATTTTAGCTTTATTATGATTCTCTTCTTTTATTGGGGACAATGAAAATTAAGTTGGAGGAAAGAATAACTAAGTTAATTAAGTCCTCGAGTATGGTCAGAAATAATTAGTTTTATGTATTTGAATTTTATTTTGATTTGAAGTTAACTAGGCACCCTAATCAATGAGTGATTAACGATCTAGATAATTTTAGAGATATTGAGGAAGAAATTATTAAGGACTCCCAATTAATGGGAGAATTTAGATCAGACAATTTTGGAGTGATTCTAGAACCCTTTTCCCACCATCTCAATGAAGAATCTGCTTTATGGGGGTATGGATGGAAAGGTCGAGGTATGTAAAATTTTTTTTATTATAAAAAAAGAGAGATTTTTAGCATTTCTCACTAAGTAACCGGGTCTCTTCGTCTAAGTAAGCGTTGTTGTTCGCGTCAAAAGGTGAGAATGTGAAGAAACCTCTTGTATAGTCAGTTTTTAACTCGTAATATTTTTGACTCGAGTCAGTAAGTCTGAGGGGTGTTTTACACCTAATACCTTAAAGCCAACTAGTTTGGGAGTCATTGACCTAAAGCTCTCTACAAGAGTTAATTAGAAAGCTTAAAGGGTTAGGACATTGCACTGACTGTACATGTAAATATTAAAAAAAAAAAAAGAAAAAAAAGAGAAAGAATAAGGAGACTAAATTGTAAGATGACAATAAACCTTGCTCACATCAAGTTAGAGGACTTAAAGAGTAGAGTGGGAAGTTGATGAAAGAAGATTTTTAAATATTTCTATGGCTAATACTCAATCATTAATTGGGTCGAATTGATAATCCAATGAAGTATCTCATTAATGGTCTAGCTGGATATCCACTACAGTTAGAAATGTCTAGGATAACTTTCGATTCAAGGACAATTTGGTACACAATGCTAATGTATCTATTTTACTCGAGGATGAGTCAAAGTTCAAATTGGAAGGTATGATGAATACTTAATTTAAGTCGCTAGAAATATTAAATATTATAATAATTGATATTATTTTATTGAAATTTGATGCTCTCTAGTCTATTTTACAGGTAATTGGGAGTTTGGATTCATATGACTCAAATTAGACTCAAATTGGATCAGACTTAAGTGAATCAAGCAACCAGCTTCTATTCTAGTGTGAACATGATTTAAAGATCAATAGAGGAGAATCAATATGAAGATCCAAGGGTCTTTATTCACGCTCCTACCTCTCTCTTCATGAAATCTTAACCTTTCCACTCTATAAATAGAACCCCAAGACCTTCATCTTCTTCAATAAAGCCAACCCTAAGTTCTCTTCAAGCTTCTCTCTTTCTCTCTCTCCTTCTTCTTCTCCATAAGTCTAGGAGAGGTACTAATCCTAGCACGATATCATATTCCTCTACAGATCTCTTTTCCACATCCCATCAAATCTAGGAGAGGTCTTAATCCTAGTGTCGCTATCCTTTCTCTTCACATATCCGCTTCCATCAACCTTTCTTCTTTGGAGTTCTTAGATCAAGCCTTCCAGCCATCCTGCCGCTGTTTGCACGGAAAAGGATGAAGGATTCAAGGAGACACATCTACCATCAAATGCAGCAAGAAGATCAATTTGGTTTAGTTATCTTGTATCGCAATTTTATTTCTTTTCTTTATGTATGCTTCTTTATTTGATTAATGAAAAGTAATTTTATTATAATTTTTATATTTTTTTCTTAGTTTCTTACAATCTATTATTCTTTTCTTTTACATTTTCGAAACAATCAACTAAGATCCCTGCGGATATGATCCCGACTCACCCTATCTACATAGTAGTGAGTAGGGTTAATTTTGGTGTGTTACGATACGCATCAAGCATCACTCCAGAATATTTTTGGAACAGATATATGAAGTAAGAGCATTTGTGCAACTTCTAAAAGATGACGTTTTTACGTTTAGCTATCGTATTTTGTTGTGGTGTATAAGAGCATGAGGTTTGATAGATAATCTTATGGCTAATTAGAAGTCTGCCAATTGTGTTTGAATATACTCTAATGAATTGTCAGTTCGAAGGATCTTGATAGGCACACCAAATTGAGTTTTTATTTCATTGTAAAAGGACATGAATACATCAAGTACCTCAGATCAACTCTTTAGAAGGTAAAGCCACGTCATCCGAGAGTAATCATTGATGAAGGATACAAAATAATGAAAATCATTTATAAAAAAAATCTGCAATGGACCCTAGACATCTGAATGGACTATATCAAATGATGCAGAACTAGACTGGACTCTATTGGGATAAGACTGACACGTGTGTTTGCCTAGTTGACAGGCTTCACACTCAACTACGGACTCATTGGACAGAAAGAGTATGGAGTGAAGGGTGTCCCAGACGAGCGTGCCATTGAAGAGTAGAAATATCATGAACAGAAGCAGATGCGACAGCGATAGACTGAGGTGGAGAGCTCATGAAGTCATCGAAGTAGTAGTCTTCCTTTCTCATGGCCTCCACCAATCATCCTCTTCGTCTTGAGATCTTGGAAGACACAAGAATCAGAAAAAAAAGTCACACTACATCCTAGAGATTTGGTCAGTTGGCTCATAGATAATAAGCTAATAGAAAATTTAGGAACAAAAAGAACAAAGGATAAGGATAAAGATGATGACAAAGAGATGTCACCACATCCAGTTACAATCGAGGTAGACCCATCGGCAAGATACATAGATTGATGAATAAGACTAGGTTAAACAGAAAAAATAGATTCTTTTTATTTGTCATATATGAAGAGGCTTCAGATTCAATGATCCAGTTTGATGAAGATGGTGTGGCACATAGGCCAGCTGTACCTGAGTGGGCAACTGTCGCTGAAGAATTCTGAGAGATAGACATATGAGTCTGAAGTCCATGAACAATCTTACGGTACTTCCTCCTTGGTGACATAGGTGGGAGATGGCTCTGTAGACTTATTAACTGCAGCTATGTAGCCACCAGAAGGGCCAGGGAAGTCCCCCTCAGCAACAGGATTTTGCCCAAGAGGGTTTTTTCATGTAATTTCCAGTAGCTGTCAATTGTATGATTATTTCAATGATAATGAGAGTAGACATGGGTGGTTCCATTAGACCTACCTCAGCCTTTGCTTCTCCCACCTCTGCCATGTGAGGAAGTTGATTTGACAAATACAAAATTTTCTCGTGAAGGAAAGAGTGGAATAGAGAATAATTTTCCTTGATTCTTAGCTACTCGCTGTAATCTAGCAAAAGCTTCATTCATAGAGGGAATAGAAGATTTGGCCAAGATCTGATCTCTGATAGAGTGTAATTCTAGAGTGTAATTCGGCCACCCTCTCTCTCTTTTCCCCTTCTCCATCCCTCTCCCTCCCCCTCCCTTCTTTCTCTCTTTTTCTACTCCCTGATTCCGTTCTCCTTTATGTCGGTTCGCATTGATCCGGTTCGGTATGGATCCGTACCAACTCGTACTGTCGGCTAGCCGGCACGGATCCTGGTTCTGGTTTTACCTTTCTTGGTACCGATACTCGGTATATTCTCTCAGTTTCATACCGTGCCGGATACTTACCGATATCATAATAGGATGGTACCGGTATTAGATTTGGTACTAGACATTTGATGATATTGTGATCATTTGCTTACCTTCTGTGATTGCTTCACCTGCTGGACTTTCTATTAGTGTGCCTATACTGTAGAATCACAATTATGAAACTAGATAATGAAATAGATCTTTTGGGTAATGGGCTTTGTTTGTTGACTCAATGAATATCAGCATCAGGATAAATTGGTGTGCAAGTCTTCTCATGCTTTTTAGCTACTTCATGCTATTGGTGGACTTTGTTCTTGGTGCTCTAGCCTGTTTTAACATTATATTTTGGCACATCATCCAATCGTTGGCTTGGGCTTTTTGTCTTCACTTGTGTCACTGAGTTACTTTGATTTACATTGCGGCTCTAAGTTGTCAGGAAAGGTACTTTCTCCCTTTATATGTGTACTGATTCTTCTCTCTCTCTCTCTCTCTCTCTCTGTATCTAGTAATTGTGTATGTGTGTATCTATCTATAATCGTCTGTCTTACATGCACTCATCTAGTAATGGCAAGATTAATGTGATCTAATTATTCTTTAGGTTTCTGCTTAGCTAGCGTCATTGAGTTGCTTTGATTTACATTGTGGCTCTAAGTGGTTAAGAAAGGTACTTTCTCCCTTTATCTGTGCACTGATTCATCTCTCTCTCTCTCTCTCTGTGTGTGTGTGTATCTAGTAATTATGTATGTGCATATCTATCTATCTATATATGCGTGTGTCTCACATTTGCAGAAGCAGATGACGAATATGAACTCATGGTTTAGGTTAGCCACCTTTCCATGATCTGGGACTGAAGAATGCTTGTATGCTTGTTCCGAATTTAGTTTTTTTGCTTTGTGGGGTGGTGGGGGATTAAAAGGTGATTTTAGGGGGGAGAAAAAAAAAGGTTACTTTGAACCTATATGCAATGCAGGAAATTTCCTTCTCGTTTCTTCCCTTTATTTTGACCTAAATTGGTCAGATGGTTCTCTTACCGTCCCATTCCAATCCTGCAACTTGTAGTCACCAGATATTAGATTCTACAGCATTGTGAAGGTTCAGTTCACTCAAGAACTTGTGGGTTTTTGACAGGAGAATGGTCCCACCTTTTCCAGTTTGCCATTCATTTAGTTCCATTTCTAAGTTGCTGCTATTAAAAAGTTTGCTGTTTTGCCGACTTTAAAAGTTCTATCGGTATGAGAACATGAGGATACCATAGCAAAAAATGGTAGTGTACTAGCTCTCCATCATCTTCCAATTACAGGATACATCCATTCTCTATTCTGTGCGATAGCTGATCATCAACTTTCTCTTGTCTGATTTATAATTCTTGCCAATCAAAGCCGGAAGAGTCTATTTCTTGGAGTTCTAACAAGCTGAAGACACGAATAAACTCTGGGTGTATGTGTACCTTATTTTCTGTCATTATGGCGCACATGGTGGTTTTTCCGGCAGCAAATCATTTTGCTGCTTTATTCCTATTTTGGAGGCATCTGGACATCCGGTTGGGAGGCCTACGCTCCATAGAAACTGTCTACCTGAGACTGTCCCTTGGCCCGTAGGTCCTGACACAAGATTAGAATTCTAGCTCTTCCAGAGTGGTATCTCACTGATGGCTCGAGCCCTTTCGAAAGGAGGCCTTCTTTGCCTTCCACCTAAGCTGTGCAAGGAAGGTTCAAAGTCAATCCCAGGGAACAGTAAAGCTTCATAGGGTCTTTCTGTCCAAGTGCAGGTAGTCCGCATCTTCACAGACATGTCTATTTCACCGAGCCTCTCTCCGAAACAGTGTCCAGATCGTTACGCCTTTCGTGCGGGTCAGAATTTATCCGACAAGGAATTTCGCTACCTTAGGACCGTTATAGTTACGGTCGTCGTTCACTGGGGTTTCGGTTGTCGGCTCTTCTGTCATCAGGTCGTCAATTTTCTTGACCTTCCAACACTGGACAGGCGTCAGCCCCCAAGTCGGTGGTTAGCATCTTTGCTAAAAGATAACGCCGACTCCAATGGCCCATTTGTGAGGCATGTTTGTCCTGTCCCAGCCTTGGGTTCTCCAGAATGCCAGTGGTTAGCATCTTTGCTGCAGGATAATGCGGACTCCTATGACCCATTTGTGAGGCGTGTTTGTCTTGCCTCATGTTTGGGTTCTTCTATTTTGAGTGCGTGGATGTTACCCTATGTTTGGTTAGGATTATGAGAGGAAAGATGGATAGGATTGGAAAGATGAGATGATTTTTATCTACTATTTGGTTTAAAAAATTTTAGAAAGGATGGATGAAAGAAGGGACTGTTCATTCATCCATGCCCATCATTTCTCATTCTTTCAAACATGAGGAATACAAGGAAGGATGGATGGAGTTTCTATATTGATAAAATTACTTCTTATTAACTTGTTTATAAAATTTTAATTTTTTTTATTTTTTTTATTTTATTTATATATATTTATTTTATCTAAATTTTTGTTATATACTATTAGATTGTATTACTAATTATATTTATTTCATCATACAATCTTCATCATTATAAGTATTGATATGGATAGTTGGCGCTCCATTTTGTTGTCTACCTATAGTAGGGTGCCGAGTAAGTGCTATAATTATGTTTGGCAGTATCTTCACGTGATACATGTAAATATTATGATGCATGTAAATGATATGCTTGTTTCTAAAATAATAGCCAAATAATGTAATTGTATGTGGCAATTAAGTTATTTTGTACCAAGTAATGTTCCGTGAAAAATAATGGTCCGTGCCAAATTATGATCTATGCCAAATAATGATCCATGCATTCGTACTTAATAATGTCCGCACCAACTAATGCATCATGCCAACTAATAGTCCGTGCTAAAAATAGTTCGCGTCAACTATTACACTATGCTAAATAATGCATTATGCCCCTATGTTATTAGAAAAATTATTATTTCAATTTTCAGCCTCTTATACATGATGCCTACTTTGCTTACAATATTATCCATCAATTTTTTATTAAGTGCCAAACAAGGGTATGCACCAACTAATGCACTGTGCCAGATAACCGTCTATGTGAAACTATACATCCATGCCAACTCATGCACCGTATTTATTTGTTTTATTGATTGTGAGCATGTATTATTTTATAGATCTGATTGTGTCATCTATGTCTTATATTTTATGAAGAGTATGATTATTGGAGTCCAAATCATGATTACGAATACTTGTGTATTAGAGTTGCATAGTAGATATATTGCGGAGGTGAACACAAAGGGTCGAAAAGTAGCATCATCATCCTAGTTTGCTTTGTGTCAGCTTTGTGAGTAGATATGTGTTGGCTCTACTCTCTATTTGTGTACATTTTTAAGATATTTATATTTTATTAAAATATTTGAGTTATGTTGTGTATAAACTTGAATGAATTTTTTTTGCTGCAATGAAAATTTTATGACAGCTGAAATGAAACTATTATTGCTGCAATGGATTATCATGTTATAAATGTATTTTGTAACAAGTGAATCAATTGTCTCATATTCTAGCTGTTATAGTAGATTTGATCATGATATCTGAGTTTATTCTTTGTGGTGCTTTGAACTTATTGATAGGTTGGCGTGACCATGTTTATTGTCAAGTTGGTATGATCATGTGTTTATTGAATTCGATTATTGTTTCCTAAGTGAATTTGTACTTGAAGTTAGGATAGATCAATTTATGCTTATTTTCAGAGGATGATTTTTGTTGTATATTTAGGATTTTTTCGATAAATTGTGTATTTAGGATTTAAAAACCCATAGCATGTTAGTGGTCATACTATATTTGTGATTGTTTTCAAGTTTTAATCTTATTCATTTATAAATTTATGTCCCTCCATCATAGACAACGATAGAGGAAGATAAATATTAACTTCTAATAGAATAAATATAAAATATATAAAAATAAATACAAACTCTTTAGAGTAAATAAAAACAGCCCAAAGATAAATACAAACTTAGAGAGTTGCATTGTTGTCTTGCATGAGAATATGCTGAGATAAATATAAACTATCCAAAATAAATATAAATATCATATAATAAATAAAAATTTTAAAATAAATACAAATTTTGTGGTGATAAATACACACCGCTTAGAATAAATATACATTTGGCCTCCAAAACTTGGATCATCTAAAGATCTCCGTACGATAAACAATAAGAGGAGGATAAATACTAATTTCTAATGGAATAAACATAAAATATGTGAGAATAAATACAAACCATCCCAGAATAAAGATAAATTTTATATAATAAATAGAAACTCTCTAAAATAAAGATAGACTCGGTGGCGATAAATAGAAACCACTCAGAATAAGTATCTGAAGCTCACAATCATCAATCTAATATTAGATGTATAAATCAAATATAACAAATCATATCATTGTATAGGAGTAATATATTTATTCACAACTATGTATAACCATATATTTTTACATCTTAATGACTGAATATTATGTACATCACTTATATATAACACCTATTTAAGTCAAAATAATGTCCATCATAATAGAATTATAAGCATATAATTTAAAACATCGGTGAGCCTATACGATCATCGAATTACTTTTTTTTAGATGAATCTCTATTGATGTAAGGATTGAAATCATCTTCCTATATAAAGTATAACTATCTCATAATTCACAAAAATACAATATAAATTAATTAATTAAAAAGATATAGCTTTTACTAAAACTAGCTACCAAATTATGCAACTATTATCTTATGTAGAACAATTATGAGCGAGTAACTGTCACTAAAATATTGTATGATAATCTATAG
The DNA here is from genome assembly GCF_000442705.2 of Elaeis guineensis. Classification (NCBI taxonomy): domain Eukaryota; kingdom Viridiplantae; phylum Streptophyta; class Magnoliopsida; order Arecales; family Arecaceae; genus Elaeis; species Elaeis guineensis. The sequence goes on from NC_025995.2 coordinate 6,014,556, forward strand.
CTAAAAAAATCATATTGTGAAATTTTATTTATTATTTAATATTATTTTTTTTGAAATATCATATATATATTTCATATACTCAATGAAATATTTAGCCTCTAATAAAGTAACAATAGTTAAAATATACTTTGCATTCCAGAAGTGGAGAATAAAGGATTTCGATGAATGGTGAGACGAAAAGAGAGGAAGGAGGTATTCAGGTGGATGGTTCCGATAAGAGAGAGAGATAAGTAGGAGAGAGAGAGAATAAGAGGATGGGATGGTTTCGATGAGAGAGAGGGAGAGAGTTTTAGAGAGAGAGCTTGGATAGTTTTTGTAGATGAGAAAAAGAAAGGGAGAGAGAATGAAAGAAGTTTATGCCAACGAAAGAGAAGGAGAGAGAATGAGACGAGTTTGTACCAATGAGAGGATATAGAGAGATAGAATGAGAGGTATTTGCATCGATAAGAGAGAGAGGGAGAGGAGTTTCTATCGACGAGAGATAGAGGAAGAGAAAGAATGTCTCATGTTTTGCCGATAAAAGAGAGGGAAGAATACCATTTCAAAGAGCTCATCCCTGTTGTGTCCCATCCCCATTAGTGTATATATACATATATATATATATACACACATATATATATATATATATATACATATATATATATATACACATATATATATATATGTGTGTGTGTGTCTATATATATATATATATATATATATATGTGTGTGTGTGTGTGTGTGTATATGTATATCTATATATATATATGTGTATATGTATATCTATATATATATATGTATATCTATATATTTATATATATATATATATATCTGTGTATATGTATATATATATATCTGTATATATCTGTCTATATATATTAGTTTCAAACACTACCTCATCTAAATAAAAGATTTACTGGTCAAAGAGCTCATCTCTTTCATGTCCCACCCCCGTTAAGATATTTTTCTCTTATTTTCAAATGCCACCTCATACAAACAAAAGCTAATATAATCCCATCTCTCATAAATGAGCTTTTTTTTTTAAAAAAAAATAAAACCATATTTGTTAAATGGCCGTGAGAGCCCCTCCGTTAGCTAAATTTGAGTGCATAGAGTTTCGCACCAATCCAAGGATTGGGGAGCTAATCGGATTTGGGTTTAAATCTAGTCAACCTGAGTTTGGTTGTCGAAATCCGATGACATCTTTCTAATTAATTAGTTCATATTATGTTTTGATAGTCTTTTTTTTTTTTTTGTGACTTACTGAGTGGTTGTACTTTATGCAGAGAGATAATTTTGAAATCTACATCAATAATAATTCATTTGAGGAAGAGCAATTCGATGGTCGTGTAGGGTCACTGGTGTTTTACATCATATGCTTATAATTCTGTTATGATAGGTATTATTTTGACTTAGGTGTTGTTTGTAAGTGCTGTATATGATGTGCTCATACATAGTTGTAAATGAATATATTATTCCTACATAATATGGTTTATTGTTTGGTTTGTACATTTAATATTATATTGATGATTGTGAATTTTAGATATTTACTCTCTATAATAGATGATGCAAAATAGTTTAACACAAACTGATCCATATTAAACTCTATTTTTTGGAATAAATAAAAACTCTCCAAGATCCCTCCATGATAAACAACAATAGAGTAGGATAAATACCAAATTCTGATGGAATAAAAATAAAGTAATGTAAAAATAAACATAAACTCCCTAGAGTAAACATAAACAATGCAAGGATAAACATAAATCTAGGAAGTTGCTCTCTGTCTTGTATGAGATTATACCAGGATAAATACAAACTATATCAAAAAAATATAAATTTTATATAGTAAATAAAAATTTCATATGATAAACATAAATTTTTTGGCAATAAATATAAATTATTGAAAATAAATATAAATTTGGCCTCCAAAATTTGGGTCATCCAAGGGTCTTCCATTGTCAACAACAAGAGAGGATGATAAGTACCAACTTCTGGTGAGATAAACATAAACCTCACATAAATAAATACAAATTTTTTAGAGTAAACACAAATAAACATACGATAAACACAAACCTAAGAAGTTACTCTCTATCTTATATGTGACCATATCAGTATAAATACAAATTATCATATAATAAACACTAACTCCATGTAACAAATAGAAACTTCATAAGATAAGCACAAATTCTATGAAAATAAATACAAATCACCTAGAATAAATATAAATTTGGCTCTCAAAATTTGGATCATCCAAGGGTCTCCCCATGATAAATAATAAGAGAAGAGGATAAATACTAATTTTTAGTAGAATAAATATAAAATATGTGATAATATACACAAACATATTCAGGATAAACATAAACATAGGGAGTTACTATTTATTTTGCATGGGACAATGTCAGGATAAACATAAACTTTATATAATAAATAAAAATTTTATATAATAAATAAAAATTTTATATTAATAAATATAAATTATCTAAAATAAACACAAGCTTGGCCCCCACAATTTGGATCATTCGAGCATCCCACCATGATAAATAATAAGAGAGCTGGATAAATACTAAATTTTAGTGGAATAAATATAAAGTATGAGAGAATAAATACTTCCGAGCGTAAACACAAACATCTTCAAGATAAATACAAATCTAGAGAATTGCTTTCTGTTTTGTATGGTATCATGTCAAGATAAACACAAACTGTCTCAAAGTAAATACAAACTCCATATAATAAATAGAAACTTCATATCATAAACATAAATTCTATGGAAATAAACATAAACCACTTAGAATAAATAAAAATTCAGTGATTTTTAGGAGTTGAATTTGTATTTATTCTAGATGATTTTTGTCTATTGCCACAAACTTCATATTTAATTTAAAAATTTTTTGTTTATTATATATAGTTTATATTTATTCTGAAATAATTTATGTTTATCCCAGCATGATCTTATGCAAGATAGAAAGTAACTTTTTAGATTTGTGTTTATTTTGGGCCTATTTATATTTACTTTGAAAAGTTTGTGTTTACATACTTTATGTTTATTTCACTAGAAGATAGTATTTATCCTTCTCTTTTATTGTTTATCATGTAAGGATTTTTGGATAACCTAAATTTTGATGGCCAAGTTTGTGTTAATTCTGGATAGTTTGTGTTTATCGTTGTATTTGTTTTAGGAGATTTTTATTTATTATAAGAAATTTATTCTATGATAATTTATGTTTATCTTGGTATAGTACAATATAAGATATAGAGCAACTTCCTATGTTTGTATTTATCCTTAGGTTGTTTGTGTTTACTTTGGGGAGTTTATATTTAATTTTATATACTTTGTCTTTATTTCATCAGATGTTAGTATTTATCCTACTCTATTATTGTGTATCATGGGGGGTCCATTGGAGAGTTTCTATTTATTCTGAAAAATAGAGCTTAATATGGTTCACTTTGTACCGGACTACTTTACATTATCTATTACAGAGAATAAATATTTGAAGCTCATAATTATCAATGAAATATTAAATGTATAAACTAAATAGAATAACTCATCATTGTGTAGAAATAATATATTCATTCACAATTATGTACAATTATATATCTTTACATCTTAACAAAGAAACATATCATGTACATCATTTACATACAATACCTATCTATATCAAAACAGTGCCCATTGTAATAAGAATTATAAGCTTATGATCTAAAACACCAATGAGCTTACATGGTCGTTGAATCGCTCTTTTTCAAATGAATTACTACTGATGTAAGCTTCAAAATTATCTCCCTACATAAAATATAACTACTCAGTAATTCACAAGAAAAGGAGCATGTCAAACATAACATAAACTAATTGATTAAAAAGATATAGCTAAAAAGGAGTGCATTAAGATCCGCACTGATCCAAAGACTGGATGGTTGATTGGATTTGGGCCCAAATTTGATTGACTTGAGCTCTCTCTCTCTCTCTCTATATATATATATACACACACACACACATTGTTTAGACTTTTAGATATAAACTAATTTGATTGACTGACCTAAGCTTCCCTATTTGCCCACCCCAAACCTCCCATCAGATTGAGACTCCTGAGGATGGAAAAACAAAAGAGATATCGAGGGAAAGCATAAAAAAAATCAACTAAAACAAAAAAAAATAATATATATATATATATATATATATATATATATATATATATATATATTAAAAGATAAGATTTTTTCTCATCATTTATTTTTTATATGTTCGTTTTTTTTTTTCTTGATTTCTTTCTTTTTTTCGAAGATCTATTGGGAAGAAGAGCATTTGAGGGAGATCGGAGTGGCTTCATCATTTTTTTTCCTTTTCATTCTTTTTCTCTTTATTTCTTTTTTTTTTTTTTACAGATTCCAACGCAGATCCATCGAAAAAGAGAGCACTTGAGGGCAATTTGAGTTGTGGTGGTGTTCGTTGGCCCCTTAGGTTTTGAGAGCTTAATATTGGCATAAGCATGATAGTTTGTGGGGTTTGGAAGATTTTTATGAGACCCGTTATGATCCGAAACAAAATGGGTACCCAATCCGATCTAATTTGCATCCTCTATTGGGTACAAAATGGTATGAATATGGATTTTTTCATGGCAATGTCTGTCACAGATATTGATCAATTTAATTCATATCCCATTGGTTGGCACTCCTAAAATCAAGTTTCCTGAAACTTGAAACAAAGCTTCACACGTGCCAAATGGTTCAAACTTGAAACTTGGCTACTTCCTACCACCCCGAACGTGCAGACCGTAAGTTGCTAGCATTTCAGATACCGAGCTCTAAGCTACGAAAAGAAACCTTGACCGTAGGGTATGAAAGGTCTCAACAAATGGACGGCAGAGATCAATCTACACTAAACTTCATATCTGATAACGACGAACTAAGAAAAAACCTCTCTTCCTCACAAACAACTTGTATCAAGATCTGTTCACGTATAAGATTAGTACAAAAGAAAGCCGAGCAACACATCCACACCGCCCGGTTTTTTCCTAAAAGAAAAGGAAAAACCAAATAAAAGCGCCCGTTATCGGCGAACACGCATGATTACAGCCAGGATCTACCTCCGCCGGCGGCGGCGGCGGCGGCGGACAGGAGGTCAGGCTTCGGATCGGTGCTTCTCGGCGGCGGCGAGGCCGACGATAAGGTCGGCGAAGGCGCCGACGATGTACTTGTGAGCGTGCTTCCGGTTGAGGGCGAGGTAGCAGAGGAGAAGCTCGTGGAGGTGGACGGCGTGCACCCGGAGGTCCAGCCCCAGCGCCGCCACCATCTCCTCCATCGACCGCCGGAAGTCCCAGTACGGGTCCGGCGAGTACGTCGGTACCGCGACCCCTTCCCCGACCACGCCGACGGCCACCGCCGCCGAGTCCACGATGGAGTTCGACGGGCCGGGAGCGGCCGGGAAGAAGCGGCGGGAGGCGATGGCGGTGGAGAGCTCGCGTTCGGAGGGGCAGGGTCCGTAGTGGGCGCCGGCGGTGCCAGAGGCGGAGGAGGAGGAGGTGATGGAGGAGGAGGAGGAGCCCTCGGCAGCGGTGGCGGCGGCGGCGGAGGAGGAGGAGCGGGTTTGGGTTAGGGTTTCGGATTCGGAGGCGGCGGGGACATACAGGGAATTGAAACTTTTAAAGACCACCGAGGAAGACGAAGAAGCGGAGGTCGTGGGGGCATTCAGGGAATGGGGGATGGGCGGAGGGGCAGAATGGGAAGGGCGCTTGAGGCGAGAGAAGCAGTGATTCAAGCCTTTGCCTAACATCTCTCTCTCTTCTTCTCCGAAGCAGGGAAGCAGGGACGGAGAAGAGAACTGAGGTGGGAACCATTTATAACTGTCATAAATTATCGAATTAATCAAAACAGAAATAAGCTAAATAATGAATTAATTAAGAGAAATAGTTAATAAGTGGCTGTTGGAGGTTGGATCGCCGTCCGCATTGATTGCGGATTTGACGAACAGCCGTCCGATGTCAGTCTCAGCTGGTGTCGTGGGGAAGAAAAGGTGACGTTTGAACGCGACGATATAAAGTTGCGGACGGGGTTTTATTGTGGTGATGAAACACGCTATATGATAAAAGATTTTTTTTTTCGCTGGTTTTTTTGAGCCGGGAACCGGTTTTTATCGGACCGGCCGGTCCGGAGACCGAGCCAAGGGGAAGGGTCAGGATTGGAATATTGGATGCATGCTTGTCCTAAGATTGATTAAGGTCACGTGAGGATTGTCCTCAGAATGAAGGTTCTGCAGGCAAAATTTTGCTGCCAAGTATTGGTGTGGGGCATTCTGACCTTAGAATTGATTGTCCTGCAAATTTTGGCTCCACCTGTCTCACTATATCACTAACAGGATTTAGATTCCAATTATTTAGATGCCTTCCATTGGTTATAGTTAGCTATTTCTATTTGTAACTTTATGGAAGCTCTGAAGCTTTTTTACCATGCAAAACCAATCAAATTGCATGCACATGCCTGTGAGGGACCATATGTCATAGGTTGAACACATTGTACATGTCTATTTACTCAATTGTTGAGTATTGAAGGCCTCATATCACATGACTTTGCTAGTTTGAAGCTTCAATAGGTGTACTTGTTGCTTGGACAAGCAGTGAAGCTGTCCATTACTACAGAGGAATTTTTGAGCTTTTGATGCAATGGATCATTAAGAGAGGCTATAGAAGTGCACTGGAGAGGAGTCTTTGGGGTTGGCGTCGACAGGAGATGGGAGCAGATGATAGGAAAATGGCGTCAACCTAACTATCCAGAAAGGGAATGCGCTGCGTACCCTTCCATTGTTAAAAATTGGATCTGTGCTTGAAAACTTCTCTGAAACATGAGAAAAAAAAAAATTGCATTCAATTTTTATTTTCAAACATATATTTTTTTTATTTGTGAAAATATAAAGATATTTGATATAATTATTTATTAATAGTGATGGGCATAATGGTAGTTGCAGCGGAGATGGTGGATATGATGTGGTGTTGATTGTAGGTTTAATAATAGTATGGTAAAGATATTGATGATGGTGCATGCTCCGTGATTTAATGATGAGACAATAGTGGTGGCGAGGACACGACAATATAGTAAAGGTGACAATACGAGGATGGTGCTGTGGTGGAAGCAATGATGATAGTGATAATGATAACGATGATAGTGGTGGTGGTGTAAATATTAGCAATATGATTTAATAATGAGACAATAGTGGTGGCAAGGACAGATAATATAGTAAATGTGACAATATGAGGGTGGTGGTGTGGTGGAAGCAATGATGATAGTGATAATGATAACGATGATAGTGGTGGTGTAAATATTAGCAATATGATGAATATGGTAACAATAGTAGCAACAACAGTTGTATTTGTAGAGATGGTGGCAAGGTCGGCAATGGTGGTGATAGTAATAGCTAAGGTAATGGCGATGGTGGTAGGGCAATAGTGGTGGTGGTTGTAAAAATAATGAGTTTCTTATTTTTCTTAAAATTGAAGGTGCGTATTTCTTATATTTATCTTTTTAATGAAAGTAATTTTTAAAAAATAAAAAATAAAAATAATAGTACCATATATATTTTATCTCGATTTTTATAATTTTATTTTTAAAAATAAAAGATAAGAAATAAAAGTGATGTTAGATAGGTCCCAAATAAATTAGTTTGTTTTTGTAAGTTCTTGACCTTTAATATATTCAGTCATGGAGAAAGAATTAAGTGTTTTTATTTTTTTTTGAAAAACTTGTCTCGCAAATTTTTAGAGAGCTTATTAATCAATTTTATTTGATGCATTAAAAGGAAATCCATATATGTCAATATTTTTGTGAGATTCACTTTATTTGAATCCTTCCATCACCTAAATGTTGGCTAGGTCTCCTCCTAAAATATACAAATAAAATTATATATGAAAGATGACGTAGGGCTTTGTCCCACTGGTCAATGATTAGAGGTTTCGGCTAAATTTTGAACTTTAGTTACTAAAGTATAAATTGGTCTCTCTCTCTTAGAAAAAAAAAAAAAAAAGAAAAAAGAAAAACAGAAGGGGATCTTGTTCCTTGATATTTCTAATGAAAAAAATTCAGAAAAAATAATCCAAAAATGTAATGCCACCTTTTTCTAAAATTTCGACACCTTTCCTTCATTCCATCGAAAGGGAAAAGGACAATGAATTTCCGAACTCTTCATGCGTTCACCCTTTCAATAAGCAGACAACTCTTATTAAGAGTCCTAAAATCATGATTTTGAAATGAGACAAGCTAAAATTAATAATTGGCAAAAATCAAACAATTGCAAGCATAGAGAGACCAGCAGAACATAAATTGAACAGAAACTGACTTTAAAAAGAAGATGCTTGATAGACATAGCCTCATTTTATGTCTGCAATAAGCCTACAGTAGGCAATCAGAATCAGATGACTCATTTGCCATCTCATTTCCAAATATTTAATTTGAAGCATTTAATTTGCTTTAGCTTGGTTGGTGCAAGCCAATTGCATGCAAACATGTCCACTTGTAAACATAAAAGTATTTCAGGCTATACAACCAATCTGATATTGTTTCAGAACAACAATTGGCAACTTTTTTTGGGCAAAAATTATTGTGGATACCTCACCATTAATAAGGACAACTTGTAGATTTCGTGTGAATCATAACTAATCATGTCTCTCTACAATCTTACTATCAGCAGCTGCTTCCCTTGCAACCCCACATGAATTGTACTAAATGAAGGCATATGCCATTATATTAGATTTTATTGGAAGGATTGAACTTAATTGGAAAACTATCCAATTAAAGGTCCAGAGATTTATTCCTTAGCATATTCTTGATTATTCTCTGGCATATTCTTGTTATTCCCTATCTATATTTGGGTCTCTGACATATTCTTGTTATTCCCTATCTATATTTGGGTCTACATATTTGTATTTATAGATCCTTGTACGCACTCTTGATTGTAAGAAGAAAAAATAAAAAATAAATAGCTCCTTCTCTTTTTCATCATGGTATCAGAGCAATTCAAATCTCTAGTAACAGAGCTGATAGAGAGTAAATTTGTAGGAAAAGATGGAACATGCAATACTGATGATAATCTTAAACTAGGAGTACAGTCAATGGATCATTTTTCTGAGACAGGAGTAAAGGATCCATCAGCTATTCGAACTTTGTCATGTCCTGAACATGGTGAATAGGAAATAAAACTATTAGATGCTCCTGTCATGTGACTGGATGCTCCTGAGTCTATTACCTAGGAGTTGGATATTCTGCAAGTAAATGCATGTGATAATTTATATGGAGTACCTGAGTGTGCAAAAAGAGAGGAGTCAAGATATCCGTCCTGGTGGCTAGACTGTTCCAGAGTAGGTGTGGTGTTAGAAGATGATTCATACTTTTTCATCATTCGTCGGAAGGTCTGATACTCTTCTGCAGATAAGCTGTGTACAGCACTCTCGGTCTCTTCAGAGAGATTGGCTTGGACAGGTCCACGAACATGATTCTGTCCTCCAGTTCTTCCACCACTACGACGACCACCACGGCTCCGACTACTACGCCCAGGCTGATTTGGACGGCCATAGAGATCCCAACAAAATACCTTAGTGTGCCCAGGCTTTTTACAATGAAAACATACCTTCTCACCTACCTGCTGTGGCTGTACAGTAAGAGCTGATCTTACGAAACTATTAGAGTCAGAAGTCACTCGTCGCCATGTCTCCTCGCTTAAAACAGTAGAGAAGACTTGAGAACTAGGTAAAATATTTCTGGCGAGAAGCTGAACTCTGACAGATTCATATTCCGGATTCAGACCATATAGAAAGTCCTGAACCCGTTCTTCTTTTAAATATTTCTGAAATCCATCAACATCGATGGAGCATTGTGGAACAAAAGTTCTATAATGATCAGCTTCAGACCAAAGACGTTTCAACTCGGTGGCATATTCAGTGATAGATAAATCTCCCTGACGAAGCTGACGTAATTGAGAATGGATCTCAAATGCTTGAGCAGAATTCTGCTTTTGTGAGAACATTTGGGCCACTGTCTTCTAGACTTCCTGTGCAGTCTCCAGCAGTTGCACACTTCTGGCCACATTCGGTGTCATGGTATTTAGAAGAAACACCAGAACAGCAGAGTTCTCCATTCTCCATTGAGCCATATCCTGCTTATTATTAGCAGGTTTCCTCTTTGTACCGATGAGATATCCCTCCAAACCTCATCCTTGTACAAGTAGACGAGTGCTCCTCTCTCATTGTAAATATGTCGCTGGGCCATCAAGTTTTACAGCCACTTGAAGAGCATTCAGCGATCCACTATCTCTTGACGAACCTCCTGATCGAGTGGCAACTGTAATAAGCCGATCCAGTAGACCTTCAAGATCTTGCATAGTAATTGGATTGGCCATACAGACAAAATACGAACGATAATCTCACTGGCACACTATCAATGAATCACAACACACACGAATCACCGGAGACACATTATTTCCATCTTTATCAACTAAATGCAATAAAAATTTGTTAGTTTGTGATCATTGTGAGTTGGCTAAACACACAAGAGCAGTATTTTCTATATCTGAAATTAGAAGTTCTAAACTTTTTATTTTAATTCACTCTGATGTATGGGGACCATGTAGTACTAATACTCTCATGGGCCATAGGTGGTTTGTTACCTTCATTGATTGTTTTAGTCGAGTGACTTGGGTCTATTTATTGAAGAAAAAGACGGGAGTTTTAAACTGCTTTAAAGAGTTTCATAAACTTGTAGGTACTCAGTTTGGTGTTAAAATTAAAATTCTACGTTCTGACAATGGCACAGAATATATTAATCAGGAGTTCCGTGCGTATCTTCACACTCACGGAATTATTCATCAAACCACTTGTGTTGATACTCCTGCTCAAAATGGAGTTGCCGAAAGAAAAAATCAGCACTTATTGGAAGTAGCCCGATCCTTACTTTTTACCATGCAAGTTCCTAAATTTTTGTGGGGTGAGGCTGTCTTGACCACGGCTTACTTGATCAATTGTATGCCTCTAAGAACACTTGGGTTTAAGTCTCCCATACAATGTTTGAAAGGGTCTACTGATTATGTAGTCACTCCTAGGATCTTTGGATGTGTTTGTTTTGCTCGCGATCATAGACTTTCAGTAGGAAAACTAGATCCACGAGCATTAAAATGTGTCTTTGTCGGTTACCCTGCTACTCAAAAGGGATACAAGTGCTATTATCCCTCTGAGCGGCGAATGTTTGTTACTATGGATGTTACTTTTCGAGAAACTGAAGCTTATTATGAAAGTCGTCTATCTGATAATAATACACCAGAATTATTTCTTCCGGGTGACTTTCTATACACACCAAAAAATTCTGATGCCCAGGAGGAGTATCATAGTAATGATGTTCAGAGGGAGCCTAGTATTGAGAAAGAAGAAGAGTCCAGTGAAGAAGAGTCCAGTGTGCATTCACCACCAACTGCCCAAGTGTCTCCACCGCTTGAAGCTTCTTCTCCAGAGTCTCCTAATGGTAACAATATCTCTACTACTCCTTCCATTTCTAATCTTAATATTTCTATTGCAAAACGGAAGGGTACTCGCTCAATTGTTCCTCCTGCTCGTTACCGTTATGATATCGCTAATTATGTTTCATATAAAAATGTGTCTCCATCTTATCAAAGCTTTGTAGCTGCATTAGACTCTGTCTGTATTCCTAGTACCTGGCAAAAGGCTATGGAAGAACCTAAGTGGAAGGAAGCAATGTTAGAAGAGATGACTGCTTTATCCAAAAATCAGACGTGGGATCTGGTCACTCTACCAGCTGGTAAGCATCCTGTAGGGTGTAAGTGGGTATACACTATAAAGCAGACTCCATAAGGCAAGATGGAAAGATACAAAGCTCGACTAGTAGCAAAGGGCTACACTCAAATATATGGAGTAGACTATGATGAAACCTTTGCTCCAGTGGCCAAGATGAACTCTGTTCGAACACTGATATCATGTGCTGTTAATTTTGGCTGGAAATTACATCAGTTAGATGTGAAGAATGCATTTCTTCATGGAGATCTTCAGGAGGAAGTATACATGCAAATACCACCAGGATTTGAGACCAGAGCAACTATTGAAAAAGTCTGCAAACTAAAGCGCTCACTTTATGGTTTTAAACAGTCTCCTCGAACATGGTTTGATCGATTCAGTCGGACTGTAAAAGGAATGGGATATAAACAGAGTAATGCAGATAATACTCTATTCTATAGGCATCTCAAGGGAAAGAAAACTATACTCTTGGTTTATGTTGATGACATTGTAATAACAGGAGATGACCATCATGAGATTAAACAACTCAAAAAAAAACTAAAGCAAGCATTTGAGGTAAAAGATCTGGGTCCACTAAGATATTTTTTGGGCATAGAAGTTGGACGATCATCCAAAGGTATTTTTCTGTCACAACGAAAGTATGTACTAGATTTGCTTTCTGAGACTGAGATGTTGGGGTGTAAGCCTGCTACTACTCCAATAAATCAGAATCATCGAACAGTGACAGATGATGGAGCTCATGTTGATCGAGAAAGGTACCAGCGGTTGGTTGGAAGGTTGATATATTTTTCACATACAAGACCAGATATAGCCTATGCTGTCAGTGTCATCAGTCAATACATGCATGATCCACGAGAATCACACATGGAGAGAGCTTTCAGAGTATTACGCTATCTGAAAGGATGTCCTGGTCGTGGTTTGTTGTTCTCACAACACAACACCTTCCAGATAGAGGGATTCACTGATGCAGATTGGGCTGGGTCATTGGATGATAGGCGATCTACTTCTGGATATTGTACATATGTAGGGGGTAATTTAGTTACCTGGAGAAGTAAGAAACAGTCAGTGGTGGCTAGATCATCAGCAGAAGCTGAATATAGAGCAATGGCTCTAGGCATATGTGAACTTCTTTGGTTTCAGAAGTTGTTTAAGGAATTACAACTTCTAAACAAATTTCCTTTTCGGTTGTATTGTGACAACAAAGCAGCAATTGAGATTGTAAGCAATCCAATACAGCATGATCGTACTAAACACATCGAGATTGACCGTCATTTTATCAAGGAAAAGATTAATCAGGGTCAGATCTGCATTACCTATATTCGGTCTTCTGATCAGGTGGCAGATATTCTAACCAAAGGGCTTAGCTCAGTGTCTTTTTCTGGATTGATTGACAAGATGGGGCTTCGAGATATCTTCGCCTCATCTTGAGGGGGAGTATTGGAAGGATTGAACTTAATTGGAAAACTATCCAATTAAAGGTCCAGGGATTTATTCCTTAGCATATTCTTGATTATTCTCTGGCATATTCTTGTTATTCCCTATCTATATTTGGGTCTCTGGCATATTCTTGTTTTCTCTATCTATATTTGGGTCTACATATTTGTATTTATAGATCCTTGTACGCACTCTTGATTGTAAGAAGAAAAAATAAAAAACAAATAGTTCCTTCTCTTTTTCATCATGGTATCAGAGCACTCAGGTTCTGATCCATTTTTTTCTTCCCCTTCTTAAAACCCTTCTCTTCCATTTTTTTCCCCCTTCTTAAAACCTTTCTCTTCCCTCCATTGCTGATACCGCCTCTATCGTCGCCACCGCTCTTTCTTCCTCCTGATTCACAGCGAATCGTTGCCACCGCAGCCATCGCAGCTCTCTTCCTCCCCGGCCGCCTCCGCCGAGCCCATCATCCCCACCATCGACCCGTCGATCTCATCCGTGCTGCCTCCCACGACTGGGGTTTCTTTCAGATCACCAACCACGGCATCTCGCTCCTGGTGCTCTACCGGACCATCGTCGCCGTCCGATCCTTCCACGAGCCTCCGTTTCCGTCGAGTCCATCCGCAGCTCGCTGCCGTAGCCCCGAAATCCCTCCAACGCCTCCACCAAAACCTCTTCACGGCCGAATCCCCGACACCAGCCATCGTCTTCCTTGCCAACGGCGTCACCGGCGACGGCATCACCCTCGACAATCTCGTGCTTCACGGGATACATAGTCGGTAACAAATAAAATCACAGTTCTTTCTTTTTAACTTTTTATTTATTCAAAAAAAAAAAAAAAAAAAAAAAAGCTCCTTCTCTTTTTCATGAGATTCTAATTTTCTATATCGTACCATTAGCTAATCTCAGATGCTCTAATAGCAAGCTATCAGTGTTGTTGAAAGATTGATGACCACTGGCTATTGAGACATGTCATGACAAGGTGCAATCACAATTTCGATCACTGATGCCGTACACCGACAATATCAATGTGCACAGACTGGCAAATGATATATAATGCATGTCCAAAATCTAATTATAAAATGTCCTCACAAATCTTTAGGAATCTTATCCCTATGAGCCATGTGGGACAAGATATTCTTTCATTATTTTTGTCTTAAAGAGCCCTTAACTCTTATAATTACTTGAGGTTAATGGTTAAAATAACAATGCTGATATATTCATGCTAACGAATAGAACTCTAGGTAGATTAATTAACTCATTGATGCACCTGCTACATTGCTACGAAGACATGTGAGAGTGTGTATGTTCCCAATCAATAATGCCATCAATGATACAAAAACAAACTCTTCCTGCCACAAGGATATTAACATATTACTACATAAGAAGTCGCATGAAAATTATCAAAGTCTACAGATTCGGATAACAGGCGTGCCAGTGGCAGTGTGGGCTTTCACGCAGAGAATCTAGCGAGCAGGATCCGTGATTCCCGGTTGGAGCTATCCCAAATCCAAGTTTCCCCCTTGTATGGTTTCGTACAAGAAGAGATTCGCCTAGTTTGGCTTCATGTGCCCTCCTGTTTGTCCACAGGAGAGGGCTTGTCCATTATAGAAGCTTTCACCGAGGGCCAAACGCCGGCCGAAACTCACCTGTTGTCTGGGTCTCAAAGGAAACGAAATATTTTTGACTGGGAGTTGGTGGAGAAGGCTACGTTTATTAAAGTTCTAAGATGGTACAATATGTAATAACTCGGTTGTCATAGTTTTGTAGCCGCTAGGTGAGGGGCTCCATGAAGAAGTACATGCCCTCACAAGATTCCAGAGGAGTTGTGTGTGTCTCGCAATCCACAAATGGTTGTGAGATGGGAACTTGGTAGGAGGTTGGCTTACTGAAAACGATGGTCCCCCTTGGCCTGACTGATGATTGTCCATAGGGTGTTTGTACCTGAGTTAAGATTATGTTCCCACAGTGGCATGCTGTCCTACTAGATGATAAATCCTAATAGATAGGGTTGTTTGGAGGCTGCAATGGATCAGCTTAGGATGATATCCTTATATGGCTCCTACTATGGTAATTGTTTGAAGATAATAAATTATGATCTGGAATGATGAGGATCATCGCCATTTTGTTCCTATTTAAAATAGGAGAATAGACTTAATCTACCATATATACTATAAACAAAGTCAATAAAAAAATTGCGTATTAGTAACTACCTCAACACACCACTGTTTAACTATTCAACACATCACTGTATGCTGTTGTGGCATCGTTTTATTAGTTTTATCTACAGCACATGTGGTAGGCTATGTCTATCCAAGAATTTCTCCTAAAATAAGTATATCACATCTCATAGGAATTAAATAGGAGATATCTAGACCTCTCTTGATGGCATCATTTATGCTTGATGGATAATACTGCTTAAGCCTTGAACCCTTGACTCTTAATTTGCTTACAAGTGATGAAGAGACATGTGACCACTATTGAGCCGAAGCTTGTCTCATGGAAGACCATCATTATGAAAGATTTTTCTCCATCAAATTAGTGTGTGACTGTCTAGCATTACTCTCATTTGAGAAGGCTCTATGCAAAAATGTCAAATTGTATAAGCACGAGATCAATCTTCTAAAATTTGGTGTCAATTTTTTAGACAAAACAAATTTGTAATTAAAAATATTAAAAAACTTAAATTCAAATGTAATTTAATTTCTCTTGTATTTTTATAGTAATTATAAATTTAGTTACATATCAAATATTGAATAACATGAGACTAATAACTCTCACTAGTGTTGAACAAGAACAACCTTGAAGGCCTAGGTTTAGTGCTCTTAAAATTAACTTTTACCATGGGAAGACTCAACAACTAGGCTAACGGACCCAAAATGCAATTCCTTTAGCACACTGAACCGTATAGTCTTTGGGAGAGTCGTTTGTTAATATCTTCCTTTTTAAGGAAAATAAAGGTGAGAAAGGAGGGAGACCTATTTATGGTACAAGTATGCAGTTCAAGAACCATATGGGATGCACTACCTAAGAATCAAACTCAAAACCTGTAGTTGCTAAACAAAAGGGAATGATTGTTAGTTGCTTTCTTTTCAAAAAATAAATTAAAATTTGCCTAAAATCTTTACATGATCGATTTCAAATATTATGGCTTCAGATATTACTAAACCAACAGTTCTACTAGTACTATTGCTCTATGAAAGATTTCTTGGAAGAGAATTTCTTATATCGAGGTTCTTTGACAGATAACTAGGTGTGAGGATAAGTGTGAATGTGTATTTAGTTCTATATTAATTATTCATCGAAAAAAATTTGGATAAAAAAATATACATGTAAAAAATTTTAATTTAATTTTTATCTATTTCATCTAGATAGATTCAGATCCTCTTACTTTATAATGTAATCATATATTATATAATATAACAATATGATGATGATATTATATGATATATGATATATTAGAATACTATATTATATTTTATTTTTAGGCCAAGATGGGATGACTCATCAGAACTTCATTCGTTCAACAAATAAGTTTAAGAAATCCATCAAACAAAGAGAAAGGGGAGGGAAAGTTAACAGAGAAAAGAATCATAAAAATCATTAGTTATAAACCAAAACTAGACTACTAACAGCAAAAGAATTAATAGAAATTAACAACTAGCATAGTTTCCTTCTATGAAACTTCTTATAGTTTTCAAAGAGAGAGCTAGCTTCATACATACTACCACCAAGCCTTAATCACATCCTCCAACAATTCTTTTTGGCTTTAAAAATGATGATGTTGGCATTTCTTATACCTTCCAAGCATTCTAAAGTAGAAAACCTACTATAATATTCCACTTATTTTGTTGCTCTCTTTCAATATTAGTTACCTCAACTCTGCTCACGGAATATCCAAGCTAAAGGCTTAAGAAGGGTGGAGAGACCAAGAAAAAAGGTCCGTCCAGTTTTTCTTCATCTAGCAAAGCAAACTTCGACAAAGCACTCAACAAGACAAACTCCACCAACTACTCAGCAAAATGTCCAAACCCACATTGCAAATTCTCATTATTATGTAACGTCCAAATCCACAACTATGTCCATTCTGTATAAATATATAAGCAGTCCTTCTAATATTAAGTTTAGATACTTTTCTCAGAAGCATATTATTACACATTAAAAAAATATGGATGGTTGCGATCTATTTATTTTTTGATAAAATAATTTTGATCTATCATTTAATAAAAAGATATTTTTATCTATATAAATCAATAAATTAAGTATATTCATTATTTTAACTATACATGTTAATTTTTTTCATTAAAATAAGAAAAGAATTAACAAATCAAGAGAGATGTATTTATGTTTAGAATTTTTTTACATGTATATCCTTTCAAATATTTAAATTTACATAAAAATCCTTTCAATTTTATGAGGATATTTACATCAATTTGAATGTTTAGAGGGGATACACTTGAAAGAAATCTAAATAATTTATAATTGAATGTATTGAATTTGATATGGATTATCTGATTGATTTTAATGTTACATGGTTTATAAATTTTGCGAATTGAAATATAAAAAAGTATTTTGATTTGAGATGGATTTTAACTCATAGTCTGACTATGTATCGAATCCTATTAGTGAAGGTTAAATATTGGTATTTCGATACCTTATCAGTATAAATTATGCGCTAGTATTTTGATACCCTGCTAGCGAAGGTTGTACACTAATATTTTGATACCTTACTAGTGGAGATTGTGCACTGATATTTTGACATCTTGTTTGTGAGGATAGTGTGCTGGTATTTTGATACCCTATCATTAGGAGTTGTACAATGGCATTTTGATTTAGTTTATGACTGTCGAAATGAATATGTTATTTTGAAAGAAATCATTTTATGAATGAAATTTAAATTCTGATTAGATTAGATCTGCATGCTTGTTGATTGGAAAGTACCATATATTTTGAATTGAATTTTAAATTGATATATGCTGCTACTTATTTTTAGTATACTATTGTTGCTAAATTTATCTATTTAAGTTATTATTATTTACTGGACTGTCAAGCTCATTATTTTCTTCTTTTTTTTAAGATTTAGATGCTTAGTTTCGATATGGATACTGTTTGGAAGTGAGATTAGAAGTAAGATTCCATAATATCAACATAATTTGGATTTGAATTTATTATTATATTTTATAAAACTATTATTAGAGGTTTAATGGATGTAATACTTTTGAATTTTATTTATCAATTGATTTATTAGTTAATTGAAGTTCGACTTATAGTTTTTTAAATTATCTCTATTGTAATGAATTTGATACCATTATGAGATGCCTTGTATGCTTGTGGGGAGTATGTTTCACAAATATACAGTGGTTGCCGCGATCCTTGACTTATAATCTTGGATCGGAGGCGTGACAATATTTGTTTTAATCGAGCTCATAATCAACTTAACTGATTGTTTTAGCAAGCTCACAACTAATCTAGTTGATTTTGTATAGGTAATCAACTAAATCTTGTCAACTAAGTCATTCTTAGACTTAGTCAATACAATGTCCAATTACAAACTTATATAAGCTTATCCCATAAATTTTTATCCCAAAAAACATACAAAGAAATAAAATATACAATAAAAATTGGAAAGAACAAATAAGAGCGCAAGAAAAATAAAACTCGTTGAAGCTTGATTGAAATTGACAATGAATGTTCATTGAAGCTTGAATTTCTTTTCTATCAATGAGAGGCTTCTTTGAAGACTTTGTGGATGTACTCAAGGTAGCTCACTCAATCATGCTCTTGAATCCTTTCTTTTTCTCAAAAAATTGAACACACTTTTGAAAGATAGCCTTTTAGACTCTAAGCATTTATTCCTTAATTTTCTCTTTATTTTCCATTCTTTTCTTCAATCCATACCTTCTCTAGTTAAATTTGGAAGCATTTATAGCTTGTAAAAATATTGGAGAGCCATTTCTAGCATTGAAGATTAAAAACTAGTCGTTAGAATCTTTTTTGTACATGTAGAAAAATTAGTCGTTACAGAGAGACAGTGACTAGTAGAAACCTAGGATTGACTCTAATTTGATTTGGGGTCGGCTCTTGAAATGTCTGAAAATTGTAGCCTTCTGTTTTTGGCCTGTGGCTTTCGAAGGTCGACTCTTCTTCACTTGGAATTGACTTGTCTGCTTTAAAGGCTTTTAAAACATTTCAAATGCTTCTTTAAATACTTCAAATATTTTTTCAATTTGAGAATTTGTTCTTCTAAATTTCTCTATACTTCTTTAAATATTTAAGCTTATTGTACTCTCTATAAAATAAATTAACTATTTCAAGAATACACAATAATTAGTAATATATTTAAATATTTTATACTCATCAAAATTAATCCTTGGGTCAATAATTGAGCACCTATTACACATGTCAGGCCCAGTTGAGGGTTATGCATGTTGTCCACAATGATTATGCGTGGCGATTAAGCCCATGTGTGTGCAGTTAGGGAAAATATCTTCAAGATCTATGGATTGATAATTAGCTTTGATTGTTCACCAAGTAGATGAGTCATTGTCACCTTCCGATGATGGTCACTTGTGTACTGTTGATTGAGCAAGCCCTTTGATGTAGAATTGTGCTCTACCCGAGCAGACTCAGGTCTCTGTATGAAGGAAGTGAAAGGTTGTTTGCGATATCATTGGTGCTCATGGAAGTCTTAGCTAGATTCCAAATCAAAACTCACCCTTTGCAACCCATCCTTGAGGATCTGGACTGCATCATTGAAAGGATGGGAAGCATTTGGTGACTTGGTTGGTACACAGTCATAGTGGGACCTTGGGTAAATCCAAAGTCAGTCAATCATTCTAATCGATCGATCTCATGGTCGACTGGTGATTGGTCTAGAGATCGGTTGTCATTCGAGATAGTATCTTTCCTTGAGTCACAATTATTCTAGGATTTTCTGATCTTCGTGCTTTTCCTCTACTGGGGCAGTTGGTGAGTATCGATAAGTCGCCTACTCATCGAGTGACTGAACTGTTCTGGTCAAAAAAATGACTTAATCCCCCAACAGTTGTGATCCTCTCATTTCAGACATCCATCATTGGTTATCTTCCGTAATTAACTAGAAAGCCCGACGCACTTACCTTGAAGAAACTAGGCCGATCTCGCTGCTAATATTAGACGCACTCTTCAAGCTGAGAAGATATATTGACTATTTCTTTCCCTTCTGCTTTTGATATAGGTCGTTGTGAGCTGCTCATTTCTTTTATTCAACTCCCATAAAAGCAGCAGTACCTTTTCTTTTACTAATTGAATAGGAGACAAATTGACATCATTTAAGATGGGCTGATATAACTCAGCTAGTGGTAATCTTGATTCATTAAGCTAGTATATTACCTATATTTTGTTAACGTTTTAGCTGTTAGCATGATGTGAAACTATCTTTTCCATCATTGGGAGTTCAGGAAATCTCATGGTACAATATTTTAAACAAATGGAGGGACCAACAGGAAGACAATGTTATCAGATGCATGTGGTGCGATCAACTGGCTGCCATACGCCTGCCAACAAGCCAAAAAAAAAAAAGGTCAAGATTTGTACAGATGAGAAAACAGTGGCCACTGGACATTACGTAGTGAAGGGATCAACTGTTTTGATATATGGTCTAGATCTCCACCTACACTTCGTAGACCAAAGGAGTGGGCCAAAGAGGAAGGTTCGAGGACAGAATCCAATGGGAGGGAGGGAGGGAGGAGGACAGATTCTACCATGTGCAGGATCTAGGAAGGACAGATTTAATTTACTGTCCGGGTAGCCTACTGTATCACTGGCAGTCTCCGGAAACATAAATATCTGTGGTTACTGAGTCACTGGCAAGCTCATTTCCCGAATTTGAGAGGATTTGGACTCTTTTTTATTTCTATGGCACCGACTATTAGGTCACGCTTTGAACATTCGCACCCACCTATAAATAAAATAAAAAAAAAATTATCTCATATTATATTTTTTTTATGCAAAAAAAATTTAAATGATAAATTTCAACATCTTTTTCAATATTTGAATATTTTTATGAAAGGACAGCATCTTTAGTCGATTGTAAGTTAAAAAAGAGATTGATTTATATAGAATGGAATCTTTTCTTCCCCGTGAGGCGTCATTTAAAAAATAAAATCATGAGATGCTATGCTATGGACCAAAGATTGAAGCGGATAATATTAGAGACTGGATCATGCAGTAGTAGAGACTGATCTATCCGAGTCACGAGTCCTTGACTGCGACAGCCCTTAGAGATTGAAGTGGATAATATCAAAGGTTGAGACATACAGAAGCAGAGACTGATCTATCCAAGCCATGAGTTCTTGACTGTGATAGCTCTCAATCTGTTGCTAGCTAGTAATGAAAGGCTTGTTACATGTCATAAGTTCTATGACATGTCTATCATTGCTGCTATTGTTATTCTTATCATTTGAAGATTAGAAGGGACTAATCTTCAACCACTACTTCACATCCACCCTATCTTATCTAAACCTAACCCTTGTCTTCCAGGTAGATTGGAACTACAAAATTGAAACTTTGCATGCTTGAGGTAGAAATAAGAATTGGCATCTTCTGAAATCGAACGCTTGCCACTTGCTCGAGAGGTAAACTTTTGTACCATCTGAATCCAAATTTGATGGTGTCATTAAGATTATTTGTCATCCAAGTTGTTATAGTGGTATCGTGAATACCTTGAATCTGGTGTGTTATATACCGAGAATGCCTCAGATCCTGTGTGTTATCACTGATACCTTAGGCGACGAGCTATCTCCATGGTTGCTGACCCAAACATCGAGTTGAGGTACATAGAGTTGACTTATTTATATCTAGTATGTTGTGCAGCCTATCTGACATGTGAGCTCCCTCTATTGCCTCGGCCCGTCAATTCTTTGATACGTACAGTAGCTGTCCACCCCGAGTGGATAAGCTCGGACAGAACCAACTCTCCATATCTCACGAAAGCAAATAAGGGCTAGAATATCTCATCCATAACAGCACGTAACAACACGTCCAACAATCCAATAACTCCGAAACTATACATTCCCATGGTTATTCAACCATATCCTCTATAAATGACAAAAGCCTCGAGGATCCAAATAAGTAATCTCTCTTAGAGAACCCATTGCTGCTCCCTTTGTTCTCTGAAATCTGACTTGAGCGTTGCAGGATCCTCATTGAAGTGAAAATCTCCGATTTGGATTTATTTTGCAGGTCACTCCAGCACCACCGTGCAAGGCCCAATTGCCCATCTTCTGATTTCAACAAGAATGAGTAGCAACAGATAGAGGAAGGGCGTAATCTTTATATTATGCCACCAAAGTGCATTTCATCTCGTCTCTCCAACGCCATCGTCTCTCATCAGTGGGGAGCTAGGCTGACAGCCAGGCACAGCCACCGACAACGGAGACTCATTCACCAACCCAGCCAGTACTGGTCATGACGGACCAGTTCAACCTGCTTTTTCAGTAGATTCAAAATTTGACGGTCGCTGTTTAAGCAGTCTAGACTGTCCTTGTGCCTCCATCAACGATGCCATGCCTACTCAAGCTGCTTATGCACCCCCTCCAGCGGTGCAACCAGTCCTCTCGGTAGCACCACCTGCACCTCCTACTGTGGTGCCTTTATCAAATCCGGCTTTCTAGCCATCACTACAATTAAAGCAACTGCAGATGCTTGCTCAGAGCTCAAAGAGGAGGCAAACCCACCAAAGCCGCCTCAAGATCCAGGAACCAGCAAGGCAGCGATCTTTCAGTCTGCGATCGGGGCATGATTCAACCTCTGATCGCTGTTCTCCTCAGTACTCCGAGGCCTACACCGTCTAAGATCTAGCCATAGAAGGCAGTTTCAGGTGCTCGACAAAAAGATCAACAATTCTCTCAATAATAATTCCTCGGTCCAGCCCTACAAAGGGTTCAATAGTGAGCCATCTTTCGCATTGGGGATAATGTGGGAGCCACTCCCTCGGCACTTCAAGGTGTCCCAATTTGAGACCTACGATGGGACTGCTGACCTCGCCAATCATTTGGAGACTTTCAAGATGGTTATACTCCTTTAGAGAGTGACAGATGCCATCCTCTGTCGAGCCTTCCCCACTACTCTCAAAGAGACTGCTCGATAGTGGTATTCAAGCTTGAAGCTGATCTCTATTCACTTCTTCAAAGAGCTGTGTCGAGCTTTCATCGGTCACTTTGTCAGTAGTCGATAACAGCAGAAGTGGTCCGATTATCTCCACACCATTAAATAGAGGGAGGGCGAGTCGATCCATGCCTTTATCAACCATTTTAATGCAGTGACCTTGAAAGTTCGTGATCTGGACCAGTCGATCGAGATGGCCATGATAATGAGTAGCCTACTGAAAAATGATCTTAAAAAGTTATTAATAAAGACTTATCCCCGAGACTTCCTAGATATGCTTGTTCGTGTAGAGAAGTATGCCCGCACGGAGGAGGTTTTCATAGAAGACACCCTTGCCAATTCTGTTATGGTAGATCAGAATAAAGAGCACTCTCCAAGGTGGGAGGGAAGAACCCGCCAGTGCTCTCGGTCTCCATTTCAGAGGCAAAAAAATGAAAACTGAAATTATTGATCTCGAAGTCCTCAGAGAAGGGATCGACAGCCCTTACCTACAAGACGTTATACTAACTACATGCCTTTAAATATTTTCAGGGGGGAGGTACTGATGGAGGTTCGAGCTGAGCTGCCTTAGCCTCTGAGGATGCGGACAAGGTCAGAGCACTGTCGTGATATAAATAAATACTGCTTCTACCATTGTGACCATGGTCATGACACTGAAGATTGCATCTAGCTTCGAGATGAGATTGAGAGGCTCGTCAGGCAGGGAAGGTTGAATCACTTTATCCGGAGGGGAGCACCTCAGCGTTAACCTTCGAGAGCTCAGCAGTCACCTCCTTTGCCTCAGCAATCATTCCCCTTGCCTCAACTATAACCAGCATCGGTACGGCATGAGAGATGGAAAGCAGGGGGATAGATGGTAGTAGAAGACCGATCTGTATGTGGAGAAATCCATACGATAATTGGAGGGTCATCTGGATCGATAGAGCTTTCGGAGGTGAAGAGGTCGAAGCTCGAGGATGCTATTGTCTTCACCAAGCGGGATGCAGAGGGTGTGCTAGTCCCACACAATGATGCAGTGGTTGCAAGGATAAATATCACTGATTTCAATGTGCACCATGTATTTATTAATAATAGAAGCTCAGTTGACATTTTGTATTACTCTATCTTCTCCCAAATGGGATTTATTCCAGACCAGTTAAGTAGATTCGATACTCCAATTCAAGATTTCTCTGGAAGCTCAGTAATTTCAGAGGGAGTGATTAGGCAGCCCATCATAGTGGATATTCTACCACAATGAATGACAATCCAAGTCAATTTTCAGGTAGTTAAACTCTCTTCAGCCTATAATACAATTTTTGGCCATCCAAGCTTGTGGAATTTAAAGGCCGTAGTGTCGAGCTATCATTTGATGGTAAAATTTTCAATCGAGAAGGGAGTAGGATAAATTAGAGGCAACCAGGCCATGGTTTGATAGCGTTTTGCTGCTATGCTCAAAATAGAAGGCTAGCCATCTCAAGTAGAGGCTCAACCTAAACTTCCAATAGGGTTGGATGCCCGAGAGGACCTGGTCGAGGAGTGCATCCAACCATCTGAAGATCTCCTCAAGATCCCACTGAGGAAAGAAAATCACAAGCAGATAGTAAAGATCGGCTTACACCTAGATGAGGTAACAAAAGGTCGACTAACTACTCTTTTGCAGGAGAATGTGAACCTTTTTGCTGGATCGACTGTAGACATACCTGGTATAAATCCAGAAGTAATTTTCTGTCACCTGAAGGTGGATCCAACCTACCATTCGATGAAGCAGAAAAAGTGAAACTTTACCCCGAAGCACCAGAATACTGTAACCAAGGAGATGGGTAAGCTAATCAAGGCTAGCTTCATTAGAGAAGTAATGTATCCAGACTGATTGACGAATGTTGTCCTAGTTAAGAAGGCAAACAGAAAGTGGCGTGTGTGCATTGATTTCATCGATCTAAATAAGGTCTGCCTCAAGGATAGCTACCCACTGCCTCGGATCGACCAACTGGTGGATGTGACTTCTGAGCATGAGCTCCTCAGTTTTATGGATGCTTTCTCTGATGATAATCAGATCCAGATGGCACCTGAAAATGAGGAGAAAAAAATCTTTATAACTGACTGTGGGCTCTTTTGTTACAGGATGATACCCTTTGGCTTGAAAAATGCAGGAGTTATCTATCAGCAGCTGGTGGATAGGATCTTTAAAGATCAGTTCGACCGTAATATGGAGGCATATGTAGATGATATGTTGGTCAAGAGCTGAGCTGTTCCAGACCACATTGCTGATCTTCAGGAGACTTTCAACACCCTCCATTGATTCTAAATGAGATTGAATCCATGAAGTATGCCTTTGGAGTTACCATTGGTAAACTCCTCGAATTTATGATCTCATGAAGAGGCATCGAGGTAAATTCCGAGAAGATCAGAGCAATTCTCGAGATGACTCCATCAAGAACTATTGAAGAGGTGTAGCATCTCACCGGCAGGATCACTTCGCTCAACCGCTTCGTCTCCAGATCGGCCAAGAGGTGTCTCCCATTTTTTCATATCCTCAAGTAGTTGAAAGACTTTCAATGGACTATTGAATGCCAAAAGGTGTTTGAGAAATTGAAGCAGTACCTCGACTCTCCACCATTACTCACAAAGTCTCAACCTGATGAGGAGCTACTATTATATCTTGCCATTTCTCTGATGGCGATTAGCTCAGTTCTTGTTCGTGATGAAGGATGGATTCAAAAGCTCATATATTACACCGAGAAAGTCCTTCATGATGTCGAGACTAGATATTCAAATCTAAAAAAATTAATTTTAGCACTGGTCATCATGGTGAGGAAGCTCTGGCCCTATTTTTAAGCTCACACCATAGTACTATTAATTGATCAGCCGATTAAGACCGTTCTCTACCATCTGGATACCTCGAAATGGATTGCAAAATGGGCTCTTGAACTTGCTGAGTTGGATATACAGTACCGTCCGAGGCCTTCCATCAAAGCCCAAGCACTGGCAGACTTCATCTTGGAATGCACCATTTTGAATGGACAGAGCTCATAGGATAGAGAAGGCTCAAAAGTTGGGAAAAGCTTGAGAAGTAAGAAGGCAGATGCAGGATCTGACCTTGAGGAGCTGTGGACACTGTATGTCGATGGCTCATCAAATGCATTAGGAGCAGGGGTCAGACTCATCTTAATCGGTCCTGAAGGAGATGTGGCATGATATGCTCTATGCTTCGAGTTTTCAACTACCAACAATAAGGCAAAATATGAAGCTCTGATCACTAATCTCAGGGTTGCAAGAGAGGCAGGAGCTTAACATTTGAAAGTCTTCAGCGACTGCCAACTGATTGTTGGGTATATCAAGGGTGGATACGAGGCCCGAGAGAAAAATATGAAGAAATATCTTTAGAAAGTAAAGAATTTGACCTTATTTTTTTTTGAGTTTTAATATGCAACAGGTCTCCAGAGCGAAAAATACCAAGGCAGATGCATTATCAAAGTTAGCAGCCTTGTTGCCCACCGACTTAGAAAAAGGGACCTATTTCGAGATATTAAAGATCTCAAGCCTCGAAGAGCCTCTCGTTGTCTAACAAGTTGATGGAGAATCCTGTTAGATTGATCCCCTATTGAAGTATTTAAGTAGGATGAATTGCCATCTGATCGTAAAGAAGCTCGAAAGATAAGAAAGCAGACCACTCGCTATGTCTTATATAATGATAAGCTGTATAAGCGATCATTCTTCCTACTTCTACTAAAGTGCTTGCATTCATTCAAGGCTGATTATGCACTGCAGAAGGTCCACAAAGGAATCTATTAAAGCCACTTAAGAGGTACATTCCTATCTTACAAGATTCTTTGGCAGGGCTACTACTAACCTACAATATAACAAGATGCAGGCACCTTTATCAGGAACTACGACAGGTGCCAAAGAAATTCTAATATTCAACATTAGCTGATAGTACTTTTGACTCCCATCAACATCCCATGACCGTTTGCTTAATGAGAAATGGACATTCTTGATCCTTTTCCTCTTACATCAGGTTAGCGTAAATTTTTCTTGATGGCTATCGACTATTTTATCAAATGGATTGAAGTCGAGTCTCTAGCCCGCATAACTGAAGCGAGAGTAAAAGATTTCATCCGAAAATCCATCATTTACCACTATGGTCTTCCCAAAATACTGATTATAGATAACGACAGATAATTTAGTGGTGCTTGACTCTGTGAATTCTATAGAGAACATGGAATAGAGCACCGCTTTATCTTGATAGGCCACCCACAGGCAAATGGAGAGATGGAGGTGACCAACAAGACTCTCCTATAGGACTTAAAGGTTAAGTTAGATCGGACAGGGGGGTCCTAGATAGATAAGCTTTATCATGTGCTATGGGCTAATCGAACCACTCAGAGGATCCTAATTGATGAGACTCCCTTCAACCTGGCATTTGAGACTGAAGCAGTTATCCTTGTGGAGTTTGGACTTCCTTTTCTCAGAGTCGAGGAGTACAATGAAGACACCAATTTGGTATGACTCCGAGCCAACCTCGACTTGATCGAAGAAAACAGAGAGCGTGCCATCATGAGAATGGCTGCTTATCTTTAGAGGGTGGCTAGATACTACATCCGGGTCGAAGCTAAGGAGTTTCAAATTGATAATTTGGTACTACGACGAGCTGAAATTTTGCAACCCACTGACCACTGAGCAAAAAAAATTATCACCTAACTAGGAAAGCCCTTATCAAGTGGATGAGGTGGTACATCTTGAGATCTATCGACTAAAGCAACTCGATGGGACTCCACTCTCTAGGCCATGGAATTCGGCCAATCTATGTATGTATTATCAGTGATGTTGTAACATCATATTGTTATATATATATATATATATATATATGGATTTTTATATTCATCAACTCTTGCTTGCGCATAGAAATGACATGAAAAGCTGAAACTCCTGTTCGACAAGCTTTATAAGAGTTCTTTTGATCGAAACTAATTTTTTAAAGATTCCTTCGATAGAAATCATACTTAACGAATGAAGGTTAACCTAAAAAGACCTTCAGAGGGTTAACTAAACGAACCCTCAACCTACAAAAATCGATCTAGATGAAGTCTTTGATTGGCTTTGATGTAACCGGCTTATAACTGAAAATGAGCAAAGCAAAGATGCCCGCTCACGTAACGAGCAAAGCAAAGATACCGTTTGCATGAAGAGTAGAGCAAAGATGCCACTTGCATAATGACCAGAGTAAAGATGCTGCTCGCATAACGAGCAGAGCAAAGATGCCACTCGCATGAAGAGCAGGATAAAGATGCCGCTCGCATAATGAGTAGAGCAAAGATGCTGCTTATTATCACCATTAGATGATGGCCTACGATCGGCCCTGGCTCAGCAGCTTCTGACCGACCTAATTATCGCTAAGGTTCTTTTGTTCGAAACTTAAGTTTCTTTGTTCAAAACTGTATTGACTGAAGTTTCTTTAGTCGGATCCAGTTTTACTGGGGCTCGTTTGTTCAGAACTAAGGTTCCTTCGATTGAAATATTTTCTATTGAAGTTCCGTCATTCAAAATAGTTTTACTTCTTACGTTCAGAACTAAATCCCTAGTGAAACTTTAGTCTCTTAAGCCATAACAAGTTCATCTAAATTTCTAAGATCGAAATTGGATTAGATATCCTACTGGTTGGGACAATGCCTAGTTCCTCAGATCGGAGCTAGTTTTTGTATATTGAATCAAAATATGCAAAGCATAACTGAAAACACAAAAAATATGAAGTGATGCAAACTTTATTCATTTTCTTCAAAGTTTTTTACAATGACTTTGAAACAGAAAAAAAGGACAATAGAAGGAAAGATGAGGGGGCTTAGTCCTCATTTGACAAGGAAGTCTCCATCTCCTCATCACTGTTTCCTGGCTGGACGCCATGGAGCTCCAAGTACGGCATTATCTGCAATAGGTGGGCATTACAATCCTTGAAATTGAGGATAAAAGTGATAGCAATAATGTCGATAGCCTCCTCCTCGAACTCCACAGAAGTTCGAAACTCCTAAATACAACGCACTCGAACATCGAAAGAAATCTGCTCAAACTGGGAGGTACGTTCACCCTCAGAAGATGGTGGGGACCAAGAGGTGGAGGGCACCCTGCGAGAGGAGAAAGCACGCCTAGCCCTCTTCCAGGCTGCTCTCACAAAGGCATTCCATTCCTTCACTCTGGCCTTGATTGCTGCCAAATTTGGTGCTATGGCGATAGAGGAGAGAAGAAATTTTTACAAAGGAGAGAAAGATGAAAGGTGGAGTTCAACTGAGCTTTGGCCCCTATTTATAGGGGCCAGTGCCCACACATCACTTGCCAATTGACAGCTCGAAAGAATATAGCTGTCCATCAGATAATAAATAACGTGTCTTCCCACTATCAGAAATAAATCCAAGTGATGCTTCATGAGCTGGGATATTTTCATATGGAGGGCCCCTACAAGCTCGATATTCTTCCCCAAGCGTCACTCCATTGATAGCCTTCGATTGGCTCTAATTCAACAGCCTTGGATTGGCCTAGCTAACACAGAGATTCTTTCGATTGGAATCGTCTCTACCCAAGTTCCTCGGGTCAGTGCTAACCTCTATATGCTGAATGAAAGTATGCAAGCAAGAATAAAAATGCAGATGATATGTAGAAAAATAAATTTTATTCATTTCTTTCAAAATTTTTACAATAAAAGTTTTACGACCTTAAAAGGTCCGAGTACAAAAAGAGGAGCAACAGAGAAGGCCTAAGAGGTGGCATCTGAAGTAGAGGCATCCGCTGTAGGTGCGTCGGTTGTAGTAGGATCCCAAATTTTATTCAAAAAATTTAGATTTAATTCTGGATACTTGACAGTGATCCTGCCTTGACCGACTGCTTTCTAGCAACATAAGTATTAGCAAAAAATTCAATCTTCTCATCTTGGTACTTCTTTGATGTTCGAAAATTCTCAATGACCTTTGTGGCGGCCTCCACTGCTTTCTTCTCTATTGCCTTGATTGTGGCTTTGTTCCCCTCTAAGAGAGCTTCAAGCTCCTTTATTTTCACTTCTTGAGCTTCTTGGATGCCTAACAACCGAGAATTTTTCTTGACAGCCCCTCTCAAAGCTGCTTTGACATCTTCAGCCCTCCTGGTGGCAGCATTGGCCCTTATGGAGGCCTCTCCAGCCTCCCTCTCGGCCTTATCTTTAGTCACCTTGAGGGTCTCGATATTGACCTTGTGCTTTCTTGCCTCTATCGAAAGTCGAGGGAGCTCTCCATGTACCCATTTAGATAATGGGCGAGCTGTCAAAAAACAAACCTCTTATCAGCAAGCATGACAAGCATATATTTGAAGTGAATAAGACTATAGGAGCATCAGTTTATCCA
Source organism: Elaeis guineensis (assembly GCF_000442705.2). Classification (NCBI taxonomy): domain Eukaryota; kingdom Viridiplantae; phylum Streptophyta; class Magnoliopsida; order Arecales; family Arecaceae; genus Elaeis; species Elaeis guineensis. The sequence goes on from NC_025995.2 coordinate 6,045,232, forward strand.
GATGAAGGACTTCACAGCTGCTTTCCTCACCTCTCTGCATGACTCGATCAGCAGCTTGTTTGCATCAGTTGGGAGGAGAATCCCAATGAACAGTTCATGCACTGCTTGTAATCTTCTAAGGTTGAAGCCTCAAGCTTCAGACCAGCTGGTGCAACCCCGGAAGCCCTAGCTATCTTGGCTGGCACCTCTTCTAGAGAAGAGTCGACGACTTGAGGGGTCGATAGGCTCAGAATTACTTCTTCTGACAGGTCTAGAATTGCCTCTTTAGGAACTCGATCTGTTTGGCTTCTTTGATCTCCATCAAAAGTTGAGGCAGCAAATGAGCCAGATTGAAACCTTATGACTTTGAAGTTGTTGGAGTGAGGAGGTTCGGGTCCTTCTGACCCAGAGGTCGGCAGCATTGGGAGACTTTCAATCGTGATGCGAGTGCTTCGGCCACCCGTAGGCTTCACCATCCTGTTTTGATGGACCTTCTTCTCCAATTTTTTTGACAGATTTGGGTCCATCTCTACAACCAAAGTAGCCAAATCATTAGCATAAAAGAAAATTTGAAAAATACAAGGCTCTGAGGCAGGTGATCTGTGCGCATCTTAAGGGATGGCCTGACTGATGCCGATGTTGAACAGCATCTAGGCCGATAGCAGTTCCTTCAGCTCTGAGACTTTGAAGCTACGTAGGATTTCTACTTCTTGCCTCAAACACTGATCCAGCATGGGCTCTTTCAATATGGCTGTGGCCCTCAAAATGGGCTGTGGCCCATGGCTCTCAAAATATGTTGATCCAGTGTGGGCCGGCTTATTTAGGTCCTTAAAATAGTAGGACTGAGCTAGTATTTTGACAGTCTATTTAACAAAAAGACTTTTTAGCCCAGCTTGTTTATGGCCCAGCTCGTGAAGGGCCGATCCATATAGCCCGCGAGCTAGCTCATTTATTTAAAAAAAAGTGACAAAATTATATAAATTATTAAATATTAAAAAGGATATTTAATATTAAACTCAGTCATGTGACTGACTTTTTATTAAGCGCTCCATCTTTTTTTTCTTAATATTCTAATTAAAAATTATCTAAAATATTCTAATTGAGAATGGAGACTAAATTTCAATAGTTGGAGTTTATGTTATTTGAACAATATTTGTTACTTGTTGGTTTTTTTGATTTTATACAGTTTAATTAGTTTGTAGTATTTTTTTCTTATAAAGAATGAAGATTATGATATTATTATAAACTTTTTGGAGTTATTTAATATTTGCTTTTGGTATTTTAAAATTTTATGTAGGGATTGATTTTATTTATTTATTTGATAAAATATTATGTTTGAGAGTTTTTTAATTTTTTATTATTTTTATTATTTTTTTAATTTTTATAAGGGTCGGTCCGTTTAGGCCCTTCACTTATAAGGACTAGGGCTGGGCTACTTATTTGATAGCCCATTTATCAAAATGGCTTTTTTGATCCGGCCTTAATGGGCTCGACCCATGGAGGACCGGCCCTCCATGGATCGGGTAGGCCCATTTTAACGGCTCTACTCTTGAGGTTCACCCCAGATGATGAGCCCTCAATCTTCGTCTGACATCAGAGAGACGAATAGAAGGTGCTCCTTCCAGCCATGGACAACAGTTGGAGTGTTTTGAATCAATGGACGAACATTCTTCTTTCTTCATGGCGTCACATACCACTACCTATGAAAATTAGAATGCCTTTTGAGGCTGAAGAAAGAAAAAAAGAGTGCGATGCTGGGATCAATCCCAGCTAACACGCACACTATGATAAAATTGTAGATATGCTGACATGAATTCGGGACTACCGAACACGGTGACATCTCAAAATGTTAGAGGAGACCTATAAAGAAGGGATAAAGAGGAAGCCTCAGTCCAGTCCAAAAGCACTCCTCATAGAGGCTCATCCGGCCTAGAGAAGGATAGCAAATCTGATCGTTTAGCCTCAAAATTTTTAGTTGGAACGTTGGAGGAATCTGAAACTGCTTATGGAGTAGCACCACATCCCTCTCTGTCAGCTCGGATCGAAATTCCAGCAGAATGAAGTTGAAGTCTCCAGAAGCCATTCCCTTTCACAGGAAAAGAAGACTCTGAAATAGAAGATGAAGGAGGAAGAACCTTTGGCAAAAGAAAGTAGAGGTGAAGGAAGGAAAAGATAATTAGAAACCCTAGAAGCCCGCATCTAGTCTCATCTGAAGTCTTAAATAGATCCAGAGTTCAAATCATCTTTAAACAATACTTCTTTTCAGAGCATTGATTATTGGAGGCATAAACCGATAGAGTGTGAACGGATGCTTGGCGTCTGACGACCACTGATGGGATATAACTTTTGTTGTTGATATCGTAGTTAATGCTAGCAGTAGGCAAATCATATCCTATGCCACTTTCGAAGAAACGTGCGGGGACGTGCGATGGTACCTGCCATATGGAAGCGATTTGAATTTCAATTCTTTTAAAACTTGCACAATAGGTATGAGTTATATGGTTCAGATTATAGCTCAAATTATAATTTGGATCATACTTCACTTGAATTATAGCTCAGATCATACCTTATAATCTTAATTATAGTTAAACTCTTAGTTTAGCTCGGGATTTAGCTAATATGGCTTGGAATATGATCCACATCAAATCAAACATTATGAACATTAGCGATAAAAATGAATTTTATTCATTTGCATGAAATTTGGTTTTATTTATTTGATTACAAAAAAAAATATACATTATCACGTTGGAGCACCATCAGGTTGATTTGCCTCAGAACGATCTTTTTTAGTGCCAACAGCCTCTTCTGTCTGGGTGGCCGCATTGTTTTTGCTCTCCTCAGCAAGACTAAGACATTGGGATATTTTTGCAAATCTCCGTGCTATCTTCTGTCTTGGCTTTTAAACTCCTGTCTGGGAAGCTTGCTTGCAAAAGCTCGACGTTGTCAATAGGAAGATGCATCCAAGCCAACACTTTGCACCTCTCGAAGCCTATGGAGAATGCCATCTTACGGGCTTGATTTATAATCTCGATGCCTCTTTTCACCAATCGATCTATTCTTCTGAGAGCAGTTGTAGTCGAAGCTCCTGATCGGTGAATCGATGGTAGAGAAAATCCTGACCTTCTCTCTCCTCCTTCAGCTTCTCCTTCAGACGCGCCACTTTTGACAGAGCCTCTTGAAGTTCATTCTGAGGTGCAGATAGCTTTAGAGTCACTTGAACCCTCCTAGAAGTAGAGCTCCACCCCTTGGGGGTGTTTTCTCCTTGTGACTTGATCTGTTCAAGGTTCTAGCCCTCTTAGCTGAGCTCCTACTAGGGCTCCTTCAAGAATGAACCTCAAAGGGGGTAGAATCTCGACCCCTCTTTCCTTCAAGCATCATCCTTAGATGCTCAATATCATCATGGGCTTGGCGACAGTCTCTCTCAGCCTCGAATTTTCATCTCTTGAGATCCTCGATCCTCTTCTTAGCCCTTCTTAACTCGTCATCTCGATGGTGAATCATCTCTCGAGCTTCTCGGAGGGCCTCCTCAGAAGAGTTGACTTCTTTGGTTAGCTCGATGTTAGCTTTCTCGACCTGCACCAAAAGATATTTCAGCAAATTTATTTCTTCCCTCACTGTCGTAAGCTCCAACGCTGAAGCCTCAAAAGTAGAGCCAACGAAGCTGGTCAGATAATGCTCAATCTGCACAAAGTTTACATAGCTAGTAAATAGTGCAAACTGCAAGAGATCAAAAGAAATCCAAAGACTCTTTATCTGGGAAAGAGACCTAAGGGCACCCATCATCTGCTGTTAGGCACCTTGTTTGTCCAGGAACAGCTTTCAGCAGGAGAAAGGAAATCTCTTAAAAACTCTGCTACGGTCTTGAGATTCTCCACCACAAATAGAGCAGGAGGTGCCAGTTGTGAAGGACCCACCTGAGAAATGACTGGGGGAAGGTATTGGCTAGGCATTGCCTGCTTCGAAGGATTCTCAACTTCTATCACCATCATCGAAACTTCTTTCGGATGATCGACCATCTCCATCGCCTGTATGCCCTCCATCAGAGTCTCCTTCGTCAAGATCTCCTCTATCGGAGCTCCCATCGTGGCCTCTAACAGTGGAACTATGGATTCGATGATTGAAGGGAGATTTTCATCTCCTACGGCCACAGGAGTAGATTCGATGGTCGGAACCTTGACGTTGCCACCCATCGGAGCCGAAGGACCAACGAACGGAGCCTAGGCCTGTCTTTTTTAGGCTGACACCAGTTCAAGCTTCCTAAAGAACTTTGGATTCTTCCTTTCATTGGGAATCTCAACAAGAGTCTGAAATGAAAAGAGCTTGCAATCATCTTCTCAGTGCACCCGAAAGGCGATTTAAAAGAGGGCAAAAGAGAAGACAGAAAGCAACCGCTAGACAAATTAAGTTCTCGAGAAAACCACCAGCTGAGTGGTCCCATCAGTTGCAATTATTCGCAATAGCTATCTGTTAGACTGACATCATCAACTTTAAATGCCGGAAGCACATGTAGAAGCATGAGAGCGCGCACCCCCAGATCTAAGGTATGATTTTCGAAATACTCCTTTCGCCTGATTCTCAGACTCAGGAGTAGGGGGTGGTGTTATGATGGTACCATGAATACCTCAGATCTAGTGTATTATGTACTGAAAATGCCTCAGATCCAGTGTGTTATCACTGATACCTCAGGCCAGCGATCTATCTCTTTGGTTGTCGATCTAAATACTGAGCTGAGGTACATGGAGCTGACTTATTTGTGTCCAACCTATTGTGTGGCCTATCTGGCATGTGAGCTCCCTCTGTTGCCTTGGCCCATCGGTTCTTTGACATGTGCAGTAGCTGTCCACCCCGAGTAGATAAGCTCAGACGGAACTAACTCCCCATATCTCGTTGGAGTAGATAAGGGCTAGAATATCTTACCTATAACAGTATGTAACCACACATCCAATAATCTAATAATCTCGAAACTCTACGTTCTTACGGTTATTCAACCACATCCTTTATAAATGACAAAAGTCTCAAGGGTCCAGGTAAGTAATCCCTCTCAAAGAATTTGTTGTTGCTTCTTTTGTTCTCTGAAATATGACTTAAGCATCGGAGGATTTTCGCCGGAGTGAAAACCTCCAATTTGGACTTATTTTACTTGTCACTCCAGTACCACTGCACAAGGCCCAGTTGTTCATCTTCTGATCTCAACAAGAACGAGCAGCAACACAAGCCTTTTGAAATGATCAGCTGCAAACCCAACAAAGTACAATCATGTGCCACTCTTAAGAGTAGGCTTGACCTAGTGGCTAGCAAAGGCTCTCCAATATACATTAGTACAAATACGCCTTCAAAATTAGGTTTCCCTAGTAGAGGCTTTTTAATACTAGTACAAATACACCTTCAAAAATAGATTTTCCTGCCCACAATAGAAATGGCTTCCTTAGTGGGTTAAGAGTCTAGAGCTTGAAAAGTTAAGTTGAAGGCTTGGAGCTTGGTTTTGTTAAACTCGATAAATCACTAGAGTAGCCAAGCTTAAAATATTCTAGAAGTTTAATCATCTGGTTTATAGTCCTAAATGTAGTGCTTATTGCCGAACCGTGAACCCAATAAGCAGGTTGTGCATTTTGCACATGCAAGAAGAACTTATAGGTTTCTTTGAATGTTGCTAATAGGACTACAAGCAGACTTAATTTATTTAACTGGAATTTGAAATTTACATCTGATACACATCGGAGCTATGTGAACTAGTCTTTTCATTGAAAAAAATCAACCTAAACAAATGCAAACTTTAAACTACTGACTAGATATGGATCACTAAATGAAGCGATCAAAAACTAATAGACCTTTTTTTATCTGTGGAAATTAATTTGTTTTAGTAAAAAAATTATTATGTAATTATTATCAATTTGTGTTGTAATGATGATTTTTATTTTTTATAATCAAACTTATTCTAGGTAGTCTGTTGATTTGATTCAAAACCCAATCAAATTGAGAAATATTGGATGAATTTAGGCATGTAGATAATCCAGCTTGACAATACTGTTGGAATTTATTGGACTAAGTCCCATCTGGATATGGCTCATACTAACATGCATCGATATTTATTTTAGTTGGTTTAGTTTGATCTGAACTTTGACTAAAGATAAACCTACAATAAAGTGATAAGAATATATTTGATGGTTATTGTGATAGAATTAAACTTTACATAACCATTGTGGATATGTCCATCTCAGTCTTACTCAGACTGATTCAAATGGGTGAGGCATGGTATAGAAAGACACCCCCTATGAACATGGTTCCAACTTACTCGAAAGAGCTTGTGAGGTCCTCCCTATTAGGAATACTCAGAGTTGGGATTAAGAAATCAAGCTACTACTCATAGACTATAAGAAGCAAATCCAATTTGGTTTCTTCTTTTAGTTGGAGGTAGCCTGGTTCTAGAGATCACGAATGATATTAATGACTTCTTCTTCATGTAAGTTTTATTATCTCATAAAGTCTAATATTATCTCATAAAGTCCAATTTGTTAGTAAGATTCTTTAACAGTACAAAGAGTGCAAGCACTAGCATATATATCGGTGTTAAGTACTTGCTCTTCTTGAGAGAATAAAGGACATAATATCTATAGGAGCTATTAATAAAGAGCTTATAATTGTAGATTCATTGACTAAAGGACTCATTCTCAGGATTTTGACGAATCATATGGCTTATTAGCTTATTTTATGATTGATATGTATTCAACACTATATATACAGTCATCACATTAGATTTTATAATAAAGTTTAGTTTATTTTGTTCTATGCTAATTAGCTATTTACCAGGTGATGCTAAAAGATTAAGAAGTAGACATAAATTTTAGTCTATTCATAAAGTAAAATTTCATATAAAGAACTTGATTATAAGATGTCATTATTGTTGTAATGCATAAAAGATAGTATATTGATTGATAATGCATTTATCGATATGATTTGGACTGATGATTATTTTATAATCAAGTATACAATGTATATCCTATGGAGCAATTAAATTTTTAAATATAGATCCATATTAATTTTTTAATTATCAAATCCAAAAAAAAAACTTTATTAATTTTTTTTAAATATTTTAAATAATTAAAATAAAAATACTTGTGTTAGGTTGGAGCAAGTGAGAGAATGTTAGAATTTTCCAACTAAGCACCATTTGAATGTGGCACATACTAATATGCATCAGAATTTATTTTAGTTGGTTTAGTTTGATCTAGACTCTAATTAAAGATAAACTTTCGATAAAATAATAAGGATATACTCGATGGTTGTTGTGATAAAGTTAAACTTTACATAACCATTACAGATAATATCCATCTTAGTCTCTATGACTGATTTAGATATCATCTTTGATGGATGAAGAATGTTATAAAAAGGCACTCCTTATAAACTTGATCCCTAACTTAGATCCTCTCTATTAGAAACACTCGAAGTTGGGACTAGGATACCAAAATCCTCTCCATTGAAAATATTCGAAGTTGGGATTAGGACACCAAGATGCTATGTTGGGTTTTGGGGTTTGATGCATGCATATGTGTTTAAAAAATTTTATTTTTTAAACACCACAGCTGAGAATAAGATTAAAATAATTTTAATCTTAATTTTGTATGCATAAAAACATAAAACTACAAATCTATTTCATATGCTGAAATTGATATATGCTGAAATTCAGATTGTGATCAAATCACATACCTATTTCGCAATCTCTTTCTTCAAAACTGGATCTAGAATAGAAGAGGCTCTCTTTTAGCTGCACAAGAGTCCGGCCTCTACGAGTATCTATTCGAAATCAGCCTGGAACAGTCTTCTTTAATCTGAATTTTGGTTCTCCAAAATTCAGCCTGCTGAATCTAAACGAAGTCTGGATCGCGATCAACATTTGATCTTTCTCTTTGATCTTCTTCTTCTCCTCTTCTTTAGAGTTTCTTCTTGTTATGTACTGCTACCAGATGTTAGAAACCAGCAAGAAAGAGGCACCCAAACTCTTTTGGGTATGAAACTCCTTAGGATGCGTGTCCCAAGGAAGGGGTGTATAGAACACCCAAGAGGAGAGAAAGGGAGAGGAAGAAAGAGCGTGGGAAGAGCCTTTGGGTATGAGGGGCTGCTGATTTTGATGCTCTAGGGACCTTAGGGGAAGTTCCTTTAAATAAGCATAAGGATTGAATTTTATTCAATCATATAATATAAGTCCTACTTGCATTAGGATTCCTATTAACTTAAGTTATCCAACTTACATTAGGAAGCCCATTAGGTGCCAACTATTTGAGTTCTTGCACCCATAATTAGACATCCTCTTTTGCACCCAAGAGACACCCCATATGAAAATCAAAGGTTCTCTAATTAATGGACTTGCCCAAATTGATCAAATCAAAGTGGCACCCCATAATAATTATCAAGAAGATTCATAAGGGACTTGCACCCTTAATTTATGTGATCTATAACCTTAGACACCCAATAATTGGAGTCTCATAAATCTTATTCATATAGGTTATTAGCAGGTAATTAAGTTAGAATTAACTTATCAAATAAGTAATCCTAATGAAAAGAAAAATTGGGTCCAACCATGTGCTAGTAAGGTTACCATGAACCCAATGAATTTCTCTAAACCCAATTGACACTTCATAAACTCAATTACTTATTCCAGGCCTAATCTCTTTATTGTGTGACCTCATAGGTTCAATTCTATCTGATAATGAGACATACAATGATCTCTATCATCATATCATTGAAACTCTTTTTAATGGATCGGAATAATTTTACTCTAACTCAACAAAGATTGTCGATCTAGAATAATCCTAGTGAGATCTCACAATCCACTAGTGACACCTAGCAGTATGTAGTGGCAATCCAATAGAACTGAAATGAATCTCTAGGTGTAGTTAATGTGTGATTCAGTCCCTCTATTGTGAGTCCCGACTAGATGGCAGGTCATGGATAAATCGTCAAACCTCAACATTGGTCATATGATAGATTCAATCAGCTTAAATCCATATGTGATTCTATGAAAACTCTTTTCCTCAATCACACTGCTATGGCATAGACTTAAGGACTCAGTCTCTTAAATTCCAAAGGACTACTCCCTTCTGCTAGGATCGATAGATCCCATCTTGATGCACATCCCACTCCTACAGTGGACCAATTGTCGCCAACATCCACTACAAGGGCTCTTTGAGACCCATATTGATGTGTCAATCAAATTTCAGCAGTCTCACTGTGAGCAGTAGTGTCATCTCAAGTTAAAAGATCAATCATACAACTGCAGCATCGAGAAAGTCACTAACGAGTGAGCAGACATCCATGTGACTTTTCGTGTTGGTCATGCTCAGTGCTAGTTATTCTCTAACAACCACCTGCACTCTCGTTCCAATATCTCTACACTGCAGACTTGAGACCCATCTGTCTGAAAGAAGCGATCCGTGTACTGATCTATCCGGATCAATCACCATCCCTATGATAATCCTATGATCAGGAGCAATTTAGGAATTAACCATCAATGACACATGTCTAAAATTTTCAACTCTTTGAGAATATGTATCATCATCTTGTTAATCTCTTGGATGATTCATGTACATATAAACATAAATGGTAATATACTGCCGAATAAGTATAAAATCATGTCCTAAAAATATGAAATGTGTCAACTAAGATTGGCTTCTAGGGCATACATCCAACATGCTACCCATGGATAGTGATGAGCACATTCACGGATGGTATTGATGGCTTCATCTTCAAGTAAATTTTAGTGTCCTATAAAATCTAATATATACTGTTTCAAACTCTCGATCAATAGATCATAGCCATAAGTAAACTCTTAGCACCATCTTTCTCATTCAAGTGCATGTATATCTTTGTCCATCTTCATAGTAAGATTGCATAATAAAGCCAAATTTTCAAAACACCAATTATCCTAAATAATAAACCTCCAAAAATTTTCTCGCTATTATTAGATTTAGAACTATTATTGATGCAGGTCTTGCTATGGTTTTATTCAATAATAAAATAATAATTATACTATAACCAGTGAAATTAGTCATCACCATAGAAAATTATAGATTATGATGGAAAGATTGAAATGCTAATAAATAATATACATTCATAGGTTGCACAAAATTTTAAATTTAAAATTCTAATCAATGAAAGAGATACCATGTGCTAAGGGAAATCGTTGCTTCTATTATATGATGGTTGTCATTTTACCCCTTAACCTCAAAAGTTTAAGGCGGTGTTTGGTATAGGGTGATTCACCCAACATCAAGGGTGATGTGAGTGGAGATGATAAGATCATCGCAGTTGATTGCATTACAATGATTCTACATAGCAGTGATATTAAATCATTTTCACTTCTCAAATTACCCTTTAATTCAATTATGGGATACACATCATGAAGGTTGGGAATCTAAGGTCACTCCCAAGTAGTAATCTTAGACTGAAATATAAAGATAAAATTATCTCTTAGTCTGGCAAAAAATTTGGTATATCAATATATCATTAATATATTATATCAATATTATATATAATATTATATTATATTTAGTATTATATATTATATTTATGATATATATTATATTATAATATATTATTAATCATATTATTGTCATATTATGATTCAATGATAATTTTAAATTAGAGTAAAAATATATTATTATATCTATATTTATATAATAAAAATATTTAATATATATTTCTATTTGCCTTATATTTCTAATCAAAGTAAATATTCATATTAATAAATAATATATTATAGGTATAAAAAATATTAATTCCATAATAACAATAAATTTTTATAGGATTAATAATTTATAGGACTAATGAATATATTTTTATAGAATCTATTAATTATTAATGTATTAATAAATATACTAATATTTTATTTATAATATATTATATATGATTAATAAATATATTTTTATGCAATATATTATAGATAGTTTTGATATTATAAAATCAATAATCTTGGATTCCCATAAAATACTAAACATGTTACTAATGGATGTTCGAGAATTTTTAATCATCGAACCATGGTCTACTAAATACAATGATCTTTGATTACTGATGATTAGATCACCATGAGATTCGGATCACAAGGGACCTTAGATTACCATGATGATCCCGTTTGGGTCACCAAACACTATCTAAGCTGAGGGTCAACATTTGTCAGGTATAACAGTAATAGCTAGAACAGGATAATGGTTATATTAGGCGCTTGTCTCCATCTATCATGTACGCATAACATGCAAAAAACAAAGATCTTTGCGATTTTTATAACGGCCATTACTCTAAAAGCCTGATTGGGAGGTCAAAGTTGGATCTTCTATAAAATTCGGATATATTGTTTGGCCCGGCCTCTTTTTTCTAATGGCTCATTCTACTCTTGGTCTAAATCCCATCTATAGATTAATTTAGGTGCAAGATGAAAAAAAAAAAAAAAGAGATGCATAGAGATTTTTTTTTTCCTCTCCTGGATTTAGGTTGGAGAGGAATTAGATTGATATAAGCCTTACTTTAATGGACCATCTAATTCATGATCCAATGGAAAAAACTGCTGGATTTTCTAAGTAGTCCTCGAACCTCCAAGAAAAAATCTAGCTTGTTGACAAAATTTTGTGACATGCAGATGCTAATGGTTATTATTTCCAAATAATAAGAAGCTCAAACAACCGCAGGGAGAACCCCCACTCCGTGTTTATAGAAGTAGCACAAGAGGCTACAGAAGCATCTTCATTGTTAGAGCGATCAACCAAACTACCGACCTCATATGATCGCTAGGGAGGAGAAAAGCGCCAAGAACAACGACCACATGATCTGCTTCCACTTCTGATTGCGCCGCGCCGCCTCCACCACCAACGCCGCCACTCCTCCCGGCTGCATTGCCATCTCCGGATCGTTCCATATCTCTGCTTCCATCACGGTCTCCGCGTCCGCCCTTATCACCCCCTTATCCGCCGGCAGCTCCACCATCGCGTTCTGTACAAAGAGCTCTGTGGTCAGAGATCTCTCAGGCTCACCGCATGTGACCATAAAGACGATGGTCAGGAGAGAATATTACGACATTACCCTCATGAAGGATGCTAATTTACGATTTTGCCACCCCCCAAGGGAAATGATTAGTAGTACATTACGGAGAGGACGTCAGCGAGCATGATCTTGTCCTCATCTCGTGTAATTCGGGTGTTGGCGTTGGCCGTCGCCTGGGCTGCAGCGACAACGCCTCCAGGCACCACCGTGTTAGTCCTTGTGGCCCTTGCCTCCATCGTCTAAATTGTCGTTGCGTTGCTTCGATCCATCAATCTGTTCCCCGTCGTCCTTGCCGTCGCCTCCAGCGCCTGTCCGATTGCCATCGCCAAATCCCTTCCCCTCTCTCCTCCGCCGCCGCCGACCTCGGTATCTCGTACTCTCCAACCTCGGTGTCTAACAAAACCGGCCTGCTCGTTATGGATAGTAGCGGACATTATGGCGGTGGTGCCGCCCTTCAGTGTGTGGTCCATCACTAGGTTCTCGACTGACGGCATCATGGCCACAGCTTTAGGGGGGCGATAGGCTGGACTGGACTGCTAGTTCCCCCTAGACGTTAAACACGTCCCCATACTTGATAGGTTGACTCTGGGCCTCACCTTCCTAAGGCCTCCTTGGTTGTTCCTGACTCATTGTTGGATATTTCGGAATTCTTAGGTAAAACGTAAGAGAGGAGAAAGAAAGGAAAGGGTTAACGTGAATAGGAAGTGTATAAATAAAAGGCAATAGAAGGAGGAGGTTTGGACGTGTATAAGGGATGGTGATTGGTGAGAGGTTGAGAGATTAGAGGGAATGGGTTACTTGTTCAAGGACACGTTGTTGGCCAGTTGTGTGTATGTTGACCAGTCTGCCATTTATGGGCAGACCATGGCAGTTATCAGTTATGTGATCCACATCAAGGTTTTTATGTGGGTTGAGATCTCGATTTGCAATGATATCATGTTGTCTTGGGCATGAGATCCAGTAAAGCTGATTACAGATTTTATATCTTGGCTTCGCACAAGGGATAGAGGAGGTGGTGATGGTGGAGGGAGTTGGTGGGCAATTAATGGAGCGATCACTTACCCACTTTCGATCACCATGTATAATGAGGGCGGTGTACATAGAAATTAAAGAACCCCTCAAACTATTAGCAGTCTGGCAAGATCCAAAGGCCCTGTCTTGGGTTAGTACAAATAGGGTTTGGGAGTGACTGGATAGGACACTGGACAATGATCTACGGCTTAACTCGCATCCAAAATTCATTATTCATCACTTAGCTCACTTTAATCCGAACCGTTGCCTTTTGTTGGTTACTATGTCTGCTTGCTTTGCTCCTGGACCAAAACTTTTTAGATTTGAAAAATTCTGATTATCTTGTCCATGCATTCATGATGTTTTTAAACAAGCTTGGTCTTGTTATGGTCATCAATCTCCAGATATTAGGCTTTCTATGCTTTTTACTAGTACAAGATGTAGTCTTCATCGGTGGAATCGATATAAAGTTGGTAATTTTTTTTCTGTTGAGGAACAATTTAAGAATCGTTTGGACTGCCTCCAATTCAAGCAGGCTTCAAATCATGGCGTATTTGATGTAGAGCATAAAGACTCGTTATCCACTTTATGTCAGTTTCAAATCAATCTTAATCAATAGGTAGTGTTATGGTATCAGGAATCTCTGAGACCTATGACTCGAAGAGGGAAAGAGTAAAACTATGACACTACTGGAAAATGAAAAATTACCGACATTATTTTTGACTTTTACCGATGCAAATACTAATTGCCAAATGCTAGCATGACACTTCCCAAAGCGCCACGGGTGCGACGGCTATGCGAGTGCGGAAAAGATGCGGAGGTAGTAAGTCAGAAACCTTTAAAGGCTATGCTTGGTTCCCGAAGACGTTTATAAGCATCGTTGGTGGCAAGGAATTAAATGGTTTTCGACAACGCTTATATGCGTCACTGGCTGTTAAATGAGAACAGAAAAGAAAAGACGAAAAATAAAGCTAAGAGAAATTGCTGCCGTCTGACCACGGAAAGGATAAGCGAGCGACCGGAGAAAATAAAATTTATTACGGCTAATCCTCTATTGCATCCATCATCGGAGAAGAGCATCTGCAAAGAAATTCTTACTGATCAGAGTTATGTCCAACGGAGATCCTCTGATGTTTAAATCAGCAGGGAGCGATGAACAGCAGATGAAGAAGATTTGAATTGACAGAGTTTCAGCCTAAAATTGTCTTACCAATGCTATTTATTTATTTCTGTTTTATAGGTGATTCAGATATAATCGTCGAGTACGTGATCTCGCTTTTTATGGTACTAAATTATCGGACCATAATTATGGAGTTGATGGGCTGTTTATACTCACTAATGACCGTGATACGTAGTTGATAACTGTTTATAATTGTTAGATGTATAGGTTCCGTACATTTCGATTTTATGTGATCGTGGGAAGATAAACCGACTATATGTCGGTAGATCCGAATGAGCATCGATCAGTAACTCTGATATGCCGATGGTCATCAGTCGGATATTAACTAAGTCGTCGTGGTTGTCTGTTGATGATTGAGAACAGCCGACTGTCGGTCGGTCAGCGGATTGTGAGTCGGCATACTGTGTTCATAAGGTCGATGTAGAGTCGGAGTTGGAGGTTGGTTGACTTATTCCAACAAAATCCAAGCACTATCGGCCTCTCCCCCCAGACCTCTTGGGACATAAGTTTACCGTTATATCCCATGAAAATATAGGAATTCGCAGGAATACCCCTCAAGTCTAGAAGATGCATGAGCAAATGGCATGTGTGAGCTAGAAAGTTCCTGCTAGTTAGATCACATGCAATGAGGCGCTTTTGCTAATCATATGTCCCATTATCTAATCACTCTGATGAACTGATCGCAGAAAAGGTGCTGCACAAGCATAGCATGTTCTCTTCGGTGCTTTCAACAACGACTTCGGTGACCTTCTTGTGCCCTCTCATTGGCATCCTTGCCTCCACTATAAGAAAAAGGAGCTTTAGTGATGGCTATTAGCAATGATAATTTTGTCATTGCTAATAACACTTTTGACCGACCGCAAATGATGACCAATATTTATTCCGTCATAAAAAAAATATTAGCAAAGAAATTTTTGACTTTTAACGATGGTAATTTACATCGCTAATAAAAATTATATATTTTTTAAATTTAGTTGCAGAATTATTAACGATAAAAGATTTTTATTAGTGATGGTATTTTGCTGTCGCTAATAACCTTAAATTTTTCCTCCCTCGAATTTCTCCCTCTGCCCCTCATTTTCCCCCACCATCCCTCTCAGCTCCCCACGCGCCCTCATTTTTTCCCACCCCCCTCTCGGTTTCTGGATTGGCTCCCCCTTCGGCGACCAACCCCCTCTTTCCATGCCTCCGATCCCCCTCTTTCCCCCATCATTGGATCCCACTGCCTCGAGCCACCAGCCGCCTCCCTGAGCCACTGACCATCGGATCTCGCTTCCCCGAGCCCCATTCCATCGGACACTGAGCCCCTTGGCCACCTCCTACCTCCCCGAGCCCTGACCACCTCCCTGAGCTCTCGGCCCATCTCTCCCCAGCTGCCACCGGTCCCCTCTTCCCCCGTCGCTAGATTGGGTTTCCCTGAGTCTCCGGCTGTCTCTTCGAGCCCCCGGTCTGCCTCCCCCTGGCCGCCTCCTCGAGCCTCCATTCGTTGGATCCCGAGCCCCTCGATCGCCTCCCCCCTCCCCGAGCCTCGGCCGCCTCCCGCCTCCCCCCTCCTCAAGCCCCAACCACCTCCCCATGCCCCCAGCCCGCCTCTTCCCGACTGCCTCCGATCCCCCTTTTTCCTCCACACCCTCTCATTCTCCCCTTACATCCCCCCCACCCTCAGTTTTAATCTCCTCCACCAATGACCGACCGACCCTCCCTCTCTCCCTCTTCTGGTTCCCCAGCTCATGCACACCACCGTCCCCGTCGGCATCCCCACGCCACTTCTCCATTACCATCGTCCGCCTGTCGGATCTTCTGTGCCACATCCCCTCCTGGTTCTCCAGCTCACGCCCTCCCTATCCACATGCCACCACCTTCCTCTTCGCCATCCCCGTGCTGCCGAAGTCCCCGCGCCACTGCTCCCTTATCGGATTCATTTTTGTGCTCACAGCCTGATGGCCATTTTGGCTATATTTTTTGTCAGATCTTGATTTTTACCTATTGCTTCTTTGAACTCCTCTCTCGTTAGTGGGTTTTAGATCTGGAAGCTCATTTTTACTGAAATCTGAACGTGTTTATATCTAAATTTTGGATCTAATTATATATATGTTTAGAGTAATGAAGTAGGTAAGCATCGATCCCTTGATGATTTAATTTGATATAAGATTTGATATCTAATGATATTTTTGACAGATCATTCTAATGAATATTATTCTACCTTTATAATTTGTAGTTTTTTTATTGATCAATAGGGTATTTATTCTTGATTTCTGAGATCATGTTGGCATCATTTTATCTTTGCGAATGTTCGTTAGTGTTATCATTGTGAATGTAGTTCTCTAGCACTATGATGGTGGCTATAAAATTTCTAGTCATATATTCTCAAGTTCGTCCAATTATCTTCTGAGGAATCAAATATGGTTGCTATGGTCTTGTAGAGGTATTGCAGTGGGTACTGGATAGTATTACTTTCTAGATATTAGCATGTTACTGCGGCATCTGCATCTGCTTCTTAATTCTGATGGATAGTTCTTTTCATGGTTTTTGTTTAACATAAGAGAGTCAATATATAAAGGGTGTTTGGGTTTATTTTTAGGTTCCATAATGATAAGGATTGTATCATCTTTTGCATCGGATATTGATTGCTTGATTATCTATTTATGCATCTTCATTTTACTTCAAGGCATTTGAAGTCTTATGAATTCTTTAAATCATTATATTATTGTCAAAGCTGAAACTACTTATCAAATATTTTCATTATAAGCTCATGATATCGAGTATATTTAAAAAAAATTTTAAATCTGAGTTTTCTACTCTATGGGTTGTATATTTAAATTTTTAATGTTAGTCAAAAATCATGATCTTCTTCGATGCTATTGTTATAAGTTATGAAATCTAGGATAAAATATCTATACAAATTCAACAATATACTATTTGAGTATTATGATGATGAATCATGCCGTCCGTCTATCGAATTTTCTGCGCTATGTCCCCTCCCAGTTCCCTAGCTCACACCCTCGTCTTCTCCTCTTCTTTGTATGCCTCCTCTCCTCTATTGATAAGGCGACGCAGCTTTGAAAAGTTTGTTGTTCAGCAGACAACCGGCATGCAGCCATCATTAGATGGAAAGGAGAACAAGACAATGTGGGAGGGATCTTTTCCCTAGGTTGGCTTCTAAATTTCTTTCTCAAGATTGGCTGGGTTCTCTTTCTTGTTCTTCTTCTTGTCCTAGGTCTTCTAGATGGGTAATGGAGGTGATATTGTGCTTCTTGCGATCTTTTATATATTTTATCCTTAATACATCTTAATATTTTATTTTATGATTTTTTCATATAAAACATGCCCTATTATTCTTTTCAAAGCTGCTTGAGTCTAGAAAGAAGATCTAGGAGGTAAAAGTTCAATCTAACTATCCAATCGATAGATTGGAGGTATCTATAGCTTCGTATCATCGAATGAAACGTATAGAAATAATCTGTTCGAGAATCAAATTAGTATATCGAAATATACACTTCCACATCAATATATATATTTTTATATTAAAATTTATTAATAATATTTTATTTTTCTTCATTATAGGATGCTAAGATATCTGACTCTCATCCATCAACTGCTGGAGAGGACGTATAGGAGCAGAAGGAGGATGACGGTAGGGGTTCGAGGTCGGGCCACTATCGGACCTGCTCTGACCCGATGGTGCCAGAATTAGATGTTCTGGGCCGCATGCATGTTACACTGATGTTCGGACAGTGTGGGATCACTGACACGAAGCAGCGTCTGAGTTTTAGAGCAGGTAAGTATATTAATAATTTTTTTTACTTATTTTAAATATTTATATTTAGAAGCTTCACATGTTTAAACTTGAATCCGAGAAGGAGATCTAGAGGTAAAAATTCAATCTAATCATCTAATAGATGGACCGGGAGTATCTATAGCTCCATATCATCGAATGAAATGTGTAAAAACAATCTGTTCGAGAATCAGAATAGTATATCGAAATATATGCCTTTGTATCTATATATATATTTTTGTATCGAAACTTATTAATAATATTTTATTATTTTTATTACAGAATTCTAGAACATCCGACCTTCATCCACAAGCTGTTGGAGAGGACGTACAGGAGCAGAAGGAGGACGAAGAGGATCTCACATGATTTTTTTTGATGTGTATACAATTTTGATACTTGTAAAGTAATATAAATTTGTAAAATTGTATACTTTATATTTTTAATATAATATAATTAATTTTATATTTATGATTGTGGTAAATAATTATTATTTTATTTATAACAGATTTTAAAAAATATAATTATTTATTACTGTGATTAAAATAACTTTTAAAAGATTTAATTATAATTTTTTTAAAAATAAAAAAAAAAACTATTAATAAAAAAATAAACTATTAATAAAATTTTAATTAATAATAAAATAAAATAAAAAAGTATTAGCGATTGTATTTTTCGTCGCTAATAATGATTATTAGTGATGAAATTTTTACTGTCGTTAATAATGATAATTAGTAATAAGATTATTTTTAATAAATTTTTAATAATAATTAAATAATTATTGATGATGGCAGTTAGCCGTCGCTATAATTTATTTTTTTATAATGTTCCTTCCCTGTTGCCAACGCGTTATGTACTCAAATCATCCACGGACCACGGTGCTCCAATTGACAACTCTGGCAACCCTCCTTTCCCCTCTGTTTCGTTCCCTCCTCATCGCTAAGCCTTCATCAATTTACTCTAAGTGTTGCACTCTGCATCTGGCCCGCCAGGTGTTCAACGACATGGGAGATGTTGTCTCCTGCAAAGCGTTCCCCAACGCTTATGCCTGTCTTGATGCTGATATAAATCTTGCAAGCAAAATATTTGAAGAAATGCCCAAAAGGTGGGATGTCACAATTTTCTCTCCAAATAAATTTATCGTAAAATAGCAGATTTAACGCTCATGCATATTAAATGTTCAGCATAAATTTGTGTTTGATTTGTGGCCCTTGAGATATCAGACTTCAATTTGTCTTTAAATAAACCTATGTAAAACAGTGCTAAAAAATACCATAATAATGACAAGCATTTGTTGAGTGTTTTATCCTGTAAAAGATCCAGCAGGCATTGCAGCATGCACTTTCATTTCAGAGAATCATAACAATTTCTATATGATAAAATTATATGAATGATGCATTATACATTTACCTTTAGTCCAAAAGAATGAGTATCATTATACTCTGACAGCAAATTTAAGTGAATGACAAAGCACTCAACAAATCCATATTCCAAAATTCACAAGAGTGATTAATGTTTGGAACTATAACAATTAGAACAACTGGCTATACTAATTTTGTGAAGCAAACTTAATGATGTTATCTGATTTCTATTTCAGATATATCAGAGAGCTAAATAATTTTTTCCTTAAACTCTCGCCAAAATACCACTTGATTTATTTGTCACAGATCGTTCAGTTGGTACCCCTGAAACTCCAGGACAGAGAGAGGATATGTGGCATTCACACTGCATTTCAACCCTTTATCTTATCATACATGCATGATGACTATCTAATAAAAATATTATTCAATAGATATAGTGCACATATATCTCTTGCTCATTTTATCCTATCCCAGTGAGCTGAATTCTGTCCCATCTCATCCCCATTTCCGTCTGGACTTTCCCTTTTCTTAGGTCTCTGAAAAGATAACATAAAACTCTCCAACTCAACTTTTATCATACAGCATGTGGTATATGATAAAATGATGAGAATTTGTAATCAATTAATACGAAAGGAAGATTTCAATAGGTGTATGATTATGAAAGAAAAATATTTTACATGCACCAAGAAGTATGCCCAGAACATAGCTAATGTAAGAAACACATAAAGAACTAGTTCAATCTTACAGGATATTCTAGTTTCTTGAAACCCATATATTGAACAAACTATTGGAAATACCCATTGACCAGCCTATCACTACTTGATGCAAAGGATGCATAGAAGTATATGAAGCATATTGGGGCAATGCAAGTACAAAATCAGATTGATGAAACCATATATTCCACATGCTTGTCATCCCAGATTTCTGAAAGTACGCTAAATACATCTAGCATAATTACCAATACCAACCTTACAAGCTCGCGAAGAAACACTTCTTTGCGGGTGTACAAACTATGAACCATCAAATCCAATAAGCGGCTGACCTACAAATATCATATAACAAAAATTAACAGAAGCAGGTCAAACATATAACCAAAGCTCATGATGAATAGATATAATGGGAAGAAAAAAAGATCGAATTACTGACTAAATCAAGAAAAATTTCATACTAGTAATTACAGATCCTTACCAAATTTGCAGATTAAATCGAGAAACCAAAAAAAAAAAAAAAAAGCTGATTCGAGGGTATTTTCATATTAGTAATTACAGATCCGATCAAAAAGATCCCCATCAAAATCTCTTAGATCCAAGAATAAAATTTGACAAAACATCAAAATGACTCCCAGATTCAATGGCAATGCTGTCTAAGGGGATGATCGAAGGTATTATAAGTAGAGATGATACAATATAAGTAGAGAAAAATCCTTGATCATCACTCATGATCATTGGAGCTCTTACCTTGAGTGTATACAAGGGGGAAAAACTCTGTTCGAAATCTTACAATCTCCACCAAAGGAGTTTCTCCTACGATGATCCTTCATAAATCATAAAATTATAAATTAAAAAAATAGTATAAAAAAATAAAAATGTACTATGCTCGGGAGAAGAAGATGAATAAAAAAAAAACCACATTTAATCAACGGCACCACCACATTTGGGAGAAGAAGAAGAAGCCGGAGAAGGAGGAGGAGAAGCCGGTGGATGAAGAAGACCGAATGTGATAGGTGTGAGGTGGTGGCTGAGATTTAGGACACTAGAAAGATATTTACAGCACTAAAAAAAGACTTAGGGCACTGGAAGGAGCTCTATAGCAGAAGCAAACAGAGAAGGATCGACGAAGATGATGAGATTTAGGATAGAGTAGATTGGATTTTATATCTGGGATTTTTGGATCCCGACGACACCTATAAGAGTCGTGTAAATTCCATTGCAAACCCCACCAAAAGCTTAGTTTCCAACGATGCTAATAAATGCCACTTTGAAATCAATTATTACAACCCAATTCACTCTTGAAATGCGTTGATGTTTCACAAGCGCCAGAGGGATGGGCGGAAGGTTTAAAAATTCTCGACACTAATAACTAGTGTCGCCAGATAAAAGCCGGCAATTCCTCCTTTTTTTTTGTGGTGTATATACTTTCATCATTCCACTAGGCACAATAGAATTCAATAGAACCAGTCGCCCTCTAGGCAAAAAATAGAAGATATTGTATAGATTTGTCAAGTATTGTTGGATCATTTTGAACAAAGATGAACACAACAAGTTGACCCTCTTTCTGACCAGTTGCCTCTGGTCTTGGCTATTGTCACTCCTTCCCAAAATGAGTACTTCATTGGAGGTGTTACTGAGGATGAAATTGAGACTGTTATCAAATCTATGAACTCTAATAAGACCCCCGAGCTAGATGGATTTTTCTCTCTATGTTTCAAGTCATTTTGGCCCATTATCAAAAATGATGTTATCCATGCTGTTTTTTTGCTCAACAACAATGCCGCAATCGTAGAAGCAAACCTTTATTGCTTTAATCTCCAAACGATCTATCCCAATGTTAGTTACTGATTTTGAGCCTATAAGTTTAAACCTACAACTATCTTAAACCTCTAATCTCTACGTTAATCCAGCTAACCATGGTGCCTTTGTCCTAGGATGGCATATTACTGAAAGCATTCTTATTATATAAGAAATTATGCACTTATTAATGCATGCACCTCGGTCTCAAAGTTTAATGGGGCTTAAAATTGATGTAGAAAAAGCTTTTGATAGAGTTAATTGGGCTTTTCTTTCCTATGTATTATATCATTTTAGTTTTCATCCTATGTTTATTGAAGTTTTCTTATATATCTTCGCTCCACAATTTGCTTTGTTAATCAATGGTGTTCCAACTTCATGGCTTCACGCCACTATGGGGCTTCGGCTAGGCTATCCTCTATCACCATTCCTCTTTATTTTTTGCTCTAATATCTTGGCCAGTTTTACTTCATCTAGCCACTACAACTCAGGTTTCTAGGGTTTATCGAACAAGTCGGGCTGGCCCACTTATAGCCCATATATTTTTTGATGGTCACTGCTTCTTAGTTGCTCGGGCTATGGTTCATGACTATGTGT